>NC_090374.1:140721242-141038752 GCF_036365525.1 Heterodontus francisci
ACGTCCTTCTGGTAGTGTGGCGACCAGAATTGCACACAATATTCTAAGTGTGGCCTAACTAAAGTTCTGTACAGCTGCAGCATGACTTGCCAATTTTTATACTCTATGCCCCGACCGATGAAGGCAAGCATGCCGTATGCCTTCTTGACTACCTTATCCACCTGCGTTGCCACTTTCAGTGACCTGTGGACCTGTACGCCCAGATCTCTCTGCCTGTCAATACTCCTAAGGGTTCTGCCATTTACTGTATACCTCCCACCTGCATTAGACCTTCCAAAATGTATTACCTCACATTTGTCCGGATTAAACTCCATCTGCCATTTCTCTGCCCAAGTCTCCAACCAATCTATATCCTGCTGTATCCTCTGACAATCCTCATCACTGTCCGCAACTCCACCAGCCTTTGTGTCGTCCGCAAAGTTACTAATCAGACCAGCTACATTTTCCTCCAAATCATTTATATATACTACAAAGAGCAAAGGTCCCAGCACTGATCCCTGCATTTTCCCTGCATTCTTATCGTTAAAGGTGATGATTGTGTGCTGCACAGTTGAATTCTATTATTTGCAAAATTTATTGGATCAAGTGACTTAGTAACTGTTTTGTAAGTATTTGGTACTGTAGTATAGTGGTTATATCACTGGGGTACGAATCCAGGAGGCTTGGACGAATGACCTACGAACATGAGCTCAAATCCCATCATAGCAGCTGAGGAATTTAAATTCAGTTTATTAAATAAAGTTGGAATAAAAGCTAGAACCATGAAACGATGAGATTGTCATAAAGCACTCATCTGGTTCATTAATGTCCTTTAAGGAAGGAAAACTGCTGTCCTTACCTGTTCTGGCCTAAGAATAAAACCAAGTCTACCATTTGGATGGACAAGGGCAGCAATGCATGGGAGCACCACCACTTGAAGTCTCCCCTCCAAGTTACGTACCATCATGAGCTGGAAATGTATTGCTGTGCCTTCATCATTGCTAGGTCAAAATTCCAGTATTCTCTACCTACGGCTCTGCAAGAGGGATTTCACCACATGGACTGCAGCAGTTTAAGAAGGTGGCTCATCACCAGCTTCTCAAGGACATTTAGGAATGGACAATAAACGCTGGCCTTGTCTGCGGTGCCCACATCCCGTGAACAAATAAAAAAAATACAGATTATTGCAGATGTGCTGTGATTGATGGATAATTTTTAATTGCTGCTTGCAAAATTGCTTATCGTTTTTCCTGAGATGCGATCAGAACTTTTTCAGTGTGTGAATTCAATATCTGATAGAGCTGTACTTTATATACAGTAATACTGGACTTCAATTCTGCTGTTCATTGTAGCCTCGATTATTATTGATCAAATCATCTAACTCAACTGACTTTCCCCTAAATGGACTTTGTACGCTGAATTTTATGCCTAATAGTTTTTTTTAACCAAAATTATAAGGTAGGGGTACTTTTCTTCCAATAACGATCATTTACAAAACATTTTGTAACAATGACATGTTTAAATCCATAGGATTTGTGACCTACCCATTCTCAGATAATAGGTAATAATTTCTCCTGAATGGAATTTCAACACATGATCTTATTGTCAGGCAAACTCCACCTGCCAAGACTGAGGCACACATTATTTCTCCACATGAACATTAAAACTTTAAAAATTGCAATCTCTGACTGGAAGGACATTTGCATAGTACCAGACAATGTGGAAAAAAAGGGAGCAAACAAACAATCCCTGTTCCTCCAATACACAGAAGTGGTCAGACCAGTTTTGGTCACATGACTGACTGGCTGTTGCAAAGTTTTTAAACTCCCAAACAAAGGAATTGCCAGGGCGACAAAGTCGTGTGCTCATGGAGCAGAGACCTTCTCCTAGGAAGGATAACATCTCTTCTCCTGCCTGCCTTCATCTCTTCCCATGGAACTGAATCTTGTGAAAATATGTGAAACTCAAAGTGAGAAGGGTTTGCCATGTGAACAAAGTTTTAAGAAGATTACTGGATCCCAACACATCGCAAGACCATATCTTCAATCAAGGTAGTCCTTGATTGATTCTCAGCAAGCTTGAGAAACAGTAACAAGATATTGCCTCAAACTGTTCTACTTATCCTTTCTTCTGCTCTTTTCTATTCTGATCTGCATGTTTATATCGTGTGTGCATGCTAGCTTGAGCATGTCATATATCCGTAGGCATGAACCGTATTAGAGTTTAAGTTTAAGGTTTTAATAAATTTCCTCTTTCTGTTTTAAACCAAAGAAAACCTGTTTGTGCTCAGTTCTTTGCCTTATAATTGGAACTTGTGAACAAGGATTCACACAAAGGGGAGCTCAAAACACAGTGTGTTTAAAAATTAAACCCTGTTACAATAAGACCAGGTGAAGACAGCAAGTGACCCCTAGACACATTGTTCACCTGTTCGTAACATTATTGTGTTATGATTTTCTTGCTTAATTTATATCATAAGGCTTTTTCCATACAGCAATCAATGAAAAGTCGCTTTCTAACAATCATATCTATTTGAAATTCATAATTTTTGTGGCCAAATGCAAGGTAACAGATGAACATTGCCATCTGTGCCTGCCACTTTTTTCTGTGTTATTGATGTAGTAGGATGTAAGAGAGAGCAGAAAACATAGACCAGGAATATGGCAGCCAACCATTTTAAGAACTTCAGTTGTGATCCTGCTGGTTAGCTCCTGTGGAGAGATCAATTTCCCCCAGTATCACCATCAACCTTGTTCCATCATATATAATGAATCCATTTGTGCCAGAATGAATCATGACTTTGAAAAATGTCATCATCAGAAGAAAATGAAAAATGGTGATATTTATCACAATCACTATGGACTAACACAACCCTCTTATTTTAAACGTCAACATATAATTTCCTCCAGAGAATTTCAATCTTACTTAATAAATTTCTCGATCTCCACATGTCTCTTCAACATTTCCGCTGGGTGACAAATATGGCATGATTAAAATTTTTTGATGCATACTTAAAATATTATAAGCAGATTGTTTTGTGGTCTGTCATCACTGAACCCCTCCATTGATGCATCACTGAATATTATTTACAAAGGCATGCAATTTAAGTCTTGTAACCTGTTGGTAGATTGTATTGGATATTTAGAATTTAGAAGGCACTTACTCATGAGTTGTTTCATTGAGATAAGGTAAAAAGCACAGGCAAAGTTAAAACAAGAACCAGGCAGTTTTCAAACTCTGACATTTTAGTCTGCTGATCCGAGCCCCACTGAAATTATTCATGTTGTTCCTCCGCTGGTGTAATGTGAACTTATTAGATATTATTGTGGTTACTTAAGATATAGCCGATCAATCAAGTATTGATACTTAATTAATCATACAAGACACTTTCCCCATAACATTTGCCCTTGTAAACTACTGATATGCTTGCCTCTGCAGGTACATCCACCAACAGCTACCAATCTAGCATGTCATACCAGTGACTCTGTAAATCCACAACTCTAAAATGGCAGAGGACCCATTTGCCACTGTGTCCCAGCTTTTCAGCCATGGTTTATTATACTTTCACTGCCAGTACTTAACCAGCAAGAAACAGTATATTTTGGTGTTGAATGTACCTGGTGTGGTCTTAGACTTTTCAGTAAATGAAAGGTTCAGGCAGTAGTAAATTGTTCCTCAAGAAAACCTTTTCTAACCTTGTCTATCCACCAGAATATAGATGGCTGTGGTCTTGTCGGCATCATCAGCAGATATTGATGGTATAATTAAGTTACAAGCCAGACAAAACAGGGGAATGCATTAAATTACTCTTAATTTCATTGCACACAGGAATTTTACATCTCAATCCACTGGACTATCACTTTTAGTTAGGCTTTGAGAGAAAATTGTATTACACTATACTGCAGGATAATTCAATAACTTACCCAAAGGGAAATGTCAAAGCTGCATTTGTAGGAGAAAAGGCAGTTTTAAAAGAGATCAGGAGATCCATCCTTCCTAATATCTTTAAATGTAGTTGATAAAAATTTAACACTTTCAAGTCTGCACTTTGGTGATCTGAACTTCGAAATTGGAAGATTTTCACCTAGTTCACTTATTAATAATTTACTGTATGGAGGATTAGAATGTTTGCCTGTCTTTTCACTTCTTTTCTCAAAGTTGAAAAATAGGAAGATTTTTGTTCATTATGTAACAATGTGCACGTCGAGTTTCTTCCAACAGTTTTTTTCTTTCTCAAGACATTTTCAGCTTGATTTGCAGTTACAGACATCAATCATTAAAGAGTGTCGTGTCATAGAGATTGTACCAGATCTGTTCCAAAGGTAAACCTTATAGATTTGCTATACACCACCACACAAACCATTGACTCTGAAAGGTAGCTAATACAAACACTTTAAATTTTGTTTGAACTCGTAAGTTTGACGTTACTGAATATTTAAGGTCACTGACAGCAAAAGAGTCATTTTTATTTAAAAGTCATTTGAAGCTTGCATTTTGGTTTGTCTGTTTACTGCACTAACCAACCAAAATTTAGACCATATCAAACTGGAAAAGATTATGATGTGCTCAATGAACTACCCACGCACAGTATGTTGCGGCCTTATTGTGGGGAAAACCTTGCATTTATTTGTGGCAGTTGGTGCCTAAAGGCCCTTGCATTGTGCATGAAGTTAGCAGAGGCACATCTCTTCTCAAATCTGCGTAGCCATGCATTAATTTGAAACCCCAATGACCTATCCTAGTTCACAAAGGAAATGAAGCACAAAATGTTACTCAAGCAGTTCCTGTCAGTATCCTGGTGGATTTGTCCCTGATGCACATGCAAATGATACTTGATAGATGAAGTGTATTGATATTGTCAATTGCTTACAACAGTGAGTTGTCACTCCAGGTTTAATCAGCGGTTTTTGCCATGGAGGTAGTTGGAGTTTGTGTGTGACATCAGCTATTCCTGAAGCAGCCATTCACAACTTAACTTACTTTTTTTAAGGGCTACTTTTTTCAGAAGCTGGTAAGACAGTGTGCTCAGACTGTGACTAATCTTTGTTCTTGTGGAACCTGCCACTTTGAGTCTCAATTTGTACCCAATGTTACTTCATAGAGGGCAGTCCATGTGCATTTTTGAGTATCTACATTCAATTGCAAACATTTTTTTTCCAAAATGTATTACTACATTTGTTTTCATGGCATATGTCAGACAGGAGATGGGCATGGTATCTGCTGCACTGGCCAGATGGCATTGGCGGGAGGCCCAATTGATTTTCTTGATTGTGCCTCATTTAACTTTGAGCAGCAAGCTGCCAGAGCCAATCGTGCTAGTTATAGGCAGCTCACCATTTTGGGGGGAAGGGGCGTGGTGGGAAGTCTGGTGGGCCTGCCCCCTCTTAAAACCAGCCTGCACCTCTTGAAAAGAAAGTAGAGTTTTCACTGGCAGTGTGTAGAACGGTATTATTTGGAGCAGTGGGAACAACTTTAATGACTGGATCATCCTGACTTTTGATACTACCCTTCACTGCTGCATAGCCTCTCCTTCAATCACAGTGGAAAACTTCACTAGACCTCCTTCTGTTTACATTCGCACACTCAAAACCTGCTACTTCTCTCAAACTGCCACAGCAATGTTTAGTTTTATGGGGACATTGGTCCATTCTCAAATTTCTGTCATGTTCCTTGATTTTTCACTCTAATTTATCCAATGACTTCTCCCTTTTGCACTTTCTGTTCTTCCTGTTAGCATGCACACTGTGCACATATCTCAGACATCTTCACCACCTTAACACGTGCCACATAGTACCCACTCCCGCAAGACCTGTGGGAGATGTAGCCATGTTCTGATTGCAGTAGAGGACATCATCGGAAGAGGGAGGACATGCAGTGTTAGAGATGATGAGGGTGAAAGCTACTCATGGGGTTCATTTATTCTTACTACTTAATTAAGTTGTAGGCATTTGTGCAAGCTGGTAAAATTGTGATTTTTGAATTTTGTTTGTAGCATATTGTTGTAGTAGGTGGCCTTGAAATGTCAGGTGACCTGTACATCAATATTGGTCTTTCGGTTGCAGTAGTTTATTGGAGGGTGGAATGACTTGGAGAGATGTTGGACATGACTGTTATTGTAGGATGGGAGGTCGGTCTTGTCCAATGTTCAATGAGTTGCTGCCAAAGAGCTCTGGCTGAAGGTTGGTGTTGGTTTCTACCCACGTCCTTTCCATCATTGATGCTATCGGTGTCATCATGCACATTTGGAGATCTGGTTTGAAGATTTTCATCTGTTTTATGGCCCTGTTGCAGAGCAAGGTTATGCAATATGCAACAAACCACTATGATACGGGGCTCACTCTCAGCTATATTGGAGGAAGCCAGAAGGTCTGCCAAGGCAGTAGAACTACTGTTCAAACAGTTCAATGGTAGTTTTGGTGAGGGCTCTAGTTGGCCTGTGAATTTAATTGTAGCACAGTTTCTACAGCAAGAGTAGGCTTCTGAGAGAACTCCCATCTGCAGGGGTGAGGCTCAGGGGAGTGGCATTGTCTTCAGACAGTCTCACATGATGTGCAGGACTAAAGATTTGCAGAGTAGAGGACTGGTGCAAAGTAAAAGCATTAAGGCAGCTGGAAAGCACACATAAACTTGCATGATGCACTGTTGGTGATCACATACCAGCTTCACATTATCGAAATGGAAGCCCTTGCGATTCAGAAAGGCAGTGTGATGTGTGCATAATCAATCCTGCGATCTCCATGAACACCAAAGCCCTATCCTGCTATTTCTGGTTGTTCATGGGCAAAGATGGCATTAGTCACCTGCTAAATGCAAGCATGAACTTCAGACTGACTAATGTTGCTTATATACGAACATACATATGAGCATACAAATTAGGAGCAGAAGTAGGCAAATCGACTCCTCGAGCCTGCTCTGCCATTCAATAAGATCATGGCTGATGTGATTGTAATCTCGACTCCACATTCCCGCCTACCCCCGATAACCTTTCACCTCCTTGCTTATCAAGAATCTATCTACCTCTGCCTTCAAAACATGTAAAGACTCTGCTTCCCCTGCCTTTTGAGGAAGAGTTCCAAAGACTCATGACCCTCTGAGAGAAAAAATTTCTCCTCATCTGTCTTAAATGGGCGACTCCTTATTTTTAAATCGTGTCCCTTAGTTCTGGATTCTCCCATAAGGGAAAACATCCTTTTCACATCCACCCTGTCAAGAACCCTCAGGATCTGATATGTTTCAATCAAGTCACTTCTTACTCTTCTAAATTCCAGTGGATACAAGCCTAGCCTGTCCAACCTTTCCTCATAAGAGAACCCATCCATTTCAGGTGTTGGTCCAGTAAACCTTCCCTGAACTGCTTACAACACATTTACATCCTTCCTTAAATAAGGAGACCAATACTGTACACAGTACTCCAGTTGTGGTCTCACCAATGCCCTGTATAGCTGAAGCATAACCCACCTACTTTTGCATTCAATTCTCCTCGCAATAAACAATAACATTCTATTAGCTTTCCTAATTACTTGCTGAACCTGCATAGTAACCTTTTGATTCATGCACTAGGACACCTGTTGGATCCCATCAATTACAAAGCGAGACGAAGTCCGACCGTAACTTTTAGAAACTTTATTGCAGTATGTGGTTGTTACACTCCAAGGTTACAAAAAGAACAAAACGCAAAACAAAAGAACATGTGCTCATTACAGCAAGCCTTTCTTATAATTATTCATACAAAAACTGGTAACGACCCCCCCTTTTGTTTCTAATTGGTTTGCTGACTTCTGTAATTTCATGTTGTCACTGTCTGGTTGATTTACTTACTTTAGCATTTTGTTTCAGCATTTTATTTCGGTAGTTTCACATTCCCCCCCTTGAACCGTTAGCTTAATAGTAGTCTATTATTTAATAATCAGCCTATCTGCACCTGTCTTGTTAGCTTCTGCTTGTTAGTTTTTTATAAATTGTCTCCCAGCTCCACAGTTAGTTTGTTAGCTTACTTTTAATCTGTCCCCAACCTTTTGTGATTCATGCACTAGGACACCCAGATCCCTCTGCATCTCAGAGCTCTGCAATCTCTCACCATTTAGATAATATGCTTCTTTTTTATTCTTCCTGCCAAAATGGACAATTTTACATTTTCCCACATTATACTCCATTTGCCAGATCTTTGCCCATTAGTAACCTTTACTGTAATGTGTAATGTTGTGCCAGCTATGACAGTGGATTGCAGGCCTTGTTGCAGGAGGCAACACTGATCTGTAACAGATTCTGCACCCTAGAACAATTGAAAAATACAAGCAAAATGCATGAAAAATGTTTACAGAAATTCAAATTAGAGTCATGAATGCCTTTTTATATACTGCATGAACTGGTCATTTCCTGCTCTCTACCACCCATGTTTTGTGGGAGGGTTTAGGAAGTAGCAATGGCAGCGTTCAGTCATGTAAAAATGGCAGGCAGATCCTAATCATTTCATAGGATCCGAATTTAAATATATTTATTCAGAACCTGCTTGCTTCCCTAAGGACGCTGGTCGCCGATATTGAGGGCTCTTCAAAAATTGCAATGGTTGGGCCTCCGATCATTCCCATTTTCATCCTACTGCTGCTCCATTCACACAGAAAAGCAGCGCAATAGAGATCTGAACACATCTGTTTATTGTTTACAACCTTCTAAAAGGAGCTGTTACAAAATAGTGAGGATGAAGATTTGCATACCTTCTGGCACATTCTCAGTGTAACTCCAGCAGATCTGTGACAGAAATGCCAGATATTAGACCAGGACTTGATTGTTCTCAGTGCTGGTATTACTTCAGGATTTGCATGGATCTTGTAAGAGGCAAAGCATCTGTCTGTAAAAGGAGGTAGGAACTCCCAATGCTGGAAGTTCCGCTATCCTCTGCTCTCAGAAGGATCCAATTTAGATCAGCAGAAGGACCATGTTGACAGATGGTAGAAGTGGGCCATGTAGATGGGTCTAGTGTGGGATTGTGTCCTGGAGTCCTAAAAAATGATGGATTTTTTAAAAGATTATTTTAAGGTTGGGTCCCTTAGAAAGGTCTGGTCCTTTGAGGATGGGGGAAATCAGCACTCAACTCAGAAACAGCAAATTGCATTAGACAATCTGTATTTTGGAGCAGTTGGGCAATCACACAATTCGAGACTAGAACATCAGCCATTCTTATGTTAAACAAGGGACTTCTCCTAATGCAGCAGCACAACTTCCAGGTGGGCACATCCTGATACCTACCAGTTATGACAAATTCCAAGACAGCTCCCTGTGGATACAGGACAGAATCATTTCCCTGTGGATGCAGGACAGAATGATACTGCATGAATAAATACTGCCTCCTTCCTCAGCAAGATGAAAACAGTTTGAGATTTCAAGTATTACTGTTGGATGTAACAGCTAGACTATATGATGGCACTTTAATGGATGGTTATTCTAAAAGCGGGATTTTTTAACCTCAAGCATATTTTTGAGAGTCACATTATGAAGCTTATCTCTTTAATGGATCCTGTTATTGAAACATACTTCGCAATAAAATAAGCACGTGCTGTTTCAGCTCCAGACTGCACAATATGAATTCATGTGACTGGAAATCTATTTATTACGTTAGACAGAAGCAATGCTGGCACCTTGTATTTATCCGCTCCTAAATAATATTATCTCTTTCACTTGATTCGATTCATGGCAGAATTCTACGAGGAAGAATTGGGGTGAATAACGCTGTTGATCCCAGTTCTAAAGAAAGGCCCTGTGTGCAATCTATTGCATTCTGAAACAGCCGGCAGAGATCAGGTTATCAGTTTCACATTATATTGAAATTCTAATGTGAAAGAGATATAGTGTTATGCCCCCATCTTGTAAAGGAACTGCCCGTTTTCAGTTTCCCGACCAACACATATACGATCAATTATTGCATTCGGCAAGCTTTGTTCATCAATTGATCAGACGCTGAACTCGACTTGTTTTCAAAAAAAAAGAAGTGGTTCTTTTCAAATTTCCCCATAATGCTCTGAATACATTACATTGAGAAATCACAAGACTTCTTTTTGGTTAGGGTAACAAATACGATGAACTCAATAAAAAGCTGATGTTATGGCAAGAGGAAGATTTTATTGCACGATAAAACCACAGATGTTTCAATATGAGGAGTTCATGTATACTGTTATTAAACATGTACAAGACCATACAATTAACTCAAAATCAATTATGTGCCAGTACTTCCTTAACAACACTTCAAGATCGGGATCTCCCTATTGAAAATGCACCTGTGCTTAAGTAACTAGACATCACCCCACAGTTTGTAACAATCCATCTCATTGAAACTAACTTTGACGGGGATTTTTTAAAGTGTCTCTGTAAATGCACATAAACATTTTTAATTGTAACTATATGTTGTGAAATGTGAAATACTTGAATTTTGAAGCGGGAAAAACTTTTGAGTTCTGAGGGGAGACGAGGAAATCATAAAGAGGGCTAATGTAACATGTAACTGAGATAGATACATTCCCATATTATCTCTCAGCTTTCTACATGTCTGAAGAACATAAAAAGACTCTGCTGGTAGGCAAGCACTGGCCTTAGTAAATGTATTAATGTTCTTACTACCATGGCCTTTGTTATATTCTATGTAGCCAAACAGAAAACACTATGTCAATAAATCACTGAACCTATTTTCCTATCCATTCCTTTGTGTAGTGTGCGGTGACACTTGCTGAGTTACGATTTCATTATTGACTTTCCGTTGCATGAAAAAAAGAATTCAGCATTAGAGTTATTCATTCTTCCCAAAAAGTTAAATAAAGTGCAAAAGTTTCAGCCCATCCATCCTCAAGCTGGCTGTCCAAGGTGACATTTCATTAGCACATTTTGTCAATGAATAAATCCTACAGTGGGCTCAAAAGGGAAGGTGGAAAACATCTAGTCTTTTTTCATTAGCTCCATCCAAACTTGAACCACTGGAGATTAGATACAAGAAGCGCATGAGCCGGAAGAAGAGCCAGCCTGTCTATAAACTACATTAATCATTCATTCTCTCCAGAGTGCTTTAAGTCACTGCCACATCTCTGCTCCGGCCAAAAATGGCTATTCAATTTTGAGCTGTGTGACAGATACATTTCAAGGAAAATCACAGACATAACGACTCCTGCCATGGCTGATAAAGTCCTCATTCATCAATTAAGAAGTTTCCAATAAACCGAGATGGATATGGCAGAATAAGGCCGGCTTCATGTTACCACACAGGCAGTGAGTCTGTGCTGCAGGAGGATGGCTGATTGCTCCCGGCCTCACCTTCAGCAATCGGGCAGCAGAACGTACAAATCGTCCAGAGCTTGGGAAGCTATATGAGGGAAAGATAAATGTCATTAGCTGAGAATATGAGAAGCTTGGCAATTCCCCTGGAGCTGAAGCGACGACGAAGAAAATGACAAGCGATGCTTTACAGCTTGCAATGTGTTGTTCACTTATTCAGGTGAAGAGTTTGAGTGTTGCAGAGCGGATGTTTTATAAATATATATATAAAAAAGCTTTTATCTGGTCCCAATGAAAGCTGTGTTTGCCCAAGAGCTGATATTAATCTTATCACATTACTGAAACATTTAACAGTCTTTGATCCATTAAATAATTAGTGTTTCGAATGTGCATGATTAGCCTGAACTGCATATTATACTTTTGTCACTTAACATTAGGCTTTATAACAATTTTTCAATTGACTATTAAGGGGCGGGGGCGGGGGGGGGGGGGTGGGGTTGGAGGGGGAAGTACGAGAAATCAAAGCTCTTACAGTTTGACACTTCTGTGCTCAGTTATTTCAATTGGCATGACAAGGCATGTAAGTGACAATATCAATGGCATTGCTTCCGAGGTTTGTGACTCATAGGAACATTCTTTAATAGGGGACATGTTATCAACTATTGATCGATTCCCACTGTATTTAAATCAGTCCTGATATGGTTGATTTAATGGAGGTGATCTGATAGAGGGAATTTAATCCTCACCAGTATTTCCCAATTAACCGATGTTACTCCGCATTACATAAAGACAGTCTGTCATATTGCCAGTGCATGCATAATCATTGTTCTTTATGATTCATTAATTGAAATAATTATTATCTATGTTAACAATTATGCAACATTTTCCCCTAAGAACTTTGAGTTCAAGTTAATATATATTTGTGCTGATATTAAAGCCATAGCACAGAGCCTCATTGGTCCAGGTATGGTTCAGGATATCTGGCTCCTGATCACGGGTGCCTGATTGAAATTGCACCTGATTTTTTGACAGGTGATGTGGGACCAAAAAAACTGAAGCCACTTTACTAAAACAGATCTCGCACTAAAACTTCCAACTTCAGATGATGTTCCACACAGTGTATAGAGTTATACAGCACAAGTAAGCTGGGTGCATAGGAGTATAGAGAATTGGTTTGCTGAAGTAGGTTTCTTAAAGACAGATGAGTTTTATTTCCTGATGCAAATCTTCATTTAACTTGTATTTTTAATTACATGTGCTGCATTTTTCACCATTCATTAGTTGACTTTGTGCCTTTTTTAATTTGTTTTTTTCTACAAAAGCTTGTCAGCTTGTTAAGAGCTAGTTTTTAATTTTCTTTCAGAGGCAAGGTCTCAACCACAACAGGGAGGAGGAGGCACAAACAAAGTGGGAGCCAGACAGAATGGTGGGACAGTAGCAAGAGGCTCTATTAAAGAGGAAAAGCTCATAAAAGGCCCTCATGCACAGGCAAGCAGTTGTACAGAGTCAGGAGAATTATCTGTCATCTCTCTCTCTCGTAACAAGGGCATTATTGGGGGGAGCTTTGGAGTCTGTGTGAAAGGATTCCTCTTTCTACGTACCCCATGGATTCCTGAGAGAAGGGGTCAGGAAGACTGTGCAATCCAACAGAAAGGAAGAAAGACATAACAAGCAATGAGATTAAGCTACTCCGAGATAGGATCAACTAGCAATGAGGAGCAACATCAACAGGAGCAGAGGCAGACTCGTGGGCAACATGAGCATAGGGTTGAGGAACGAGGGGCAGGAAGGCAACAAAGTCAAGAACCTCAGCAGAGTGTCTACCACCAAAAGAGAAGCTACATGGACAAGTCAGAGCATCAGTGCCGCAGAGGGCTGTGCCTGACCAGGCAGATGGTTGATGACTTGTGTGATGGAAGCCACACCTGCCAGATGGAAACGTATTAATTTCGTCAGATGGAACAATACTTGAACCCTTTTGCTTCACAGAAAGGTTTTTTGGGGCAGACTGCAATTTGAAGACCAAAGAGAAGGAAGCTCTCTCTCCTTGTTTCTCTTTCAAGCAAAGGTAGGCGGTAGTAGTAGTAGTATTATCACTGGACCAGTGATCCAGGCTATTGATCTGGGGACATGGGTTCGAATCCCACCACAGCAGAAAGTAGAATTTGAATTTAATTAATAAATTTGGAATTAAAAGCTAGTCTATTGATGGCCATGAAACCATTGTTGATTGTTGTAAAAACCCATCTGGTTCACTAATGTCCTTTAGGGAAGGAAATCTGCTGTCCTTGCCTGGTCTGGCCAACATGTAACTCCAGACCCATGGCAATGTGGTTGAGTCTTACATGCCCTCTGAAATGGCCTAGCAAGCCATTCAGTTGTACCTAACCACTACGAAGTCAATAAAAAGGACCACCCGGCATCGACCTAGGCACCAGAAACGACAACGGCAAACCCAGCCCTGTTGACCATACAAAGTCCTCCTTACTAACATCTGGGGGCTTGTGCCAAAGTTGGGAGAGCTGTCCCACAGACTCATCAAGCAACAGCCTGACATAGTTATACTCACGGAATCATACCTTACACACACTGTACCAGACACTGCAATCCCTGGGTATGTCCTGTCCCACTGGCAGGACAGACCCAGCAGAGGTGGCAGGACAGTGGTCTACAGTAGGGAGGGAGTTGCCCTGGGACTCCTCAACATTGACTCCGGACCCCATGAAGTCTCATGGCATCAGGTCAAACATGGGCAAGGTAACCTCCTACTGAATACCACCTACCGCCCTCCCTCAGCTGATGAGTCAGCACTCCTCCATGTTGACACCACGTAGAGGAAGCACTGAGGGTGGCAAGGGCACAAAATGTACTCTGGGTGGGGGACTTCAATGTCCATCACCAAGGGTGGCTCGGTAGCACCACTACTGAGCGAGCTGGCAGAGTCCTAAAGGACATAGCTGCTAAACTGGATCTGCGGCAGGTGGTGGGGGAATCAACACGAGGGAAAAACATACTTGACCTTGTCCTCACCAATCTGCCTGCCGCAGATGCTTCTGTCCATGACTGTATTGGTAAGAGTCCTTGTGGAGACGAAGTCCCACCTTCACATTGAGGATACCGTCCATCGTGTTGTGTGGCACTATCACCGTGCTAAATGGGATAGATTTCGAACAGATTTAGCAATGCAAAACTTGGCATCCATGAGGCGCTATGGGCCACTAGCAGCAGCAGAATTGTACTCAACCACAATCTGCAACCTCATAGCCCAGCATATCCCCCACTCTACCATTACCATCAAGCCAGGAGACCAACTCTGGTTCAATGAAGAGTGCAGGAGGGCATGCCAGGAGCAGCACCAGGCATACCTCAAAATGAGGTGTCAACCTGGTGAAGATACAACCCAGGACTACTTGCATGCCAAATTGCGTAAGCAGCATGCAATAGACAGAGCTAAGCGATCCCATAACCAACGGATCAGATCTAAGCTCTGCAGTCCTGCCACATCCAGTCGTGAATGGTGGTGGACAATTAAACAACTAACTGGAGGAGTTGGCTCCACAAATATCCCCATCCTCAATGATGGGGGAGCCCAGCACATCAGTGCAAAAGATAAGGCTGAAGCATTTGCAACAATCTTCAGCCAGAAGTGCCGAGTTGATGATCCATCTCGGGCCCCTCCTGAAGTCCCCAGCATTACAGATGCCAGACTTCAGCCAATTCGATTCACTCCACGTGATATCAAGAAACAACTGAAGGCACTGGATACTGCAAAGGCTATGGGTCCTGACAATATTACGGCAATAGTACTGAAGACCTGTACTCCAGAACTTGCCGCACCGCTAGCCAAGCTGTTCCAGTAGAGCTACAACACTGGCATGTACCCGGCAATGTGGAAAATTGCCCAGGTATGTCCTGTACGCAAAAAGCAGGACAAATCCAACCCGGCCAATTACCGCCCCATCAGTCTACTCTCAATCATCAGTAAAGTGATGGAAGGTGTCATCAACAGTGCCATCAAGCAGCACTTGCTTAGCAATAACCTGCTCAGTGACGTTCAGTTTGGGTTCCGCCAGGGCCACTCAGCTCCTGACCTCATTACAGCCTTGGTTCAAACATGGACAAAAGAGCTGAACTCAAGAGGTGAGGTGAGAGTGACTGCCCTTGACATCAAGGCAGCATTTGACCGAGTATGGCATCAAGGAGCCCTAGCAAAACTGGAGTCAAAGGGAATCAGGGGGAAAACTCTCTGCTGGTTGGAGCCATACCTTGCGCAAAGGAAGATGGCTGTGTTTGTTGGAGGTCAATCATCTGAGCTCCAGGACATCACTGCAGGAGTTCCTCAGGACAGAGTCCTAGGCCCAACCATCTTCAGCTGCTTCATCAATGACTTTCCTTCAATCATAAGGTCAGAAGTGGGGATGTTCGCTGATTGCACAATGTTCAGCACCATTCGCGACTCCTCAAATGCTGAAGCAGTCCGTGTAGAAATGCAGCAAGACCTGGATAATATCCAGGCTTGGGCTGATATGTGGCAAGTAACATTTGCCCCACACAAGTGCCAGGCAATGACCATCTCCAACAAGAGAGAATCTTACCATCTCCCCTTGACATTCAATGGCATTACCATCGCTGAACCCACCGCTATCAACATCCTGGGGGCTACCATTGACCAGAAACTGAACTGGAGTAACCATATAAATACCATGGCTACAAGAGCAGGTCAGAGGCTAGGAATCCTGAAGCGAGTAACTGACTTCCTGACTCCCCAAAGCCTGTCCACCATCTACAAGGCACAAGTCAGGAGTGTGATGGAATTTTCTTCACTTGCCTGGATGCGTGCAGCTCTAACAACACTCAAGATGCTCAACACCATCCAGAACAAAGCAGCCCGCTTGATTGGCACACCAACCACAAACATTCACTCCCTCCACCACCGACGCACAGTGGCAGCAGTGTGTACCATCTACAAGATGCACTGCAGCAACGCACCTAGACTCCTTACACAGCACCTTCCAAACCCGCAACCTCTACCACCTCGAGGGACAAGAGCAGCAGATGCATGGGAACATCACCACCTGCAAGTTCCCGTC
Organism: Heterodontus francisci; assembly: GCF_036365525.1. Taxonomy (NCBI): domain Eukaryota; kingdom Metazoa; phylum Chordata; class Chondrichthyes; order Heterodontiformes; family Heterodontidae; genus Heterodontus; species Heterodontus francisci. The sequence goes on from NC_090374.1 coordinate 140,737,568, forward strand.
CAAGTCACACACCATCCTGACTTGGAACTATATCGCCGTTCTTTCACTGTTGCTGGGTCAAATGGACTGCAGTGGTTCTAGAAGGAAGCTCACCACCACCTTCGCAAGGGCAATTAGGGATGGGCAATAAATGCTGGCATAGCCAGTGACGCCCACATCCCATGAATGAATAGAAAAAAAATCTCAAGCAATGTCCCAGCAGCCCACGGAAGCAGCTTAAGCCTCAAGATGGAGGACCTCTTCAGCCTTTTGGTACCAGAGAAGCAACTTTAAATGTGTGCACTGGGCCCCAGCGAGAACTGCAAGACCCGAACTGCAACCAAGGACTTTACATCCAAAGCAAAAGACAGTAACTGAATTCTATTTATTTCCAACCCTATTTAAACCTCCCCCTTTAATTCTTTCTCCCCCTCTGTATGAAAGGTTACTAAGCTGAAACATTAACTTTGCTTCTCTCTCCACAGATGCTGCCAGACCTGCTGAGTATTTCCAGCACTTTTTGTTTTTTTTCCTTCTCACCATTCCTCTGCTGCTGACCTCGTGAGTCACCTCTAGCCATGTCTTCTTGGTCAGCTTTACAGGCTATTCCTTGCCACTGGGAGGGAACAGGATGCCTTTCCGTGCCGACCCCAGAAGGTAAATCCCACCCAAGGTGATGAAAGACCATTAGTCTGATTTCCATTCTATGTAAAACAATAGTTAAACTCCAGAAAGCTTTTTATGGAAGGATAATGCTGGATCCTATCTTTACTCAGTGTCACATTTATTGTCCAGAATAAAAGGGTTGCATACATGTAGCTCCTCACTCAAACTCTCCACCGGTCTCAGTAAGTGTCTGCTTATAAGCATTCAAGTAAGACCCCAATTAACACCCTCCATCTGCATATAATCAAACAATTGAAACACAATTACAGATTAACAAATTCCCTTTCTTTTATAATATAACTTGGGTTAACATGCTCAAACAACATTTCAAAATAAATTTCATACTGGGTACAAAGTATTACATTGTGAGATGCCCCTCCTCTAGCACCCCTAACAATTTCTTTGTACTCGCATTTCTTTTTGTGAAACAATCGGATAGCTGTGACTTGCATCTACCCATTTAAGTTTGGAGATTTCCTTTCTCTCCAGCAGTTGTTTCAATCCAGCAAGGTCAATACACAGTCTTTTCTCACTCACACTTTTTGTCGAGTGTACATTGTCCCACAAAGAACGATTATCCACATAACATTCAATGGGTCTCCGATCTTCAGTATGTCCCTTGTTCAGAATTTTACTCAAAATATTTGACAAATTGAACCCCATATCCACTGCCTCTACAAGACCCAGTGTTTCCATAAATAAAGTGCTTTTAATGATCCATTTTATTTTCTTAGCCTCTCAAGCTAAAGGGCAACATTTCCCATTTTCACCCATCACAAATATTAGGAAACGAGCTGCACTTGCATACCCGTCAGCAAGATTAGTATGTGAAGCATCATTTAAAATTATTAGTTTTATGTTCTTTGGGTCACCTACGGATGGGAATTTCAGTACATGTTTCTCCAGATTTAGTTTTTTTAATGCTTTATTTGCCCTGAAAACATTTTCAACTTTCGGATGTTTCATCACTGTGCTTAACTCCAGCACATCAAAACTAACATCAGGCCTAGTCTGAGAGCCCAACCAGTTTAATTGACCAATCAAGCTTTGCAATTGCTCAGTCTCTGCTTTCGATATATCATCATCTTTCTGTGATGATCTAACATGATTAATCGGGATGGGAGTAACACACTCTAAACAGGATTGTTGATTTAAAGTTATTCCATACTTAGTCTGCTTAATATCTAAACAAATATATTTAAAGGCCCCACAAGCCTGCCTCCCAATCTTAAATTCTGCCCTAATCTTAATAACATATTTCTCAAAATCCGCAGTACCACCCCATAAGAAATCATCAATGTGCATCATGAAGATGCCTACAAGTGTCCCTTTATGATACCAATAATAAATCGCAGGATCTGCTTAGAGTTGAACACAACCAATTTTCAACAAAACATATCTCACCAAGAAATACCACACCCTGGAAGCATCGTTCAGGCCATAGACGCACTTGTTCAGTTTCCATAGTTTTCCTTCTACATCTGCTGCCTCTTTAGGTGGTTTCAGAAACACTTATCTCTGAAAAGTATCATCCTGCAGAAATGCAGTTTTTATGTTAATGGATCTGCACTCCCATGAACATAAGAACATAAGAACTAGGAGCAGGAGTAGGTAATTCAGTCCCTTGAGCCTGCTCTGCCAATCAATATGATCATGGCTGATCTCATCTCGGCCTCAACTCCACTTTCCTGCCCGTTCTGCATAACCCTTCAACCCATTGCTAATTAAAAATCTATCTATCTTTAAATTTACTCAATGTCCCAACATCCACCACACTCTGGGGTAGTGAATTCCACAGACTGACAACCCTTTGAGAGAAGTAATTTCTCCCCATCTAGGTTTTAAATCTGCTACCCCTTATCCTAAAACTATGACCTCTCGTTCTAGATTGCCCCACAAGAGGAAACGTCCTCTCTACGTCTACTTTGTCAATCCCCTCAGTCATTTTATATACTGCAGTTAGATCTCTTCTCATTCTTCTAAACTCTAGAGAGTGAAGGCCTAAGTTTCTCAATCTCTCTTCATAAGACAAACCCCTCATCTCTGGAATCAATCTAGTGAACCTCCTCTGAACTGCCTCCAGGGCAACTACATCCCTCCTCATGAATATGTGGCCTAAAGAGCTAAAAGGATTTTCAAGAATACTTTTCCAGCTGGAGTAGAGTCCACTCTAACATCGGTATCACCCAGTCGTGCTTCAAAACCCCTCACAACTAGCCTTGCTTTAGCCTTATAAGTTCCATCGGGAAGGACCTTTTCAGTACAAATCCATCTATGTGACAAGGCTGGCTGTTCCCTATCGCGTACCTCAGAATAGACTCCAAACTCTCTCCAACTCTCTAATTCCTTATGTTTTGCGCTCTCATTAGTTTTTCCTCAAGTTTACGAAAGTTTCACGGCCATGAGGACTTCTGCCTCGAGTTCTATTCCAAGACTGCTCCCTAGCCTTCATTTCATTGTGAAATCTGTTCAAACTTTGGCCACTTTGATGTCTTTCAGGACTACTGCTGGAAGATGTCCCTCGCACATCAGAGGCTCTTTCTCCATTACGTGATCGCTTCCTTACGCAAGAGTCACTTCCAGACCTGCTCACTTTTAGAACTTGCACTGCTCTTTCTTATGCTCCACTCTTTCACCCCATTCTGCCAATCCATGGACTTTGCTTCTTGGCCATCATCTTGAACATTTAACCAATATTTAAACTTGCCTGTCGGTTTTCCTGCACGTCCCACAATGGGTGCATCCCTCCATTTGTTAGACCCCTCTGGAATGTTACCCAAGTACCCACTTGGGGCAATTGTCCTTTGGATGCAATAGCTCTTTCTTTAGTGTCATGATCCCTCACATTACTATCCAATCCTTGATCTACCTCATTCTGTTCCTCAGAACCTTCATTGCAAAACACATGAGTATTTGAAGTATAAGGTGCATCGCTTCCCTCTATTGACTGCTCAGATTCTGTGATTTTGTAATCAACCCTGATCAATCACGAGGAATGAACCTTAACAGTTTGATTCCATGTTTGATAACTACTGTCTTACCATCACAACTAATTACTTTACCAGGGCTCTTCCATTCCCTATGACCCTCTCTTTTAGAATAGACCAGATCTCCTGAATTAAATTCTGCCTCAGATGGCTTTATACAATGCCTCAGGCCTCTCCGAATTTTCTCAGAGACCTCAGCCTTGATGAAAGCCCATCTCCCTGCATGGAAAACATTCAAATGTGCAGAAAAAATTTAACTAATTGTAGTACCTTCTAGAGAAGGAGGACTGTCACACAGTACAGAGGCAATTTGAGATTCTGCCCATAGACCAATTGATAGGGACTATATCCTCCAACCATCTGAAGCAAATTTTTTGCATGAACTGCCCATAGCAGGGCAGTTGTCAGCTTGCAGTTTGGCTGGTCAGCTAAGATTTTATGTAGCATTTAATCAAACACTGCATGATTCCTTTTACAGAGCCCATTGCTGAAAGGACTTTCAGCAGTAGTATTCATAACCATAATGTTCATGCATTCACACATGTCTCCGAACTTGTCATTGGAAAATTCCCCTCCATTATCAGTCAGAAACTTAGCTGATACCCCAAGTCCAGTCCCTACCCATTTCTCCATACTTTTGTCCTTGTTATTTATTATTGTAGAAGGACTAAACCTATTTGCTAGGTCTATAAAATGTAGAATGAAAATATTCTTGTCTTTGTCCCACACCTTTAAATCCATGGCAACCATCTCATTAAAGTCAAGTGCCAATCGAAGACTGACAATAAGACATGATGGGTCCTCCAAAACTTTTTACAGATTTCACAGTTTTCATTAATCTCTTCTATTATCCTCATATACTCTTCATCTATCACACCTGCATCCTTTAGCAGGGTTTTTAATCTCTGGCAAGAAAGGTGAGCAAATTGTCTGTGTAACTTTAATACAATCTGCTTTTTATCTCTCTGATTCTTAACACCTATTGCCATTACTACTTCTTTAACAGTCTGACTAGAAATATTAGGTTTTGTTAAGGGGATACAATCATGTGCCCTGACTGGGTAAACTGCAAATTCACTGACTTTCCAAAAACAATTGCCTTATCATGCTCCATATCCAGTTTCATTTGTGTCTTTTTCAATGAAGGCTTACTCAACAGTAAAGGTATCTCACTAGATACTACATCAAAACTGATAAAGTGGCTTATTCCAGCTATTTTACATGGAATTACTACCTCCTCAGTGACTTAAATGTGTTGTTATCACCAAACCTAAATCTGGTAGTACTTTTATACTCCTCAACCTTGCATTGATCCTCACTACTAAGTGAATCCAGATAACATTGTAACCAATCAGTTCCACATACTGTCAATGTACTATCACTATCCAATACAGCACAGTTGAATGAATACACAACTAACACATTCATTAAAACTCCTTGAGACTAGTACAATTTGTTCAGATTCATCAGTATCTTCCTCTTCTGCCTCAGAATTCTCAGCATTGTGTGCTATTTCGAGGACTCTGCCCCTCTGCTTAGGGCAGTTCATTGCATAATGATACTTTGAGTCACATCTGAAGCACCAATTAATTGTTCCTTGGACATTCCTGGGATTCATTTGCCTATGATTGCTGTTCCAATTCTGTCTTCCACTGTAATAGTCAGACCTGCTAAATGTGCTTTCATCCTCATTCCTCCAGTCTTTAACTCCTCCATCGTACTAATGGCTGCTTCCAGTATCTGGACCATTTTGAAATCTAGTGTGTCACCACAGATTGCCCTGTTTGTTCTACCAGGGCTGCCAGAAATTACTGTTTCCCCAGGAATCTCTTTAAGGCAGCAGATATTTGATCCAACAAGGAGTCTTTGTCTAAGAACCAAACCCCAGTTAGAACCAGAAGCCTGTTCTTATGCGACACCCTAGCACAATCTAGCAATTTAAATGCTAGCACTGACCCAGGGATCTCCAAATTGAATTTCCTCAATCTTCTATACTGTCTATTTATGTCCATGATATATTCCTCCATTGAATAACCATATGTTTTCAGAAATCCATCAAAGTCTGACCATGCTTCATACACATTCAATAGGTCATCTTTTTTGTAAATTTCATCCAAGAATTCCAACAGAAGATCCAACCCTTCATCAGTATCCAACTGACAAGCATCCAGTTCACAAAACATTTTACTTCTGATTTACTTTTGGTAGGAAGTGACAACGCTTAAATTATATCTCTTTTATCATTTGGTCAACTTCCCGAATATCTCCTTATGTGGCTCAGTATCAAATTTTGTTTGATAAGGCTGTTATGAAGTGCCTTGGGATATTTACTTTTCTAAGGTGTTACATGAATGCATATTGTTACTTTTGAATGCTACATTTACCTATATTGCAATAGTGGCTACATTTGATAAGTGTTTCATTGGTTGTGAAGCATTTTGTGATGTCCTGAGCATGTGAAAGTCGCTATATGTAAGTTACAAACCATGTTCTTTGTGTTTTAAATTTTTGAACGGGTAATAAAGGGATGAATTTCCTGGCTGCACTGAAGGTAAATTCTGTTAACATCTAGAAGGATGGGGAAAGGTAATAACTTGCATGTTGCTATAAAAAAATCTTATTGTGGTATTGCAAATTTATGAGAATATAAAAACATGTTATAAGTCGTCTGATGGATTCGCTTGTCCTCATTGTTTGCTTTTTTAAATTTGCCATTAGATCTATAGGGCATTGCTTACCTTACTACACCTAAGTCAGTAATACTGATTTATATTTCTGTCTCATTGGCTCCACAGGGCTCTCATTATTTCACAATGGTCCAGAAGTGTGCCATCCGTGCACGTCGATAGCATTGGTTCCAAATGCAGCACAAGGGGTGAGTGGGTGCTCTTTCAAGCCAAGGGACTGAACTAATTGCCTTTTGTCTCCACAGGAGAAGAGGGCACATAGTGCCTGTGAGAGGGCCTGGATCAGTAGTGGGGTGGCCAACCTCTCCTTTCTCACCAGAGTGGAGGAGGATGCATTGATGCTTCCACAGGAAGACAGAGGATGCGCAGTACTGATGGTGAGGCCGGAGCACCTGGCCAGGAGGGTGAGTTCCCCAAAGTGTGGTCGAGGGGCAGGTGGTGGTGGTGGTGGGGGGGGGGAGGGAGGGCGATTGGTTCAAGCAATGAAGATTGTCTGCAAGGTCAAAATCACACACATGTGGCCACATTGCAGTTTATGACATGTCCTTCAGTCCAGAGTGTTGCTCACACCTGATCATTTTTTTTCTCCTGCAGGTGAAACACAGCAGCGGCCAGGCAGCGTCTCCAGGGCACTTCCATCCACCTCTGAGGAGCTGGGGGGGACCTCAGAGGGTGCAGCATCACATCCTCTCCCCACACCAAGCACCAGCTCAGAGACATTCACCTCGGTTGGCATGTGTGGCTCCTTGGATTCATGGTCACAACTAGTGTCAGCACCACACAAGTGCAGGGCCAGCTGCCAGAGGCAGTATCAGCCGATGCCTCTAACACTCAGAGGACTGTGGAAGGTCAGGCCAGTGCAGAACCCCATGCTGATGATGAGCCTCTGCTGACATCTATTCGGCGGGAGATGCTGCAGGTGCACATGTGGTGTGTGGAGATCTGGCGGAGTTACCAGAGACATTGTGTGCTAGGACTAGGACTTTGGAGATTTCCATCCAGGCCGTGAGTAACGCACAGTCCCTGTCCTCTGTCCATCAGACCTCCTCCATTGACAGATTGGCGGCTGTGGAGGGCGCGACCCTGGAGGCCCTGCAGAACCTCACAGAGAATGGGCTCCATGGACCAGTGCATTAGAAATCTGTCTATGATGCTCAGGCAACATTTGGAAGCTGCTCATCCCTCTGAGGTCAGCAGGGAGGCCCAATTGAGCCTCGAGAAGGCACAGGAGCAGCAGCAGAATTCATATGGGCTCCTCTCGGGGCACTCCTGATGCATCCTGCAGCTCCTTGTCCCCTCTGTCAGTGATATCAGCACCGCATAATTCCAGGGTGTCAGAGGGTGTTCCTGAGACTGCTTAGGATCACCTCAGCATGTCAGGGCCTCGGGCAGGCAGAGAATGCCAAAGTCACCCAAAGCAACTGGGCAGTCTGAACAGTCACCTGACTCTGCCGTGGCTGGCGGAGAGGGATCGTCCACATGCGTGAGCACTCGCAAACGTATCAAAACAATCACAATAGCTGCACTCCAGGGTCACTGGTGCAATTTGTAAATATTTATTTGCTGTTATAACTCACAAAAAGTTATTACATTTTTCACTTTGCATTTTCATCTGTAACAAGTCAATGCTGATGTTTTAGGTGATCTGGTCCTTCTGCATGCGAAGGATACTTGGGGAGGTGGCACATTCGGGCCATGTGGTGTATGAGGGAAAGTTAGGCCATAGCAACTGAGATTTCCACCTGCAGGTGAGTGCTTCTGTGCTTCCAGCTTATGTGAATGCCTCATTTCGAGTGACATGTCAGACGCTGGGTGGTGAACATCCGTTCAGGAGAAATGCCTGAGTATTAGAGTCTCCCGGGCCTCCAGCAAACCTCCAGCACCCTCGCTCCGCCTTTCAGGTGGCTGCGTGCCCTCTTCCTCAGCCTCAGCCGTTTCACCATCCTTGTCTGAGGATGCCTCACACTGAACAAAGTCCTCATCCTACATGGCCTCCCCCCTCACCATCACCAAGTTATATAAGGCACAGCAGATGACAACAATGCGAGATACCCTTGCTGGCGTGTACTGTAGGGCATTGCCTGAGCGATCGAGACACCTAAATCTCATTTTGAGAAGACCTATGGTCTGCTGTATTGTAACTCTGGTGGTCACATGTCTCACATTGTACTATTCCTCTGTTTCATTCCGTGGGTTCTTGACCGGTGTCATCAGCCATGTCTTCAGCGAATATCCCCTGTAACCAAGTATCCATCCTTGCAGGCATTCAGGAGGGCTGACTAGTGCTGTCACCTGGGAGTCCCGGAGAATGAATGCGTCCATGACTGCTTCCAGGAAAGCTAGCACACACTTGCAATATACCCTTACGGTGGTCACAGACAAATTGCACATTCATTGAGTGAAACCCCTTTTGATTAATGAAAGCCCCTGACTGACCTGTAGGTGCTCTAATGGCCACATGAGTGCAGTCAATTACACTTTGGACCATGGGGAATCCAGCGATGGCACTGAAGCCTCTGGATCTCTCGGCCTGACTGGCGGAGTCCATCTTAATCAACTGGTTGGCACGCCTGAATATGGCATCAGTTACCACCTTAATGCAATGATGTGCTGATGATTGCGAGACTCCGCACATGTCTCCTGATGAAGCCTGGAAGGAGCATGATGCACAGATGTTTAGAGTGACTGTTAGCTTCAGTGCAACCAGCATTGGATGGCCACCCACGCAGTTGGAATTGACTTCTGCTGCCAGTATCTCACACAAAGGTGTGACAGTCTCTTGGGAGAGGTGCAGTCTTCTTCGGCACTGACGCTCTGACATTTGCAGAAAGCTCATATGCGGGTGGTAGACCCCGCTTGCTAGGTAGGCTCCTTTACTCACAGGTGGTTACACCTGGTGCACTCTGACCTTCTTCTCCTCCCCCATTACCAGGCTGCACTTGGCCAGCAGGTTGATGATTTCCCTGGCCCGTTGCCTTCCTGTCCCTCCTTGTGACGTAGCCTTCCTCAATAGACCCTCCTCCAGAGTGGACAATTCCTATGGCTGCAATGTCCCAGAGATGTTATGAGGGCAGGTATTTGCAACCTGCTGCAAGGACAGACAAACACAACCCCCCTCTCCTACGCAGAATAAATCAGTGCTGCTGTGGTCCAACCAGGAGTAACTAATACTCAGGTGAACCCTGGTGGATCAGCAGAAACAACCCCAAACTTACATATAGCACACAAAAATATCTCAGAAAAATGAAAAGAACAGTACCTCCAACTCTTTCACAGATACACTGGTTGCCACTCTTTTAAAGCTGCCAGGTTCCTGACTCCCCCTTCAACTCATTTGGCCGATGTAAAATGGCTGTCAAATGGATTTTAGACTACCTCAGTTGGTCCTTAATTGGTGCAAAGCGGACGGTGAATGGCACCTCGATCTCGTCTGCCTTCTGATCTACGGCACAGTGGGGCGGCACAGTGGCACAGTGGTTGGCACTGCAGCCTCACAGCTCCAGGGACCCGGGTTCGATTCTGGGTCCTGCCTGTGTGGAGTTTGCAAGTTCTCCCTGTGTCTGCGTGGGTTTTCTCCGGGTGCTCCGGTTTCCTCCCACAAGCCAAAAGACTCGCAGGTTGGTAGGTAAATTGGCCATTATAAATTGTCACTAGTATAGGTAGGTGGTAGGGAAATATAGGGACAGGTGGGGATGTTTGGTAGGAATATGGGATTAGTGTAGGATTAGTATAAATGGGTGGTTGATGGTCGGCACAGACTCGGTGGGCCGAAGGGCCTGTTTCAGTGCTGTATCTCTAATCTAATCTAATCTACGTAAAATGGGGATTGGGCGTCATGATGTTGGGGATCCAACCCGACGTCATCGCCCACCATTTTTCATCTCGGCCGCCTTGGAGGATGCCCATTTTTGCAGGTAAAATTCCGGCCATTGACTTCTGCTTATCTTACTGTCCACAGTGCTTCTTCTAGTTTTGTTCATCGTCATTGTCCAATATATCCATTGAGCTGTTTTTCTCACTATCATACAATTGACCCAGCATGGATCTTTTAATATCATACCTGCTATTATAGCTGTTGGATTAAATTTATTCTCTCAGTCCATTGGCTGCAGTTGAATATGCCACCCATTGGCACCTGAGATCTCTGCACTTTGCCAATTCTGGCCTCTGGAGCATTCCTGATTTTAATTGCTCTACCATTGTTTGGTTTGTTTATCTCTACTCTCTAACCATATTAATTGGGCTGGGTTATCCTTCATGTCCAATAAATCCAGAAGGCTTTAGATATTCTTGCTGGCCATTAATTTTAATTTTTTTATTTAACCCCATCATTTACCTGTGTCTATTTTGATGAGTTTATCTTAGATTGTTCCCAATTACACCTATACTTTTCATGCCCATCCATCAAACTCTCCATCCAAAAAATCTCTGCCCACAAAACTAGCTATGCCTCTGACTCTCAAATTTAAGTATCGTCTAATTGCACTTGTTCAGAGGTATCTCAACATTGTGACCGGATTTTCAGGTGCAGCAGGCAACAAAGTCATTTTTCTGGTCTCTTAAGTGAAATTTAATAAGAAAAATATCCTCACTGAGACCTGTTCTGTATTTCCTATTTTTTGAATGGATTTTTACAGTGTAAGTATATCACATCAAGATTTGAAGAGCATCCCTGAATGTAGTTTCTTAAACATGCTGGTGTGCATGAATAATGGTTAAATGAGTTGAAACTTGAATTTTCATACATAAAGAAGAAATATATGGTGACAAAATGGTAAAATGGGTGTAATAATTGGTTTTATTTTCAAGTCTAACTTTCGGGTTATGCTCTGGGAGGAAACTACAGGCGATGATATCCAGTTGAATCTATTGATATATTAATTCATGTTGTTCGATCAGATCCTTTAGATTTTTCTTATTCATACTATCTGACAGTACCAATGGGTTTTCGTCAACTCTATGCCTTCACTGTTATCCTTTTCTAATTTCTTTTACAGTATTTATTTCTGCTGTTGTTAGAATATAATCATCTTCTTTGAAAAAGAATTTATGGGACCAAGTTTCCTGTGCTTTTCCTGTCATTCAAAACCCTGCTGCCCATATCTTAACTCGCACCATGTCATACTCACCCATCTCCCCTGTGCTAGCTGACCTACATTGCCTCCCGGTTACGCAACGCCTCGATTTTAAAATGTCATCCTTATTTTCAAATCCCTCCATGGTCTTGCCACTTGCTACCTCTGTGATGTCCTCCAGTCTTATGGCCCCTGAGATCTCTGCACTTTGCCAATTCTGGCCTCTGGAGCATTCCCGATTTTAATTGCCCTACCATTGTTTGATAATGCTTGTAAAGCGACTTGGAACTTTTTATTACATTATAGGCACCTTAAAATGTAAGTTGTAGTAGTTGTTGTTGCTTTGCACCCACTGAACAGGAAAATGGGGTGAAGACCCAAGTTGCCACATCTTTGATTCTGGGTCTCTGCCCCCATTACATTCGCACAGAATTCCTGGGTTTCCCCTCGAATGGTCGGCCCAGCGACTCTGCCCGGATGGACCATATCCATGTAATGAATCAGGCATTTACACCATATCTTGGTGGCTATCAAGTCATGGTGCTTTGCTCACACATCAGCCAGAATTTTATCAAAAGGAAAGTAGACCTGCTGCTGGGACGAAAGTGGGACTCGACCCTGTGAGGGCAGGAGGTGGGACCAGAGGCGGCAGTTTACCAGTGACAGTCAATTAAGAGGCTAACATCAGGATTGGCGTCCAATTGAGGACACCGGCCCACCTCCCAGGGCTGCTTGGTGGGGGCTGCATCTTCCAATGACAGTGCCATAGCCAAGGGGATGCTCATTGCTGCCAAGGGGCCCCTCTGTGGCCCATAGAGTGGCCATACAGGAGGCTCCCCTAGGAACTCACTGGGAGCCTACCAGGGTATTCCTAGCAGGTTCCCCATGTGCAGGCAGCCTGTCCTGATGCTGGTAAAATGCTGGCAGGTTTGGGAGTTGGCCAATAATATGCCACTTAATTTGCTTAATTGGCCACCTGGTGGGTGGCCATTCCACTGAGGTTCCTCCTGCTTGGAACATGGTGTGGCAGCAGGACGACGCTGGTCTCCGCTCCTGACGCCTTCCGCTGCCATTTTATGAGGGCTCCCACCTCCAAACCCATCCCAGAGGACTGGTAAAACCTAGCCTATCCTTCTGCCTTTCAACCACTGATGAAGTGCAGAGTAAGCCACAACTAAACAGCTCTACATCATCCGCTGCCTTCTGGTCCTAATTGTCATGCATGTTTTCAAGAATGATAACAAAATCAGAATCAGAAAGCTGAAAGTTATGGAAGTTATAAGCAATGTTCCCTGTAAGTTGTGCAGACATGCAGCCATGCAGCAACCCAAAGGTTCGCATGCAGGCTGTGCACAAATCGGCCCCTTTAAATTACCCATACGTGTGCAGCTGCACAATGAAATTTAAAGGGCCTGCGCACTTAAACAAATTGCCCATGCGTTACAAAAAAATTAGAGGGTATATTGATTGTGAATAACTATTACCTGTAAATTCTGATTTCTTGACTGAACAGTTCCATTTACAGTCTGTTCAGGTGATTAAACAACTTTTTAACTTCTTTAAAATAATGCAGATGCAGACTGAATGATCAATTTCTGTAAGGCAAGATTTTGAGGAACAAATTCAACAGAAGAGAATTCCAGTGTCCAAGTCAATTTGATGGACATTGGATTCTCATGGTTGAAACAAAGTGAATTTTAATATTTTCTTTTAAAGAAAAAGACTACTCCAATGACTCATTTTTGATAGTTTTTTTCACTTTAAGAGGTTTCTATTTTCCTCTTTTTGCCGATTTTAGTAAAAAGCATTTTAGCCCTCTGGAAAACACAACAACTTAAAAAAGAATGAGTGTAACAATTTGCTTTGTTGAACATTAGAAATTCAAAATATTTTCTTCATTTTTAATTGAACATAAATGAATCAAACTGTTCATTTGCTTTATGCTTTTAAGTGGAGTTTATTTCTTAATTGCAAATATAGTAGTTGGAGAAGAGACAGCGTTTAAAAGCCTTTTCAGTTTGATAGGGTTTTCATTTGGCATATTTTCAGTTATTATGGTGTACAGGTTCATGCAAATATTCCCAAATGACAGGCTAGACTTCAGGAATAATAGACAATGTCCCTGTAGAAATTTGCAATTATTAATTAATGACCTTATGGATGTTGGATGGTACAGATGAGGTTTTATCTTGCCCTTTTGCAGCCCACATGTCAGCAATATGACATTCATTCTGCTTAAAAAAAATAGTCAGATGTTCTAAATTTAACACCACCTGTGAATTTTTTAATCAAGTTAGAAAACTCTCTGGAAATCTTAATTATTTCACAGTAAAAAGGTGTGCAATTTTAGACCAGGTTAAAAAAAAAAGTTTTTTGTTGATACAATGTGATAATTGTGTCTCAAATATAGTCAATAAACTTCCTCCCCCAACTCAATCTTTTCAAATGAATTTGTCATTCCACCTTACAATTCCCTGGGTGCCAATTGGCAGCACAAAGACTCTCTTGAGATCTTCCTGGCTATTCGCTTCTTGAACTGATTATCATAAAGCGCGTGAGAATAGTGTTACCTCCTTCCCTTCCTCCCTCTGATAGTTCCTCACTGTCTCTCCCAGATATTCTGCTTGAGTTTGGCAAATCACTGTATATAAATCAGAGCCAACACTCCTGTCTTCCAATGGAACAGCTCATTTGTCCATCATTGAATAGCACCATAGGCTATCTTTAGAGCTAAAGAACATTAAACATGTTAAAAGCTAAAGCTGCAATGTTAACCCACCCCAACCGGTGGTAATAGAATGGGTGTGATATTAACATTTCTTCAGAAAACTCACCACTCCATCCTTGCATGTTTCCTACCGACCGTCATTTCATCCATGCATTTTTTTTTTAGTCTGCCAAGGTGTTCACCAGAAACGTGAATATATGCAACAACAACAGCTTGCATTTATATAGTGCCTTTAACTTAGTAAAACATCCAAATTGGGGTCTTATAAAGTCATTAGGACCCCATTAGTAAAGTCTGGTCTCTCTTAGAAGCACTATTTAAAATGGCAATCACCTGCAGTCAATGGGGTTATGTGGATCTGCGTGTCATTAAGGCTGTTTAGATTACTAAGAGAGTTTCCAGCTTCATATTGCTTTCTAAGAATTTTTCTTGCCTTAATTACCCTGTATGCCTATGTGACACTGTGTGAGTAAGTGGATTCTTGGGGTAGATTCTATCTTGGCACCCCCATCCTACCCCCACAATGGTGTGGTAGTAGCCTGAACATGGCATACCATTTCATTTACAGCAGCACTCCAGTTGCCAGTATCCCGAAGGTGGTTTTCCACAGAGTGGGAGAGCACCTGCCAGTTTCAGGCAGTCATTCTTTTAATATGCAAATCAGAGCCCTATGACATACATAGCATCACAATTTCAATTTTGATGGACAGCTCCACCTGCCGGCCTTCAAAAGTTCAAACCTAACCTGCTCAGTCTGTCCGGCACTGAGTAAGGAGAGAACATTGTTGGGGAAAGACTTGGAGAGACCCTCCAGCTTCACCTTTCCCTCTCCCAATACGTTCTCAATCACCAAGTATTTGACAGTGGTTTTATTGAAGGGATTTAAGAGCAGAAAGTTTCCAGATCTCTTTCCATACAGTTGTGTTCCAGCACACCCTGCAAGCACTGAGTAGTATTAAAATTTTGGGAATTTGAAAATATTCATTTGACACTTCAATGCATGCCAGAGTAAATGAACATACATCTTGTGACTAGGTATAGTTGAAAGCTTGGTTTCTGAGCGTATCATTACAGATATAATAAGTACAATAATAATTCCAGTTTCAGGTTGCTGTTGGCAAATCTGAAGAACTGCAGTATGGCCATGCAGTTAAAGCTAAAAACAAGCTGGAAGCTTGACCGCAAATCTGCATGTGGCCTTAGATGTAACCAGTTGAACAAAAATTTTTGGTGCAACGCATATTTTCCTATTTACTATAAATATAAGGAAATGCAGAGTAGTCTTAGCTTGACAGATTTTCTGAAGCTGGCAAACTTGTTCCTCAAATAAAAGCGAAATACTGCAGATGCTGGAAATCTGAAATAAAAACAAAAAGTGTTGGAAATACTCAGCAGGTCTAGCAGCATCTGTGGAGAGAGAAGCAAAGTTAACGTTTCAGGTCTGATGAAAGGTCACAAATCTGAAACGTTAACTTTGCTTCTCTCTCCACAGATGCTGACAGACCTGCTGAGTATTTCTAGCACATTTTGTTTTTATTTTAAACTTCTTCCTCATCTGTTCCAAGGTTCTCCTGGATATTCAACACTGCGTTGACCTCCCATTCAGTCCAAATAGATTACCTGTGGGGAAGGTGACCTTCAATGCCAAAGTGGCCAACCTTCATTTGGACCATTGCATCAATAAATGGTTATACTTTTTGCAAGTGCTGCATCAGTGTTTTTCAATGATGTGTTGCTTGCCTCTGATCTAGTTGCAGAAAAAAAATGCCTGCCCTTTAAATGGCAGCTGAAGTCCTTTAAGACCTTCAAGTGATCTGGATATCCCATCCCTCCCAATAGGATGCCCAATTACAGCGCCCAGTAGGATGCCCAATTCAGACTGAGTGCTTTCACTGGTTATCTAATCAGGGCTAACCCTGGTGGGCTCCACCATTCCAACTAACTTCACAGTGCACCTATCCTGCAGCCTGAAACCTGTGACCAGAAAACCACCCATCCCAGAGTTGGTAAGAAAAACCAAGAAGTAGCAATTAGGTGATGTCAAACTTGGGTTTAAAAGCTATGGTTTCTAGGATAAAAGGATGACTGAGAGCAGCAAGAAACTTACCAATGTTATGTTTATTTAGACAGTTTCTATCCTGTAATCTGTTGTTTAAAACAAATGCGAAGAGGAAATGTCCACTCAATACTGATAATGTGAATGTCATGTTCTATAGAATGCTCTGTTGTTTAATTATAAGATGCTTTCTCCATATACTACCATTTCTGTATGTAACTTCCAACTGTTAAATACTTTTGAATGGAATAAACTTGATTCATGCTAAAATACAATCGTGGTAATTTTGATTGATATATCATAGTGTAAAATGGGTGATAGCAATTCACCAGCTCATTTTACATCTCTTCCAATTTTTATTTCCATTGTCTTTAACAGAATCACACCCTGTACCTGTGGGAATCCAGCCAGAGAGGCTAATCCAAATGCCTGCTTATTCTGCCTGTTGTCATCACAGGGAAAGTTTATATAAATCCCAGTCCTGGCAAACAATCCATCAGCCATCTGCCTCATCTGTGCTTTTCCAGAAGTCAGAATTCACTTGTGGAACATAGAAAATAGCCCCAAAAGGCTCAGAAATTAACTAGCAACATAAGATGACAAATTACAACTAATCTATATGGAATATGGAGGGGATGATCCCTCTAAATACCATTCCTGCAGGATCTTTTCAGACTGTTAGCACTGAGTTGCTGGACAAATTTATCATGCAACACATCGGGCGCTGGGGCAGACAAATTTCACAAATGCGTCCTACAACTTGCGTAGTACCCGCATGCATTTAAGTGCAGGTAACTGGGAGATTCTCGATATATCTCTGGTACTGCCGTGGAAAGAATCACGGGCAAAAAAGTTGAGGACACAGGTGACTTTCACAGCCATTGGTATTGCATGGCCATCAGGTCCAGCAGGTAGCAGGTAGTTTTCTAGGAGCCTGCAGATGTCTGTGATTACCTGCTGTGACAACCTTAGTCTGCAGAAGCGCTGCTCTTCCGAGAGGTCATGGAAGCTGAGCCTCTGTCAGTACGCCCTGTTATATGGGTAGTGCCTCCTACAACCTTGGCTCGACTATTGCTCTCCTCTCTCCTGTTATGCACCTCCTAGTCTGTACCTCTCTCCTGCAAACCTCTGTCCTGTACACCATTATCCTGTTCTTCACCTTGCTAACCTTTTGCACCTCTCTCCTGTGCACTTGCTGATCCCACCACAGCATGTGCTCACTGCTGTGGATGGTGTACTGTCTACTGTCAAAAACATCCATGTTGCCTCCCATCCTGCTGTTGTCTGTTTGAAGGCCTCCAACATTCTCTAATACCTGTATGCTGACAAGAACTCTCTGCTGAACATTTGCCAGAGAGAACTGACAAAGCAGCTGTAAGCATTAAGAAGTCGGGGATATCTGAAGTTGATAGATCCCCATGAAGTGCAGCTGCAACTTGCCTCCTTCTCATTGGTCAATTTTCTGAGTCCTGGGAAACTCATGCAGAAGACACTAAATTCAAAGGTAAGTTAAATTCCTGTGACAAGGCACTTATTTGCATCCAATTATCAATTTAAATTATGGCTGGAATTTTGCATTGGGCGGGAGGCCCTGCCCACCAGCTGAAAAGTTGGGGGCAAGCCCGCCTCTGACGGGCCTGGGGAGCCAGGCTGGGATTTTTCCCTCCCCAGGCCCTTAATTGGTCTTGGGCCGGACTTCCACCTCCTTGAGGCAGGAGGTCCCATCTAATGGAGCTGCCGGCCAATCAGAGGGCCGGCAGCTCTTAGTCCCAGCAGCGCCACCAGGAGTGGTGGTCACTGCTGGGACTACACCCAGCCAACAGAGGTAACAGGAAGGACGGCCCCAGAAAGAAGGTGCGTTTTTAAGGCTTGTCAAGGACAATCGGCCAGGCCCTGACAAGGCAAGGGGGATCGGTTGCGGGGGGAGGAGTGTCGTGTGTTGGGGAAGGTTTGGGCTTCGGGGGCGGCCCTCCGTGGGTCACACACTGACTCTGGCAAGCAGGTTCCTCGCACACAGTTAAAAGCACTTCAGTAAAACTTGAATGTTGGCACATTGAAGCCAGGATACAGTCATGAGTACAAAAACAAGAAATGCTGGAATCACTCAGCATATCTGGCAGCATCTGTGGAAAGAGAAGCAGAGTTAACGTTTCGGGTCAGTGACCCTTCTTCGGAACTGACAAATATTAGAAAAGTCACAGATTATAAACAAGTGAGGTGGGGGTTGGGCAAGAGATAACAAAGGAGAAGGTGCAGATTGGAGCAGGCCACATAGCTGACCAAAAGGTCACGGAGCAAAGGCAAACAATATGTTAATGGTGTGTTGAAAGACAAAGCATTAGTACAGATTAGGTGTGAATATACTGAATATTGAACAGCATCCGCAGTATTTTGCTTTTATTACAGTCATGAGTATCTTTTCACCAAATTTGACTGCACACCCGATTCCAATCCTCCCGTTTTTGCCTGTTAAAATTCCCCCTGCAAAATGGGCCCTGATTCACTCTAACCCCATTTCACAGTATCACACAAAGTCAAAATTACTTCCAATGTGCTTATTATTTATTTTGAATTATTTCATTGATACAGTTGCTTTTACCAAGTCAAATTGCATAGCCACAATTTGGCTCACTTCCTCTAGACTCATTGTTATGTTCACATTCTCATTCACCCTGTCTACCACATTCAGTTAATGGGAAGTGCACATTATTAGAGACACTAAATAGAATTCATTATACTTTCACTCTCACAGACTTAGCTGAGAAAGACGCCTCAAGCTTTCTGTCATGTTTCTAGTGATACCAATTATTCTTACCACACATTATTTGTCTCGTTCAATTTTTGGACTCTGCAATTCAAAAGTGAAATTTTGGATTTCAAATTTACGTTTCTGTTTTGAAAATATTTTTTTAATTTCAGTAAATGACATTTAAATATGTTGATCTTCCCAAATTTATCAAATATGCTGGTAAATTTCCTGTGGCGTTATTCCCAGTGAGTCAAGGAATACATAGGCCCACAACCCATTCAGGAACCATTCCTCCTACTCCCAGTAAAGCCAGGGATGGCCCAGAAAAATGACTTTTCTCTTTCTCTCTTCCTCCTTTTCTCACAGAACATGGAGGACCAATGTTGCAGCAGGGACCTGAAACAGGTGTTAGCTCTCTTATTTGCATATGCAAATTCCTGATGCCTACTGCAGGTATGGGTGAAGGATGCTTCTTGTTTGTCCTTACCCAATATGGTGGGTGGCTCACCTCTTGTTGGAAGTTTGCATATGCTAGCTGCCCAGCATTTTGAGGCCTTAAGAGGCCACATAGTACCAGAAAAACAGGCATTATGTGGCTCCTATCTTGCATTAACAGAGGACCTTGCCCCTTCCCATTTAACAGGCTTCATCCTATCAGATTCTCTCTATCACTCCTCCAAGACTGGGTAAATATCCTTTTTTCACTTAACAGGGTCTCTCAAAAACAACAACAACTTTTATTTATATGGCACCTTTACACCATAAAATATCCCGAGGCGCTTCACAGGAGAATTATAAAAAAAAATATGACACTGAGCCACAAAAGAAGATATTAGGTCCGATGACAGGTCAGTTTTAAGGAGTGTCCTAAAGCCAGAAAGCGAGGTGGAGAGGCAGAGAGGTGTAGCAAAGGAATTCCAAAGCTTAGAGCCTAGGCAACTGAAGGCACAATGATGCAACAATTAAAATCAGAGATGCACAAGAAGCCAGAATTAGAGGAATTCAGATATCTTGGAGGGTTAGGTGAAGCCATGGAGGGATTTGAAAACAAGGATGAGAATTTTAAAATCAAGACATTGCTTGACCGGGAGCCGATGTAGGTCAGTGAGCACAGGGTTGATAAGTGAACAGGTCTTGGTACGAGTTAAGACACAGGATGCCCTCGAGTTTACAGAGAGTAGAATGTGGGAGACCAGCCAGGAGTGCATTAGAATAATCAAGCTTGGAGGTAATGAAGCCATGAATGAGGGTTTCAGCAGCAGGTGAGCTGTGACAGAGATGAAGTCAGGCAATGTTATGGAGGTGGAAGTAAGCGGTCTTAGTGATGGCACAAATATGAGGTCCGAAGCTCATCTCGGGGTCAAAAATGACACTGCAGTTGCAAACAGACTGGCTTAATCTCAGGCTGTTGCCAGGGAGAGGGATGGAGTCGGTAGCTGGGGAACAGAGTTTGGAGCGGGGACTGAAAATAATGGCTCTCCTCCCTCTCCTTCTGAATAGAGTCTCTGATGGTGACTATCAATTGCTGGCTTCCCACTTTACAAATGAAAAATGAGCACCAGCTTTGAAAATAGGAATGGGGGTGAATATCTCACCTGCTCTGTGAACACCCAAGGCTTGCCTGGTGCAATTTTCAGGTGGTCCTGTAAATGGGTAAGGAGTAACAGGCAGAAAACCAATTAAGTATGCTAACCAGTGTAGGAAATTGATTTAAAAACAGAAAATGCTGGAAATACTTAGGCATCATCTATGGAGAAAAACAGTTAACGTTTCAGGCCTGTGGCCTTTCATCAGAATGAACCCTGATTGCTATTTTCAAATTGCAACATTTAAATTGGAATGGACTCCTCATCACATGAAAAACTTGCATTTTATAGTAACTTTCACATTCGCAACAAATCTCAAAGGATTTAACAGGAGGTACATTTGTGTTGTCAATTGTTGAGGTTGTTAATACCAGAGCTTTGAATGTGGAGATTGTGAAGTTTGGATTGATGGAACCAAATTCTGGGATGTTCAGAGGCCTGACAGCATAAATCGTGCTTTTCTAAATGGGCAAGGTTGTTGGAGCCTGATTTTTGAACAGGTTTGTAGTGTGGATTTTAACCCGGTGTGGGTTTTGGGCGGGTGAAAGGTGGAGCGACTGCAAAAGTCACCCACTGTCATAGATTTCGCACTTGTAATATTTTAACTCCTGGGCATCATATACATGAATTTAGAAATCAGCGTCAGTGAATCCGCTCCATTTTAACTGTGCTGCTTCTTTCCCTTGGTTAGAAAGTATTTGAGTACTCTTCTTTTATAGAATATGATTGACAGTTTTTTTTAGTCGATAAGGGTGTGATTAGGGAGAAAGTTGAAAGTGGGGTGAACATTTTTGCACAATATGATTGATGAATACAAAACTTAAAACATAACCGATGAGGAAGCAGAAAAGGCACAGCCATTGAGGAGGTAATTGACAGACAGTCATGAGGGTTACAATGTAGACAACAGACGCAAGAAATGCTATTATGAAGATTTATACAGGGCATCCCAATGAAGCTTGAAAGCTTTTTCAAAAAGATGAGTTCCTCTTCAAGGGCAGTTTATAAATACAGTACAGGAAGCAAAGATCATCCATTGGAAAGATTTTCCATTTCAAATTATTTAATTCAATGCTGCTGTCAATTTATGATAATGTCTAACCTTTTATTGTAAATTTATGAAGCTGGGTAGGGACTGCATATCTTCAGAGAGCTAGTCACTTGTATAATATTGTCTCCATAGAGAAAATACATGCTTTCCTTACCTTAATTGCTGCAACAATTTTTTTTTTTAACTTTATGTTTGATAATGGGTAGGTCTAAAGGAACATTCAAATTGGCTGAAAAGAACCTTTGGGAAATGTGTATCAAGCATTTTGTTGTGTTTGGACACTGAACCTGTCATTGTTCTGTGTTCAGAGCTGCTGCAGGAGGTTCAGAAAAGTCACAGGAAGCAGCAGAGATTATGTTTAAAATGCATATACCAATAACCTAACTTCAATCTAAAAGGAGATGACCGAACTGAACAGAACCATGTCCTCCTCCACATCTCTAACACCTCTCCCTTTCCAGTTAGCCACATTGTATCCACACACATACAAAGCATGGAGAGCAGCAGTGGAGTTCTTCACCCACTTACATAGATTAGTTAATCATAGTCACACCCTTTTTAGGGTAATTTTCCACATGGTATTTGAATAAAAAGGTAACGTCAATTCAAGGGGCCACTGTTGATCTTTTTCAGTTTTGAAAATGATATGGATTCAGCAGAACAGGCTATTTCACCATGCTTCAACCCACTCAGCCCTTCAAAGTGTGCATGTCTGCTACAACTGTTGTACTGATGCAGCCTAAATCTGGAGGAACGAATCTCACTCTGCTTTGTTCCTCAGTTAGGGCCAGACCCTGAGTTTGGATTTATAATGCACAAATTTAGCTTTGTACTGACATTATTCTTGTATGGCTACATTCCCTGATTACTTACCCACCACCTGCTGGTATCTGAAAGTCACAGCCCACGACTTTCAATCCATGGACTTTCTGTTGTATTCCAGGGCTGGAATTTTCCCAGCCCTGTGGAGGTGGCTTTGGAGGTAGGGGACATGAAGCTGGCAACAGCAATGCCCAGGAGTTAAAATATCCCAAGTACGAAATGTGTGACAGTGGGTACCTTTTGCACTCGCTCCAGCTTTCACTTGATGGTGGTGGACAGATAGTTAAACCAATTAGTGAGGTACTTAGCAGCATTTTTTGAGCATACTTCAATCTTGCCATTGTTGTGTGGGGACCCCCCGCTGTGTCCGCACCCTGGCAAGTAAGAGGAGACGACTGTGCAGCGGGAGGTGGAGGCTGTGTTACATATGATTGAGATGTAACTTGATACCAACAGAAAATGGCAAGGCTGCAGCCTTCCCATTTCACAGCCTTGCCATTGAGTGTGGAATTCCTGGAGATGGATGTTTCCGATCACCATGAGTCTCATGATGTCTCAGCCATTTCCCTGATGCTGATGGCAGCAGCAGTGCTACCCTACTACTTCTGCTGCTTGGGCCTCAGCAGCGCTCCCATTGATCACACAGTGGGGCTTACTGGCCTCCCATACAGTCGACCTTGCTGTCTTGAGTTCCCGCCTCTGGAACCTGCCCACTGTCCCTAATTGGATGGCAAATGCAGAAGTGGCCTGTTAATTGGCCATCTTCCTTAAAATTAAACAGGGATGCTACCAAAATGTGCGGGCTCAGGCCCGAAAATGGTCCCAATGGGAGGTTCCCGATGCCCTGGTCTCTATCATGCCCATGTGTCTCTGAGGTCTCCTGCTTTCATCACTTTCTTGATCTTCCCCTAACTGCTTCTTGTCTCTGAGATTTAAGATCTCCCAGCATGTCTACATCTTTAAAATTGTCCCTACTCTATTTCTGAGAGATTGAACTCATGATAGAGATGTTTTTGTTATGTATCTGTCCCAAAGTTTAACATGGGTAAATGCCCAGAAGAGTTTGGTTTACAGATTTATTTTGATTCCAAATTCTCTAATTGTTAGAAAACAATGAGCCTGAAAATAACACTGTACGATACTTGTATGGAAATCCAAAACACATTCATAAGAAATTACTTTGTCACTTCAACAGAATGAATCTTTTCTTAATGATTTAATACCTCTTTTAAAATATTGGATAAAGGAATTCCCTATAAAGGCACTAGCTCAGATATTAACAGGGGCAGACCAATAGGTGGAGTGATGGAGTTTCAGCTGAGAAATCCAGAATGCTAAGTTTCCGTATACACTCTGGAGTTTTAAGCAGGCTGCAGCATCAGGTGGCTCCGGTCCATAACCCGAGTCAGCAGGGGTACAATTCTGGGAGAGTGTCTGATTCATGACCCCCAGTAGTCCGATCCATAATCCCAGGAGGAATCCAATCCCAGTGGGGAGAGGGTTTCTGATTGCTATTCCCAGTGGGCATCCAGTCTGGGGTTATATTGGCTGATGTGGGTGGGGGGGTGGTGGGTGTAGGGGGGAGCTTGGGAGCCAGAGAAAGTGCTCCCGCTTCTCCTGGTGCACCAGCAGTGCTGGAAATGTACTTACCTTCTCCCTGATGCTGTCCTCACCTCACATCAGTTGCTGCAGTTCCCAAGATCTGAGAAACCTGGTCGCACACTGTAAAACATGCAATGCAGGTTAAATCAGAGGTTGCCAACCTCATTAAAATATTTAAATTGCCACCCCACCTCCTGCCAGCTTGTTGACTGCCAGCCCCTTTTTCTGTTTCCATTAAACACAGAAATGGACAGGTTGGAGGCGAGTTCCTGATATGTTGGAATTTTGTCTGATTTAAGAACTCCACCTGCACCATGTGCTCACAAATGTTAAAATTATCCCCATTATTTGTGGAAATTAGCAGGTGCAGTGGATAAGTAAACACAGTTCTAATTTTTAGCACAAGCTGTAAGACTCTTAAAAAGGGGGTCTCACTTCCCTCTAAGGTCCAGACCCCATACTGAGTATCAATTGCACGAAACAGATTTTGGATACAATTTCCACTTTATGTGGAACACCTATATTAACTCACTAAGCAATAGTACATACTTATAACACCAGTTGTTTAGTAGACCCATGTACAGGAGCTCATTCCCGGGTGGTCAGGTCTGCTGAATGATGTCTTCCGCACGACTTTCTGTGACTGACCAAGTCACACTTCCCGGCTGCAGCAACAATGTCCTTGTGAGCTGTAGCTTTATACCCATTTCTGACCCTGGCCCCTTGACATATACTGTAATGTTTTGAATTGGGTCATCCGACTGGGTTTCAATACCTTATCAATCACACCCTGGCTATGCAAGACCACCTGCAGGTGGTCATATCCTGCTCTCAGCAGGGAGAGTTCTTAGGTGCATACCACCCATGGATGTGATACCTGCAGCTTGATAAGGCAGGAAGGAAACTTTTCATACATATTTCAAAAGGCTATTGTCCATGAGTGTGGTTTTAGACAGGCTGTTTGATGCTTTAACAGCCCAGGCTAGCCGGACAGTGGCATGTCCTGACTTGTCTGTCTGTGTGTATGTCGGGGGTCCTTGTTCAGTTACATTGTCTTTTATTTTTAAGAAGTCCAATATGAACCCTAGCAATGATGTCTTCGGTCAGAATTTTTCTCCCTTCGTCCCGATATCCTTCGCCTCCACGTCTTCACCACCAGGTGAGCTCCACACGTTGGTCCACACCACTGGTTACATTTTACTTATGAACAGAAATGCAGGAGATATTAACAAATGCCTCACAGCATAACAAAAATACAAGAGGTATTCAAATGCCTTACAAACTATCTGGAATGCTGACCCTGCAAGTGTTATACATCTTCTTGCTTCTTACTATTCCCTTCACTTGTACTTCCTTTTCCTCTTGTGAGGTTGTTTTTACACAAATGGTATAGTTTTCGAAAATTTTCATACCAATACTGCATTATATCCAGCAAACAGGACATGCCTTTTTTCCACCACACAATGGCCTGCTTAATAATCTGATGGAGAGATAGCAACATTCATCAGAAATGTCTCTGCACTGTAAAATTAGAATATGGTAGAACAAAGAATAACTATTTTTCCTGAAATATACTTTGAATTAACAGAATGGAATACATCTATTGGCTGTTTTTGCATCTGTACCATCTTGTAGCTAATGGACATTGTCACTTCTTGTGGGTGAAAATTTGAGCAGGCTTTCCAGTCTCTCATGAACGTGTATTGACTTACTATTGAATGTTAAATCATACATAAGATTATTCCACCATCTGCATGCTCTCACCTTGGACCAAACAAATAAAGGCTTAACAAGCCGCTTCAATTGCTTCCTGTCACTTCATCCTTATCACTTTCAGCTTTGTCACTTGTTTCAAGCCTTTTCACTGTGTATATGCCATTAGAAAGTGAAGCAATTTGGCAGTGGCTACAAAATGTAAGTATGATTACAACAGCAGCCTTTTATGGGATGCAATACCTATTGATCTGGGGCAGACAGTGCTACGCTCCAATCTTGATGTCTTTTATGTTGGAACCGTAATCTCCTTTGACATTCCATTTTCTCTTACAAAACATTTGTCTCTTTGCTTTGCTTAACTTTTTTTTTGGTGTTCAACAAAGAAAGCTTTCTTTTTCTGTTTCTGAACAGCAGACTGAGACATCAAATAGAATTAGTGACAGTGTTATCACAGGCATGAATTAATCAAATGCGTGGCCTAGCACACACAACACAGACAGAAATCTGGTTTTGTTGCAAAGCGAAACCCCATGAAAGCAATTATTTGTAGAAAAAAGAGGATACAAAGGAGACTAGATTAGTTATCTAAAACATGTTAAATAATTCTGAAGGACCCTAAATGTTTAAACTCAGGAGAAAGATAGATATAGGATTAATAGACCTCTGTACAGGCCCGATGAAGGAAAAAATCTAACCAAAGAAATTGAATAATCAATTCAAGGTATCTATCTTTGTAAGGATCTATTAAAACCACTACACTTTACTAAATTGGTGGATGTGGATCATTCACTTCCAAAGTCTTTACTTGGTGACCTTTTATGAATGTGGCTAAGGTTTGAAAAGATAAAACATTTTGAAAATTTAGATATTTAAGTGAATAGTAATCAGGAGTTTCCTCAAAGCTGCCCCCACTACACCACTTTAACTTTACTGGAAGTGAAGCGGAAAACCCGTTTACAGGCGTCAATGTGATTTCCACTGCTCTTCCAGTGAAATTGAACTCTGGAACTGTAAAGGGACCATTGCAGGTCAGGAACAAAAGGATAAGTGATTAAGATATAACTTATCTGAATATAGAGCTGGAAGAGAGGCAGAGCTCCTTCTGCTTCCACATTCAAATCACTAGTCTGCTGTCGGCCATCTCACATTTTCCCCGATGACTGCCGCTACCCTCACAATCTGGCCTCTGCCCTCCCAGTCACGCTCCACCGTGCCCACATCTACCCTCCTGGCCACCTCGATCCTACCTCATGGCCAGCACTACCCTCCTTTCCAACTGCTACTTTCCCAACTGCTCCCCACTATTACCTAGTCTATTCTCCAGGTCACCAACTGACCTCTCTCTAACCTCCCTTCCGACAATCATGACCCAGCACTTACCGCCCCCCTCCCTCCACCAACTTCCCTCCCTCCCAGCACCAACTACCCTCCCAGCACCAATGTCGCTCCCTCCCAGCACCAACTACCCCCTCCCAGCACCAACTGCCCTCCCAGCACCAATGTTGCTCCCTCCCAGCACCAACTACCCCCCCTCCCAGAACCAACTACCCTCCCAGCACTAACTACCCTCCCTCCCAGCAGCAACTGCCTCCCAGCACCACCTACCCCCCTCCCAGCACGAATTACACTCCCAGCACTAACTACCATCCCTCCCAGCACCAACTACCCTCCCAGCATCAACTACCCCCTCCCAGCATCAACTACCCCCTCCCAGCACCAACTACCCTCCCTCCCAGCACCAACTACCCTCCCAGCACCAATGTCCCTCCCTCGCAGCACCATCTAACACCCCCCCCCCCCCAGCACTAACTACCCTCCCTCCCAGCACCAAATCCCTCAATCCCAGAACCACTGCTCTCCCTCCCGGCACCAACTACCCTCACAGCACTAACTACCCCCTCCCAGCACCAACTACCCTCACAGCACTAACTACCCCCTCAGCACCAACTACCCTCCCTTCCAGCACCAACTACCCTCTCTCCCGACACCAACTACCCCACCATCACAACCCTCTCTCCCATTACCTACCATTAGCCTTCCTCCTAGCCATTCTACATACCCTCATGGCCACTTCTTCTCTCCCTCGCAGCCACAGTTACCCTGCTGATCACATCGAACTGTTACCCAAGACTACCCTCCCTACAGGCCACCTCTACTCTCCTTTGTAGCCACCAGCACCCCTCCTGCCTCCTGGCCACTACTACCCTCCCTCCAAGACACAGTTAGCCTCCCCTCTGGTTGCTCCACTTCCCAGCATTTAGTGATAGAACCACTTGTGACCTTCAAATAAATAAATCAACAGCACCTTGATATGCCAGTTCGCTTGTTCACACCCCAACATCTCAGGTATTTGCTGACAAAGGATCTCACACAGTTCCAGAAAAAGCAGGATGGGCATGGTTTTGGGTTTGTACCTGAATGAGCGTGATATCAACAATGCGCCTGCAATGCCCACCCAACACAACAGAGTCACGAGGCTTGAACCAGTTTCATGGTTGGGGCCTCATTAACATTTTATGGATAAACTGCACTTGCCAAATATGCTATAGCTGACCAAGCTGGTGAGGAGGAAAATTGTCCGGCTGCATTCAATAGGTAAAGCATGAGGAAGGGTCACATGGATGTTGGGGGAGTCTGAGAAAAGGCTGGCAGTGGCTGGAAGATTATTGTGAGACTCATTTGATATGTGTGTACGATAACATTGCTCACAGTATCTTGCAGAACTACAGTTTAAGACATATATACAAGATGTGTGCATTAAGCTTTGCTTTATAACTCTCCGAGATATCTCCACTTCTCCAATCCTGGCCTCTTGAGCATCCCTGATTTTAATTGCTTCACCATTGGTGGCCGTGCCTTCAGCTGTCAAGGTCCTAAGCTCTGGAATTCCCTCCCTAAACCTTGTTGCCTCTCTGCCTCTTTGTCGTCCTTTAAGACATTCTTTAAAACCTACGTCTTTGACAAAACTTTTGGTCATCCGCCCTGATATCTCCTTTTGTGGCTCGGTGTCAAATTTTACTTGATAATTCACCTGTGAAGTGCCTTAGGTCATTTTACCACATTAAAGATGCTATATAAATACAAGTTGTTGTTGTTGTTGCTTGCAGCATGGTGACTAGTCAGTTTCAATTTTTTACATCTAGTTTGCTGAAGCAGTTTTAGATTGCATCACAATTTAACAGATTTCATCTGAGTAGATAAGATCACCTGGTCATTACAACATTGCTGTTTGTGGGAGCTTGCTGTGCACAAATCGGCTGCTACATTTCCTACATTACAACAGTGACTACACTTTGAAATTATGTATTTGGCTATAAAGCTCTTTTGCATATTTTGAGGTTGTGAAAGATGCTTTATACATTTCAGAACATCAGTGTAAGTTATGGACTGGTTCCTTTTTCAATTCCACCCACTTCAGGAGAAATGTCTCCACAACATGGTGATATGTCATACTTCTATTTGGTAAGAGAAAACAGAAGAGAAAGAGATGACTTTTTGGTTAAATTACAGATTATCAACCCTATCAGATCATTGATAATGGCTCTTCTGCATCTATCTTTACTTTTTGCAGTGGGTGACATCTGATCGGATGCTGAACCAAACTAGCAACATTACAAATAGACAGAAACAACTAGGAACGCAACGTGTCCCTATTACAAGCAGCAGCAGTTCATCCACTGCTCTGCATAATTGTGTGTAATGAGTCACAATGTAGGTATGTTTTGGGATTGAAATAGTGCTGCTCGCATTAGTAATGAATGCAGCAATGTGTTTGGAATGAAATTACTTTTGGCATTACTTTAATAAAGAGATTTCCTTACTGATAACATGCAGCATATTTGTAATCAATAAGTTTCTGTTTTGTTTGCTTGTCGTGACTTTTTTTTAAAAGGACAGACCAACCCAAATTAAGCAAATTTCAAATATTTACAAATTAACCGCAAATAGTTAATATTAAACCCTGAAGTTTTGGAAGCACTCAGCAGGACATTAAGTAAAAAGCTAAATGTAGATGACTTTGAGTTCACACCATCTCACAGACAGGTTGGATCAAGCTAGAATAAGAAACTCTTCGAGGAAAACACACAAGGCAATTTTCCAGCTAGAAGCCCCCCACCATGTTGTCTATTTTAGATCCATGACACATCTCAGTGTTCAATTATCTTTCCTTGTGTGAAAGGAATGTCACATGTGCAGTGCTAATTGCCTGGTACTGAGATCTGTTCCATTATTTAATCTGTTGTGATTAAATATTGTCCAAAAGTTCTTAAACAGAATAATCTTATAATATATAAGTCACACAGTAATATGGAACACTATTGACCATTTTCAGGAATATGCATTCAGCTTCCATATCTTTACTTCAACTAAGATTTATAGAAAAAAAGATTCAACACAAGATAACATCAGCTTGGTAAGCATTTATTCTATCAGGATTGATGAGCTAAATTTGGTGAAGTGTTATTTTCAAATGGTCTTGGGAACTGGTCTACTTTATAACTTATTGAATCAAAACAAAATAACATTACAAATCCTGATGGCTTAACTGGCATTTTACTCCTTTGACTTGTAATTTTTCTGAATGTTAAGTAGCTAAACAAAGGGCTGGAATTTTCTTGAACATAATTGAACATCTGCATATTTGCTTCTGACTTTTAACACAAATAATTTCTCACCTAAATGATTTGGTAATTGATTTTTATTCCATGAGTATATCCGCCTGTAGTTGGAAATAATAATGTTTGTACCCAAAAAAACAAGTGAATTCTAAGGATTGGGAGGATTTTCTTATTAACTGATCTTTGAGTGATGCACATGCATTGGTTTAACACTACATCATGACCGCTACAGATATAAAATATATATTCTAATGTTTGCAAAAAATATTTTGTCTGTGATTCCAAATGAATAATATTGCAAAACTGAATAAAAATGAAGAAAACTTGAAACAAATGTCCTTATTTCTAATTCAGTGAATCATGGACTCTGAAAGGTTTATTTGTTTGCCCTAATGGAGCTTTTTATCAGAGGAGAAACAGTAGGTAAGACATGTCAATGCAAATCAAAGCATAATCCCTGTGTATTGGATAAAGTATGTTCCTTAGACCTTTTTAGAACTAATTTTAGGGGTCAAAATGTTTTTTTTAAACGAGAATGCATTCAGTCTCTTTTTTAGATTATTCTTCTGAAGTCATCACATTGCTGATACAACTTCACATATATAGCTTGCTGTGTCCTTTCTGATTAGTGAATAGTTAATATGGAATTAGGACTTTGTTTGATCTGTAATAAATATGAAAGCACAGCCAAAGGATTCCAGAAGATGAAAAAGAAGCAAATAGCAGCGATGGCAAATAAACAAGTAGCAGAAACAAGATATGGATATTAAAAGGACAGTAGTGGTTGACTCTCTCATAAGACAACCTGGCCGCTCAGTAGACATATAGGCAATGGCGCAGTTATATCACAGACGCACTGATCATTACTGCTTTGTAAAAGTTACATTTTTTACATGAATTAAAAAAGAAACACTAACACAAAACTATGAATATTGCAATGGAAATGCAATAATGCTGAGTATGGAGTGTCAAGCCAAAATTCATCCTGCCCTAGCAGCTGTCATCGGAGCATCTGAATGATGTTAATGTCCAAGGAACCGAGACTAAACACTTTCCAGCAAGGTAGCCCTGATTTAATATTATTCAGCTGAAGGATCCAAAGTAAACTTGAATCTAAAGGTTTGAGCTTGATTATGACAGCCAATGCTTGGATCCTCCCAGATTTGCACCACCCCTCTCCATACATACAGGCAATAGCTCCAGGTTTAAGTGATAATTGGGCAGGCAGGCAGGCAAACTGTCTTGACTTTGGCAGCATGAGGCCTAAGAGATTTTAACTCCTGGGACTCATTCGTATGCTCAGCCATCAGTTTCCTGCTAAAAACGGTAAGACCTTTGTCATCAGTAGACCTCTATAGGTGAGTGTCTACCCAGAGGGAAAAGATATCTTTAGGATGCCTAATTCTAAGATTCTCCAAGCTCACCTCTTACATATGTTCACCTCCCTCCTCTTCATAACATCAAAATGCAGATATTCCAATTGAGGAATCCACATTTGAGCGCAAAGTTCTACTTTGAAGAGAGCTGAGTAAAAGTGGCAGCAAAAAGTGCTGAGTAAAAATATTGCTTTTTTAGACAACCAGAAAACCCTCCAGTAGCAGCACACAAAAGGGCCTCCTCAATGTGGTATCCAACTCAGAAATGCCTTGCAGCAGCTCTTGCGGCCACTGACACAATGGTGGTAATTATATGGAGCAGGTTTGGGGCAGAAATGGAGGGGAAGGGTTGGAGCGGTAGGTCACGCTTTCTTGACCACATTTAAATATAGTGGAATGGGCTTGTGGCAGATCTTAAAGGGAATTGGCTTTTTTGGGGGGAGAATTGAAGTGGAGCTTTATTGTAATAGATTTGAGGCAGCATGCTTTGTGAACATATTCTCCTGTTTACTGCCATAAAACATAAAAGTCCAGGCCATTGTGTCAGGGTGCCACTTAGAGCTGGGCTGGAGGACATGGGTAGAAGGCTTCTTCTTTCTTTGTTTCCTCTTTTGTGGGCATTGCTAACATTCTATAGTGTCTTTACTGGTTGGAACTTCTGCATCTTTTTACTAATACACACACAGATGCAAGTAAGAACACAAAGCACCAGTTTACAACAAACAGAGATAAAAGTAGAAATTATGAATATAGTTAATCAGCTTTTGAAGAAGAATGATAAGTGAAAGCAGGTGTGGTGAAGTCTTGTTACCTTTGTAGACCATATCATAGAATCATTTGGGCCACATATTTCCTCTACCACCCCAGTCCCAATCATGCTGGAGAGTGGTGAAAACATCATAAAATGCGGCACCAAGGCCGACCACTTCCCTCAGTGTCCTTGGATGCATCTCATCCGGTCCTGGTGCCTTATCAATTTTAAACCCTTCAAGTGTCTGAATTACCTCCTCTTTCACCATGACCTGTTCAGCATCTTCTTCCTTGGTAAAGACAGGTGCAAAGTATTCACTTAGTGCCTCAGCCATGCCCCCTGCCTCCATTTGTAAATCCCTTTTTGGTGTCTAATGGACCTGACTCCTCCCTTTAACACCCTTTTACTATTAATAAAGAGAAGAAGATGCCTATAGAAGACTTTTGGATTCTCTTTTATATTAGCTGCTAGTCTGTTTTCATACTTTCTCTTTGCTTCTCTTATCTGCTTTTTCACTTCCCCTCTGAACCATCTATGTTCCGCCTGGTTCTTGGTTGTATTATCCACCTTACATCTGTCATAAGCACATTTTTTCTTCTTCATCTTAATCTCTCTTTTGTCTTCTAGGGAGCTCTGGATTTGTTTGCCCTAACTTTCCTCTTCATGGTAATATATCTTGACAGTGACGAGCTATCTCTTCTTTAAAGGCAGCCCATTGTTTAATTACCATTTACCTCCCAACCTTTGATTCCAGTTTACCTGGGTCAGATCCATTCTTGATGATGAAAGGTCACAGACCTGAAATGTTAACTTTGCTTCTCTCTCCACAGATGCTGCTAGACCTGCTGAGTATTTCCAGCACTTTTTTTTTTGTTTTTGTTTCAGATTTCCAGCATCTGCAGTATTTTGCTTTTATTATCAGATCCATTCTTACCCCAGTTCATTATTCTTACACTGGATTCTTCCTTTTCTTTTTCCATAGCGAATCTAAACCTTATAATACAATGATTACTGTCCCCTAAATGGTACCCTATTGACACTTGATCTACGGCCCACCTCACTCCCAAGAACCAGATCTAGCTGTGCCTCCTTTCTCGTTGGACTGGAAACATACTGCTGTAAAAATATTCTCCCCAATAACTCTAGGAACTCTCGCACCTCTGCCCTTTACACTACTACTATCCCAATCTATATTTGGATCATTAAAGTCTCCCATTATAACCATTTTATAATTCTTGCATCTCTCTGTAATTTCCTGCAGATTTGTTTCTCTACATCTTTTCCGCTCATTGGTGGCCTATATATTACACTAAGCAATATAATTGCATTTGTTTTGTTCCTCAGCTCCAGCCAAATAGATTCTGTCCTTGACCCCTCTGGGACATCCTCTATCTCCAGCGCTGCAATGTTCTCCTTAATCAAAACTGCCAGCCCTCACCATTTCCTAAATGACCAGCAACCCAAGGAAAATGGGTTAGGGTCCTGATGAGGTTGCAGCTGGTGACTGTTACCTTTCTTTGTTGATATCTCAGGTTGGGGTAATCAACAAATGTAGGTATTTGATATGGGATTTATCCATCCATGAGGCATTTTTTTTCTTTGAAAACCTTCAAAATTCGAAGAGCACTAACTAGTAAATAAGAAAAACAATTGCAAGTGGAACTGAGCTGCCTGGATTTCAAAGGTTGGATTACCAGGGCTTGACGGCTTTCTGTGGCCCATGAACATTTAGCCATTTAGACCATTTTCAGGGGTTTCTGCAGATCTTCCACTGATTTAGGGGATGATTGGGTGAACACCTGCAGAAATTCAAACCTCTCCAATTTAGAGGTATTTTTATTTCAGATTGCCTACACATTCAGCTTTTCTTTGTATCTTTACAATGTGCCGACACAAATAACAGTTGTTTAATTACCAGTCTTCTCATTCCATTTGTCTCCTTTTGCTCCTTATTGCTTTTTTAAAAATTAAATGGTCATTGTTTGTGAGTAGTCTGGAAAATCTGTAGAAGCAGGCAGTGGATTCTTTGATCCCTTAGTAGGTAAATATGTTGCATGATGTGGTACTGCATCATGCAGACTTAGAAGAGTCAAGGCTCAATCATTCGTCTGTGCTGAATTGGCAGATCTCAGCTGCAGTGGTAGCAGTGAGTTACAATAAACCCTAGTGCCCTCAGGTTAGGTTCCCTCCCAATCACCATCCAGTGACTTCTGTTGCAAAGTGTGCTTGGTGGATGCTAGATGAAGGACAGGATCAGAGCTGGCTTCCATGCTTCCGTGGCAACATAACCTTTTCACCCTCAATGTTTAGAAATTTTAGATTTATATAATAAATGACAACTTGATCATGGTGCAAGAGAACTGCTAAGAACTGTGGAAGAATGCCTTGCATAGGTTATCGTCTTCAGGAAAGGGAGAAAAACGGCCATTGGAAAAAATCATTGAAAATCAAAATTGCACCAACAGGAATTCTTGGTTTCCCATATCAAATCAGGTTCTCAAACATGACAGCGATTCTAATTTATCCATGAATGTGGAATACTGCTTTCTGAAGTGACACGATGATTAAGCTACCTGACAACACAGAGCTGAGGGATAACATCCTAGGAACATGTAGCAGAAACCTTTTTTGCTGCGATTGCTTCTTTCTTGAAAGTAATAGGAGAAAGGTCAAGTGGACATGGTTTGACACCTGCTATCCAGAAGTAGAAATGGAAAAGGAACTCCAGTAGAATTTGGAGAAGGAAGTTAGAATAATAATTTTACATTGAAGATAATACAGTTTATTCATTCATAAGCACATAATCTGCTCAATTTCTCGAACAATTCGCGGAAAAAAGAATACTCTGCAGACAGTAGGTTAGTAAACTGTGTAGAAATGACAATGAGGCAGTGGTGACTGAGATGAAGAAAGTTGCTGAATTACTAAATCACCTATTTGCAGCAACGTACACAAATGCAATGGTGCTGAGAAATCAAAAAGATTAAAAGAGTAATTTTACCCCCTTCACCTGGCGGGAATGGCTCAGCAAGTGGGGTGAGGTTGGGGGCACGGGGCGTGTGGTGGTGGGGGGTGCTGGTTAAGATGTCCAGGAGTTTCCATGCACATTCCTGACACGATGCTGTCCCTCACCATTTTAACTTGCCTGAATTTAGGTGCAGGAAGATTACCCGCCCCAGAGCAGCAGAAGCTTTGCGGTTCGTCAAAGGACCGTACGGTCTGCAACCCATTAGTGAAAGTTGAGGGCAGCTAGGATCTTTGCCGCTAGAAACCTCGTTAAGTGATGTTTGTTTTTATTTTTAAAGATTCCTTGTAGGCAGGAGTGCACCCCTTGGGCGTCCCATGCCACTGACAGACTTTCCAACCCCCACCACAATTATTTACTTATCTTGCTGGTAAGTCACAGTGGACTGACCGTCTACAAATTTTGACTCCTGCTCATCGGGATGATGACATTCCCACCAGCTTCAACCAGGAGTCAATGTCAGGGTAAGTAAATGAAGCCTGGGAGTTTAAAACTCCTGGGCCTTACACCTCACACTCAAAGGGCTGGACTGCTTGTTTTGGCCCCCGCACACCAAGTTCCACCCTAAGTTAAAATCGGGGCTTCAGATACAGTTTAATGGTAATTGTAGATGAAAGACCTATAAAGTCACCAGGAAAAAGATACTGGGGAATTGCAGAAACTCTTATTAATTTTCATCCCATGGATCTGAAGGAGCTGGTTCAAGAGATAGTGGTTGTTTGCCGTTTTCCAAAGTTCACGTAACTTCTGACACATCCTGAACAGTATGAAAATAACAGATGTGACTGTTATTTATGGAAACGATGGTAGGATGAAGTGGCTAATTACAGTCCTGAAAGCTTTAGTTTGATAGTGGATAAATTGTTTGAAACTATAATGAGGGATAGCATAAGGGACAATGTTCAGGGACAGAAATCAATTGGAGATAGCCAGCATTGTTTTAGGAGTGACATGTTCAATCAGTTTATTGGATTTTCCTGACTAGATTACAAACCTAGTCATTAGGAGTGAGACAGTTATTGTGTACCTGGATTTCAGAAAGGTATTTGGCACTGTCCTATGTAATAGACTACTGCATAAAATTCAGCCCATGGGGTAGATGGCAATGTGCTTACAGTGTCACAGCAAGAAAATGATTTTAGCATTTGGGTGAACAGGCCATTAAAACTATCAGCAGAGCTCATTGGCAGTTAGAAAAGATCAAAGGATCACCAGATACTTCCAGAGGAGGAAAACCATTCGGTCCATTTTATTTCTTTCATCCAGAATAGCCATACACTTCCCCCATAGTTGCAGATAAATGTTTCTTAAATGATTCCAAGCTTTGTACTTCTACCACCTTACTTGTTTAGTACACCCTGTGAGATGATGAACCTTCTGATGTCAGTCCTAAAGTTGTGTTTCACAATTTGAACCTGTGACACTTTCTCCTATTTCTCCCGTTAAATTTAAAGTAATGTTCTGGATTAACTTTTCCCATACCATTTTCCATCCGATAAGACAGCCTATCAGATGCCTCCTTTCCAGGCTGAAAAGGCCAAGTTTCTCCAGTCTTACCTCAGAACTCAAACCCATGACAGTGGGACTATTCTCTCCACTGCCCCCAATGTTTGAATGTCACTCTTGTTTTTCAGTGGCTGGGACTGCACACAATGTTAAGGAAGTAGATATATAGACAGACAGACAGACAGGTAGATAGACAGACAGACAGGTAGATAGATAGACAGCCAGCCAGTCAGACAGAGAGACAAACGGGCAGGCAGGCAGGCATTTCTGCAGCCGCAAATGTGAATCCAGCATAGTTTGTTGCCTTCTTGGTGCCAGGGCCAAGGATGTCACTGAGCAGCTGCAGAGCACCTTGAGGAGGGAGGGTGAACAGCCAGCAGTCCACAGTGGTACGAACAACATAGGCAGAAAGAGGGATGTGGTCCTGCAGTCAGAATTCAGGGAGCTAGGTGGAAAATTAGCAAGCAGGATCTTAAAAGTAGTAATCTTTGGATTACTCCCCGTACCATGCACAAGTGAGATAGAATCAGAAGGATAAAGCAGATGAATGTGTGGCTGGAAATATGGTGCAGGAGGGAGGGCTTTAGATACTTTTGGGACATTGGAACGAGCTCTGGGGGAGATGGGACCTTTACAGGTCGGATAGATTGCACTGAAATAGAGCTGGAAATATATTCCTTGCAGAGTGTTTTGCTAGTGCTATTGGGGAGGGTTTAAACTAACTTGGTAGGGGTGTGGGAGCCAAGAGATAATATCAGAAAGGAATACCAAGGCACAGAGAATTCTGAGAGAGATAGTACCAGAATAGTAATTTAATAGGTGGGGCCAGAGTAAGGGAGAAAGAAATAAAGTCTAAAGTCCATGTGAATGCATGGAGTGTGGTAAATAAGTTAAATGAGTTACAGGCCCAGATTCCCATGTGGAAATATGACGTTTTGGCAATAACACGGACCTGGCTCAAAGGAGGGCAGGACTGGGTATTAAATATTCCTGGATACAAGGTGTTCAGGAAAGACAGGAAAAGGAAATAAAAGGGGCAGGGGTGGCAGTATTGATTAAGGAGAGCATTGCAGTGCTGGAGAAAGAGGATATCCCAGAGGGGTCAAAGACAGAATCTATTTGGCTCGAGCTAAGGAACAAAAAAGCTAAGGAACATGCTTGGTGTGATATGTAGGTCACCAACTAGTGCGAAGGATGTAAAGGAACAAATTATAGGGTAGTTATATAATTTGTTTATTAATTAAATTGTTTGTTAATTTGGGGTCTTTAATTATCCAAATATAATCCAGGATAGTAGTAGTGTAAAGGGCAGTGAGTAGCAAGAGTTCCAGTAAGATCTGGGGTGTGCATAAGTTTAATTGTAAGACTTAGGTTAATTACAATTACAGTCTAAATTGAGAGAGCAGATCTAAAAGGGAATTACATCTCAGACTAGCTACAAACAACATGGATACAAGGGTGCTTTCACAAGCTTCACAGACTTTATTACATTTTCCACAATAAGCACAAAATTGATACTCAGCAAAGGGCAGTGGTCAGCATAATAAAAGCAAAATACTGCAGATACTGGAAATCTGAAACAAAAACAAGAAATGCTGGAATCACTCAGCAGGTCTGGCAGCATCTGTGGAAAGAGAAGCAGAATTAACGTTTCGGGTCAGTGACCCTTCTTCGGCAGTGGTCAGCAGTTGTGTTCATGATGGAACACTAGTTCTCAACCTCTGGTTAACTGTGCAACCTTGTCTCTTCATAGACGTCTACCTTCAGTCTTCTTCTTGATGATGATGCGTGCTTTCGGGGTCTTACAAGTTCTTACTTTATACACCTTTCCCAGCTTGGTTCTGTGCCATATTAGGTAAAACCCCATTTCTGTTTATCTGATTGGTCAGCCATTACCTAATTGCCCTTCCATGATGGTACTTTGAGCCTGGTTTAAGTCATTGTCATTTGTTGGGGGGGTGGAGGGCCCAAGTTTCAAGCTTCCTTGACTCTGTGAATTCCTTCACAAAAGGTCATATCTTGATCTTGTGCCACTCTGCTGTGGCTATTGTTAAGACCAAGCCAGGAGGAGTGCACTGTTCATTCTCCCACTTCTCCACAGGTCGCAGCATATCAATATATTTTCCCACTCACCGAAACAACCAATTAGATATTCTATTTGTCCCCAGAATAAAGCACACCAACCAGGTTTCTTTAATCAACTAAAAATTAACCGTTTATTCTAAAACTAAGTCTTAACCAATAATGAAGTAAATCTAAATATGAATTGAGATATTAAATCTCCTTATTTTATCCCTAGCCCTCATGCACACACACGTACATCTAAAAACCAGTTAACTGGGAAAAAAGGGATTTTGGATTACAAATGTTCCATAGGAATAAAAGTAGTAAAAAAACTGACACGATCATGATCTGGAGGAAGTTCTCCACGCAAAGTCTTTCCAGGCGAGGCTGGTGAACAGTCTGTGATGGGTAGGTGTTCAAAGAACTTCACTGGTAGAAGGCTTCACATAGGTCTTCCATCAGGGGTGTAGCAACAGGTGTCAGTTCTCACATTCGATGCAAAATTCCTTTTTTTAAAGATGCAAGATTTCTGCAAATTCAGGGTTTCTTCAAAACGCAGGAGGCAACAGTACCACTTCATACAAGCTTTTTATTTTCAAGAGCAGGGATTCTTTACAGAGAGGTAATACTTTTCTGGTTCTTCTTCTGATCTCCATGCAGGTCAAAATCAAATTCCAATTGCCTGCTCTAGTCCAAACCCACTGACTTTTAAACAGTTCAAAAATGAAACAAAAAACCTTCCAGAAACAAGTCACATGCCAAGTCATAAATTCTCTCGTCACACAAAGGGTAGCTCTGAGGTCAAACCCCCTGCTGGTTTCCTTGAAATTACCTGGTTTCCAGTATTTGTTTACTGGTCAAACCCAGGAACCTCTCGTTGACCCTGCCTTCCTTCCAAAAGCATCCATTAGTTCAGTTATCTCCAGATGTCGCAATGTCCATTGAAATCCTTTTCAGTTTTTAAAAATATAGAGTTCTAAGTTTTAATACAAAAAATGGAAATCCTCGTAACACTTTTCAACTACAGTGACTGCTTATCTCATTTCACAGCTCCGTGACCAGACAGGGATTGTTTACAGTTTTTTTACCAGTTAAAAAGTTAACAGTCTCCCTCAGGTAATCCACAGTCTAATGACTTTTAAATAAAGGGTCTCGACATGTCATGACCTGTCCAGAACTTTAGCTAACATCATGCTTTGTGGTTATGTTACATACAGAATACAATTTTAATCATTAAACTTAAGGATATGGCAACTAAGTTCCAACAGTCCTATAATAAAATAAACTCAATCCTACATTCCCACTGTGTGCTCAGGAAAATTTTCTACAGCAGTATGTTTCCAGTCCAATGTGAAAGGTGACACTGCTAGACCTGATTCTTGGGAATGAAGTAGGCCAAGTGGGTCAAGTGTCAGCAGAACATTTAGGGGAATCATTGTATCATAAGGTGTAGGCTGACTATGGAAAAGGACAAAGAACAATCCAGACTAAGAATAATCAACTGGAGAATCCCAACTTCAATGGTGTAAGAACAGATCTGA
This sequence comes from Heterodontus francisci, assembly GCF_036365525.1. Taxonomy (NCBI): domain Eukaryota; kingdom Metazoa; phylum Chordata; class Chondrichthyes; order Heterodontiformes; family Heterodontidae; genus Heterodontus; species Heterodontus francisci. The sequence goes on from NC_090374.1 coordinate 140,778,154, forward strand.
GACAAATAAATTGAAGCTAAATGTTGGCAGGAAAAATGGGAGCTGACCAATGGTCTACCTTCAAAGAAGAGGTATTTCGTGCACAGTCAAGGTATGTTCCCTCAAAAGGGAAAGGTAGGTTTAAAAAAAAAAGCCAGCGTTCCCTGGATGACAAAAGAGATAGAAATTAAGATGAAGAAGAAAAAGTGTGCTTATGACAAATGTCAGGTAGAAAATACTTTTGAGAACCAGGCTGAATATAGAAGGTTCAGAGGGGAAGTGAAAAAGCAAATAAGAGAAGCAAAGAGATTGTATGAAAAGAGAATGGTAGCTAACATTAAAGGGAATCCCAAAGTCTTCTATAGACGTATAGTAAAAGGAGGAGTGGAGCCGATTAGGGACCAAAAAGGGGATTTGAGATTACGTTGAACTTGTATAAGACACTAATTCAGCCTCAGCTGGAGTATTGCGTCCAGTTCTGGGCGCTGCACGTTAGGAAAGATGTGAGGGCATTGGAGAGAGTGCAGAAAAGATTCACGAGAATGGTTCCAGGGATGAGGAACTCTACTTATGAAGATAGATTGAAGAAGTTGGGACTATTTTCCTTGGAGAAGAGAAGGCTGAGAGGAGATTTAATAGGGGTATTCAAAATCATGAGGGGTCTGGACAGAGTAGATAGGGAGAAACTGTCCTCACTCGTAAAAGGATCGAGAAAGAGAGAGCACAGATTTAAAGTGTCAAGAAAACACTAATATTCAAATGGAAAATATTAATTCATCAGACACTTACATTCGACCTTTAGTGGCAAAAATCCTACAGCTAACTTTTTAAAAAACTGGCAGCCAAGATGGGCACCGCAATTTGAATCTGAAATATCTAACATTCCAGAACACTGAATCGGAGACACGAGTCTAACAAGAAGCCCAGCCTGAGAAATGCTTTGACTAACTGAGTAGACTATCCAGATCACCCTCATTAGTGGGAGATTCAAAGCCATCTTGAGGCATTCATGAGTGGAGTTGTCCCTCCAGGGGCTGAACACTGACAATACAACCTGAGAGAGGTTTTGGGCTTTTAGACTTTGGACCTCATTCAAAAAAGGGATAGAGAGAACCATGTAAATATCTCCCCAGGCTGTGTAAAACTGGGAATTTTGTTACACACAATGAGACACGCAGTAACTGAGACTGCAGCAGCAGAGAAGGCTGTGTGCCTTCCTTTCTCTCGCTTCCTCTCTCCAGAAGACATCAAGCTTGAAAACCATCTGTGACTGTGGACCCTCCAAGCCTACAGATTGCTACAGAGACCAGGGGAAGATAGTCACCTACAGATCTGCCTCCAAGAAAACCCTGAGCCAAGCGGACCAGCTACAAAGTGCACTTTGACCAACCAAAGACTTCAAGAATACAACTTCAGCCAGAAGACCATTGAATCATCCAAGCTCACAGACTGTGTATTTAAGCTTAACTTATTCTGGACTTTAATTTAACCACAAAACCTACTTTCCACTCTGTAATCTGTGTGATTCTCGTGTGAATGTGTGCGTGAAAATGGAGCGTATTTTTTGTATTATTTTAGATTGTGTTTAGCTTATTGAATATAATAAACTTGCCTCTTTCTTGTTTAAACTCAAGAAAACCTCTTCAATTGGTTCTTTCACGATCACATTAAAGGTAAAAGGTAAAACACTCACTAAGGTGGTGAATAGAACCACTGTTTAAAAAAGGAATAAACCCTGTTGCAGTCAAATAAGAGGAAAGGGAAGAGGAGCAACTGTGACTCCCCCTCCTCACCTGGCCGTAACAAAAGTAATTGGTAAAAGAAGCAAAAGTGACATGAGGAGAAAAGGTTTTTATGCAGAGGGTGGTTAAGGTCTGGAATGCACTGTATGATAATGTGATGGAGGCAGGTTCAATTGAAGCATTCAGAAGGGAATTGGACTGTTATCTGAAAAGTAAGAATGTGTAGAGTTATGGGGAGAAAGTAGGGGAATGGCACTAAGTGAATTGCTCATTCAGACAGCTGGTGCAGACACAATGGGCCAAATGGCCTCCTCCTATGCTGTGACAATTCCATGATTCTGTGTGATCTGACCAGGCCACCCTTCGGTCTGGCCATTATTTCCTTTGACTTGCATTCTTCTGATTGGCTGATGTACTTCAGTATTCTCCTGGCTTTGTTGATTGCTGTTCTGCATTATCTGGGCGTGATGAGCCTTGAGTTGGCAAAAACTCCTTAGTCTCTTTCAGCTTCATCCTTAGCTATTTCAACACCTTTCATGAAATATGCATGCTGCCCATTTTTTCTTTTCAAAAGCAATACTTTACACTTGCATTAAATTTCACCCAACATCATTCAGTCCATTCGCATATCCTGTGGAGCTGATTCTGCAGTTTCTGGCCTGCTTCCTTCGATTTCACTGCCCAGCTTAATTTTTCGTCACCTGAAAGTTTAGCCAATTATATGCAAAAGCAAATTGAATGTTGAAATGTGTGGATAAAGGTGTCGCACAAATTGAGAATGATAATTCTAAAATTCGATCTGGTTTTAGCAAGACCACATCTGGAGTGCAGCATGCTGTTTACAACTTCTCTACTGTAAGAGGGATGCTACCATGTTGGAGAAAGTACAAAGGAAGGTGTCATGCAGAACCCCACCTGCCAAGAATGAGGCATATTAATTTTGTCATATGAACATTGATTTTAAACTGTTGCTGGAATGAAGAAAGGACTTGTTAAAAAAAAAAATTGCTGGACTCTTGGTTGGAAAAACATTTGCATACTAACAAACAGTGTTTGCAGAGACAAAGGACTATTCCCTGGTCCACTTAACGCAAAATAACCTGTAATCACCAGACATTGAAGGTGAGGACTCTCACATTCCAGGATGACTGCTAAGATGGCAGAATCCACAAACAGAAGTGGTCAAACCAGCTAGTCACATGACAAACCTGCTGGGCAACCTGGGGTTTTTGAATTGTGCCACAAAAAAGAGGCAGAAGGCAGTTGAAACTGAAGCTGGAGCAAGGAAGCCTCTCTTTCTCTCTCTCTTGCTTTCTCCCAAGCCACCAGACCCACGGAAGACATGTAAACCTCAAGAGAAAAAAGAATCCGACCTTGAAACAAGTTGAAGCGTGCACTGGGCCCCACCGAATTGTAAGTCTGACCGGCAACCAAAGGCTTTACAGCAAACTCAAAGGACAGTAAAATAAAAACCCATCTCAAACTTGTCCCCTTATTCTTTTCTACTTTTTCTGTCTCTAACTGCATGTATGTTTATCGCGTATGCATGCTAGCGTGGTCGCGTCGCATATTAAGTGTCGGTAACTGGATTAGAGTTTAAGATTAATAAACTTCTATCTTTCTTGTTTAAAATCGAAGAAAACCTGTCTGAATTGATTTCTTTGCCTTACAATTGGAAAGCGGTGAACAAGGATTCACTACGGGGGAGCTAAAATACGGTGTTTTTTTGAAAAATTAAACCCTGTTATGGTTAAACCAGGCAAAGGCTGAGAGGGAACCCCTAGACCGCTCTCACCTGGTAGTAACAGAAGGCTACGAGATTAATTTCAGAACTAAGGAGATAGAACTTTGAGGAAAGTTCAGCTACCCTGGAACTTTTCCAAAAAGAGAAGACTAAAGGGTGATTTAACACAAGTTTTAACAAAATGAAAGTTTGGAGAACCTGGATTCAGACGAGTTTATCTGCTACATGTGAAATACAATAACAAGAGGTCATAACTTTCAATTAAAGGCAACAACAAAAATTGGAAATTTTAGCTATTTTTCCACCTCTGAGCTAGGTTTTAAGGCAAGTTCCACAATGGATTTAAACGTATAATCGAGGCTAACATGTTTGCACAACACTGAGGGGATAATGCACTGTTAGAGATGCCATCTTTTGGATTAGATGTTAGACTGAAGCCCTGTCTGATGAGTTTAATTAATTTCATGGCACTATACAAAGGAAAGCAGGGAATTCTTTTGGTACCCAGGCCAAGATTCCTGTCTCAGCCATTATCACTAAAAACTGATTGGCATGAAATTTCCATGGTGATCCTTCAAATCCTTTACCACAACCTTGTTAGAAAATCAATGGAAACTCCAGAGAAATGGCACAAATTTATACCATTATTCCAGGATTTCTGCCAATTTTTCACCCAGGTTGTGGTGGGAGATAGGGAGAACCTTCATAGAAATTTTACCTCATTATTTGGTCACCTACGCATTTGTGAATTGTGGGATCTGGCTGTGCAAAAATAACTGCCGCTTTTGCCTACAATAACAACAGTGACTGCAATACAAAAGTAATTAATTCAATGTAAAACACTTTTGGATGCTCTGAGAATATGATTAAGTGTTACATAAATGCAAGATCTTTCTTTCTTTGCCAGCAAGAATGGTAGCTTCTCAGAGGTTTAAGAAAGGACTAGTTAAGTTCCTACCATCAAATAGGATTCCAACTTATTTGATTTACAAATAAGATAAGGCATTCTTTTGAGAATTTACATGAGCAGGTTATAACAACAGCAAAACAACTTGAATTTATATAGTGCCTTTAAAATAGAAAAAGATAGATCCAAGTTGTTTCAAGTGGGTGTAATCAAATGAAAATCAATGCTGAGTCAAAGAAGGAGGTAATTTTGGTCGGGGGGTTGACTAAAGTTTGGTCAAAAAGGTGGAATTAAGGATGTTTTTGAAGGGGAACAGATAGGTGGAGATGCAGAGAGGTTTAGGGAGGATATTTCAGAGCATGGCACCTAAATGGCTGAAGGTACGGCCGCCAATAGTGGGGCGAGGAGAATGGGGGATGTACAAAAGATTAGAGTTAGAAGAATGGAGAGGGAGGAGGTGCAGGGCTGGAAGAGGTTGCAAAGATGGGGAGGATTGAGACTATGAAAAGATTTTAAATTGGAGACATTTGGGAACCAGGAGCCAATGTAGGACAGCAAGCAGAGCAGTAAGCAGTTTGCATGACCTGGTGCAGGGTAGGCTATGGGCAGAGTTTTAGATGATGATGAATTATAATTATTGAGGATGGCAGATGGAGAGGTCTAAGGATCAATGAATATTCTGAATTATTTTCAGAAGGGTCATCATGTTTGGATGGTGCAGTCAGTTGGAATACTGTCCTTTCACTTCCAGGACCAGGGGTGTTAACGTTCCAGGGTGATTGAATGAAAGGTTCCCCTCACTCCGATCTGTATGAGACCTATGTGGAAAGAATGGTAATTCAATTTTAGTGTGCTATGGCTCTAGTACAAAACTGCTGATTAGTCACCATAAATTAGTGCCAAATTGGTAATCACACTAAAATGACTGGGGTAGAAAAAAAATTACTCGATGAAGTTGGGGCATATTGGGTGAAATTTCAGTCTGGGAGAAAGAGTGCTTGATACTGATAGTGGGTGCAGAAATTAAATAAAAGCTCTGTTCCCCAGTTAAAGACTGGGGAACAGTCTCTCAAAAAAATACCCTGACACCTAAACTCCAATCACATATCTTACTCCATATTTAAAATGTAAGTTGTGCAGTGAAATCTGCAGGCAAATACATAACTAAATATTAAAATAAAAGCAAAATACTGCAGATGCTGGAAATCTGAAATAAAAACAAAAGGTGCTGGAAATACTCAGCAGGTCTAGCAGCATCTGTGGAGAGGGAAGCAAAGTTACTGTTTCAGACCTGAAACATTATCTTTCCTTTTCTCTCCACAGATGCTGCCAGACCTGCTGAGTATTTCCAGCACTTTTTGTTTTTATAACTGAACATTGTTTGTAGCATGGCACAATGTAAGTATAAAATCACACGATGTCTGTACAAAAACAAAGATTCATCAGATCGGTGAAATACAAGGGATTGTATATTTAATCTTGTGCATTGACTACAACGCAGCCTGTATTGGTGTAATAAAGAAAGCGATACAAAAGTGCATGAGCTTACATAGAGAGACATGGTTGAAACCAAAAAGATTGATGGGAGTTCTAAACTAGCAGCCTGAACCAAAGAAACAGAACATAAAATCAATTTTGATTCAGCAAATTCAATAAACAGGGAATGGTGCATAAATGAAAGGAAGGCAAAAGGAACTTTTCATACCTTTCTCACTTCAATTCAGAAAATCAAATGAATTTTTCCCCATCTCCTGAGTGGATCTGTGCTTTGACTGAAACAATAAACATTTCCTGTTTCATACATTGCTGAATTAATTGCAAAATGTAACTAAATTCAAACCAAATCCCTAGAAAGGGAAGAAAATAATAGGGTGCAATATGCAAAAATAGGAATAATTGAGCTGGCCTGCATTTAGGCATTTGCAATGCTTCGGCAGTTAGTTTGCTTTGAGTCTATGTTGGCTATTTAGACCTTACAACATTTGTTTTTGTTCAGGACATTCTGTGAGTGTGTGCAGAGGTGATGTGAAGAGAAAGTCAAAAAGAGTAAGGGCTAAAAACTGATCTCCACCACTATTTGGGTGCGGGGGTCACAATTCACAACCTACCCTCACCCATTGCCATGGAGGTAGGCAGCACGCAAATTTGATGCTGCCTCCTCATTTATCTGATTGTAGCGTTGAACCAAATGGGGCTTGCGCTGCTGGCTGACAGAATGCTAACCAGGCGACAGAGCAGCATTCGCTGATAGCTCGTGGTGCAGCCAGCCTTGTCTTCTTAAAGGCAGTCTGCCCCTCTTAAAGGCGAGATGCATGTTGTGGGAGGGAGCTGTTGCTGGCTGCCTGGACTGACACTGGCTGCATGTAGGAGCTGCACAAATGAGCACCGGTGAAGAGGGCTCCTAGGTTCATAAATGTGGCAGTTGAGCCCTTAGTGTAGAGGTGGACAGGATAGAGGGGCCATGTATTTCCATGGGGTGGTAGCAGGGAGGCATGAGGCCCTTGAGGAACACATTCAGAAGGGAATGGGAACATGGCCAGGGAGGTCAATGCCACAGAGTCTGGCCCCGAGGTGCTGGCAGCAGTGCCTCAAGAAGTCTAATGACCTCACACGAGTGGTCAAGGTCAGTGAATGCTCCTTCGCATGACATCTCCCACCCATCACACCCCCATCACTCACCCGCTGCTCAATGCACCACACCCCCATCACTCACCCAGCAGCACTCCCTGGCACTCAGGACTAACCCCTAACATCCAGATACAACACCTCACCCTCACACAGCTACCAATGCAGCCAACGTCATATCCAGCTCCTGCTGCTTCCATATACCTCCAGCTATTCAGCTGTGGCAGGCACTTCACTCAAACGCAGTGCAAGACAATCACTCACATTCTGCCCTATCTCTTGCAGGACAAGGTTGCACACAATAGAAAAGAACAAGCAGATCAAGTGGGAGACAAGGACGCCTGCATCTCGTGAGCCCTACAGAGGAGAAAGTTCTCTGCATCATGAGGCCATTGCAATCGGCATCGCTGAAAACATTGAGGATGAGGGTATATTACTGCCTTATGCGTCTTCTCAACTCCCAGCTCATCCTCATCCTGCTAACTGGCATGATGAGCGAGCTGCAGATGGTGTTGCCATGGACCTCTTCCCATCCAACCCACCCCTTTCCTCGTCCCAACCTTACTATTTCTGAGTTCTTGATTTCAGGCACCCAAGCACTACTGCCTGCCCAGCCATAGCACACCTAGGAAGATGAGAGAGTGCAATTGTACGGCACTAGTGAAGAGGCCCCTGCCACTTGATCTAACACTCGCAGCCAGCAGCTCAGCTACTGGTACTGCACATAACTCAGAGACTATTGTAGAGCTGGGATCACCACATGGTGAGTCACCGGGCATGAGTGGGCTGCAGCCAGGTCAGGGGTAAATGATGGTTCATGTGCCAGCTCATCAGAGGCTGAGGTTGCAGATGAGTTCTGCTTTAGGGGGGGAGTTCAGATGAGGACCTTGATCGTGGCATATAGGAGAGCGCTGATGGGCTGGCACACCGAGATGCTGGGTGTATTGGCTGGCCTGCCTCCTGTCACCGTCAAGGAGCATGGAGGAGTTTGGTTCCAACTTGGCAGAGGGATGGTACAGAGCTTGCCCTCTCTGTAGCCTCTGCTCCATCTCCCTGTCTTGTAAACCCAGAAATACTACAATTGCAGTCACCATACCTGTTGCAGCCTTTGTGTGAACAGATCACCTACTCCTCTGCTCTCCCTGTGAAGGTGCAGCAACACCCATTGCTAAATCCAGGAATTTATTGTAACCTCTCCAAAAACACTCCATGGTATTTCGAGAGACTTCGCAATAACATAAGATATTCTAAATTACCTTCACTGCAAGTTGGGTGCCTGGCCCTTTAAATAACACATGTGCTGGACCATCTTGCAGCTGAGTGCACATTCTTTGGTGAATGACAAGCGAATACGTTCAATGAATTTGCGTGGTTCAGGTTTGTAAATAGCGTATTAAATCAGCCGGTATGGCTGTTAACATTATGACAGCATTAGTTAGGAGGCTTCCAGTGTAAGCAGTGCACGCTTGTACAAGCACCCTTCCCAGCATGGAGCACTGTGCGGCCCATGGTGGAAGGGGTTGGAGGTGCCACACACTCCACTATGGGAACCTCCAGCTTCTGTAGCACCATCTCCAGTATGCTACAGATCTGAATGTAACACCCTAAATTTTCAATTCTAGTGATTGCTCAGTATATTTTCTAGAAAAGCAACATTGAAACATGTACTCAAAATTAAAAATCACTAGATTTATAAATACAAATTAATCACCATCTTTAGAGTTGTATACACAAAGTAAATAGCGTACAGTAACCTCTTGATTGTTGTTGACCACAGCCCTGCTGATACTTTTATTGCACATCTCTACTCTTTTCAAGAGGTGTTTTGATTCTGGATTGGTGTTCCGCAGTAGAGGGCGGTGAAAAGAACAGGGCTTCTAAGTGATTTTAAATAAGCTGTCACTTCAACTTGCAAGGCATCAATCTTCCACTGAAGCTTGTTTTCTTTCCTGTTAACTGCTTTCTGCTGTGGATTGTTCAACACTTATTTCTGGCACTGTTTTGTGAGTTGTGTTTATACACTAGATTTACATTCTTGTCCAAGCTCCCTTATTTTTGATAACTTTTCATATTTGTCGTGCTTTAATTTTAGTTCCATTGATCATTAATGGGGTGCAATGATACTGTGTGTCTTGGGCGAATGGAAGTTCAGCCCTTTTGAAACAAACAGGCTTCTTCCTCTGTTAAAATAGCAAAGGAATTTCATATAAATGCATTAAGTATCTGTACAGTAATATTTCACACAGTAATTTCATTCCATTAGTCAATTCCAAGTATTATTTTCCCCCCAAAAAATAAGATCCTAAGATGAGAGAGAAATTGATACTCAGTCCTAGAACATCTTCAAATGTGTCTTGACATTAATATTAAAATTTTAACCTCTGCATGATAGTTGCTGCTTTTATTTGCATTTTACTTTGTTTGAATATTGCTTATCTCACAGGCAGCATACAGCATTGAAGATTCATTGTCAGAGAACCCTAATATGGATGCTTCTAGATTAAAACACAGTTGAAATGCTTAGGAGTTGAATATATGAGCTATGTAGGAATCCCCAGCATTTAATATTAGCCTGAACTGAAATCCCAAGTTCACTAGTGGAAGAAGCCCTGCAGAACATCAGGTTACAGGCTTTCTAACTGGAACAAAAAGTGAATTATTGGGGTAGATTTCCTCACCATTTCCAGTACACTTACTGTGCTGGAACAGTCTACAAAACATTTTGTGCAGTGAAGGTCAGGCAGAAACTATTTCTGCCTGACATCTGCCTTTAGATGGCTTCTTCCAAATTTCCTCATGCTTCTGCAACTTGCCCACAATTCGCTCATGGAATTGCCATTGGCCTCATTTGAATGTGTCAAAATAAGAACAGGTATGGCATTCCCTAAGGACACCTATTGTGCTTCTAGGTACTACCTGAGGGTCAAGATCACAAGGGGTAGTTGGCTGCTCATCTTTACACACGGCTCACGGGCTGAGATGGACTTCATCCCTTGTCAGCTCGCACCATGGCAGTTTGGTACAAGTGCCCATGTTCCACTGCTATAGTGCAACGATGGAGATGGTTGGAGGCCTGGCTTTTGCTGCTGTTCTCAGAGATGACAATATTATACAGCTGTGATTCTTGGGAGGCTGGTCCTCCACCTCATCCTCCTCACCATCATCATCTGCCTCCTTGTGTGCCAACCATTGCTATGGTGAATCTGCAGGAAAGGTAGGTGGAAGCTAAGAATAGCTAAGAACCACCTCTTTGGAATGAAGGAGACAGAAAAAGAGGTAGAAATCTGTGTTTGCATGGTACTTCACAAGGACTCCAGGGCAAAAGTTGAGGTGCACAGTCGATAAATGTGGGAATCCCCTTCTGCTGGCCTACCTCTGGTGGACATTGGGTGCCAATTTGTTCTGTTTGAGAGTAAGGCTAGCATTTGAGGAGTGTGTACCAAGTGGCATGAGAAAGTTGAAGTAAGAGTTGTGGAGTATGGGACTGTTCAAGGCTGTTTAAGGGTTATGTATGTAACAATTAGGAAGTTGGGTGTGCAATGCTCTATCTTTCCAGCCCTATTGAGGATCTGGAGCATTTGGCAGGACAGTTCTGCTGTCCTGTGAGGGAGTTGGCAGTCAGGGCCAGTGTCACTTCCCTCCAGGAGGCATGACTGACAATTCTGGGTAACTTGCTGGCACCCACACCCAGCAGTCTGTTCTTCCTGCCTTCAGTGCCCTCTAGGAGGTCTGAATGAGTGAAGTTGTGGCTTGTTGCCAGACTCTGCTGCCTTCCAGGCACAGATGGTGCTTGAGTGGTCATAATTTTGTACAAGTGTCATAAAAATATTGCTAAGACATGCATTCAAGTTATTAGAAAGTTAAATAAAGCAGCCAAGTATTGTTCTTCACTTAACTGTTGGTTCCCCAGTCTGTTGCACAGCAATACAGGTAGTTCCATTGTCAAATCTGGTTTTACACCAGTGCCTGCAAAAGATGAGAATGCAAATGAGTAAACCCAGGCAGTTCACATAAGAACATAAGAAATAGGAGCAGGAGTAAGCCATTTGGCCCCTCAAGCCTGTCCTGCCATTCAATAAGATCATGGCTGATCTGCCCCAGACCTCAACTCCTCTTTCGTCCCTTCTCCTCATAGCCCTCAACTCCCCGAGATTTCAAAAATCTATCTACCTCCTCTTTAAATACTTTCAGTGATCTAGCCTCCATAATACTCTGGGGTAGAAAATTCCAGACATTCACTACCCTCTGAAAGAAGAAATTCCTTCGCACTTCAGTTTTAAATGAGTATCCCCTTATTCTGTAACTATGTCCCCTAGTTCGAGATTCCCCCACTAGCGGAAACACCTTCTCAACATCTACCCTATCAAGCCCCCTCAGAATCTTGTACTTTTCAATAAGATCACCCTTCAATCTCCTAAACTCTAATGAATAAAGGCCTAACCTGTTTAGCCGTTCTTGATAAGTCAACCCCTTCATCCCAGGAATCAGCCTAGTGAATCTCTTTTGAACTCCCTCCAATGCCAGTATATCCTTTCTTAAGTACGGGGACCAAAACTGTACACTGTATTCCAGGTGTGGCCTCACCAACACCCTATATTGTTGTAACAAGACTATCTTATTTTTAAACTCCAACCCCGTAGCAATAAAGGCCAAAATTCCATTTGCCTTCTTAATTACTTGCTGCACCTGCATATTAAGTTTTTGTGTTTCATGCACAAGAACACTCAGATCCCTCTGTGCTGCACTTCATTTAAATAATAGTCTGCCTTTTGATTCTTCCTACCAAAGTGCATGACCTCACACTTTCCTACATTAAACTCCATCTGCCAAGTTTTTGCCCACTCACTCAACCTATCTATATCCCCTTGCAGATTCCTTATGTCCTCATCACAACATGCCCTCCCACCTATTTTTGTATCATCGGCAAATTTGGATATATTACACTCTGCCCCCTCCTCCAAGTCATTAATATAGATAGTAAATAGTTGAGGCCCTAGGACTGATCCTTGTGGCACTACACTAGTTATGTCTTTCCAACCTGAAAAAGACCCATTAATCCCGACTCTCTGTCTTCTGTGAGTTAACCAATTCACAATCCATGCCAATACATTACCCCCAATACCGTGAGCTCCTATCTTGTGCAATAATCTTTTATGTGGCACCTTATCGAATGCCTTCTGGAAATCCAAATACACTACATCTACCGGTTCCCCTTTATCAACTCTGCTTGTTATATCCTCGAAGAACTCTAGAAAATTTGTCAAACATGATTTCCCTTTCACAAAACCATGTTGACTCTGTTTGACTGTGTTAAGCTTTTCTAAATGTCCTGCTATTTCTTCCTTAACAATGGATTCTAGCATTTTCCCAACGATCGATGTTAGGCTGACTGGCCTACAGTTTCCTACTTTTTGTCTCCCTCCCTTCTTGAACAGGGGCATCACATTAATGATTTTCCAATCTGCTGGGACCCTCCCGGAATCCAGTGAGTTCTGGAATATTTTGACCAATACCTCCACTATCTCTGCAGTCACTTCCTTTAAAACCCTTGGATGCAGGCCATCAGGTCCTGGTGACTTGTCTGCCTTTAGTCTCATTAGTTTGTCAAATACTTTGTCCCTCATGATAGAGACTGTTACAAGATCTTTCCTCCCATTAGCTCCTTGCTTATCTGATTTCCGTGGGATGTTTATAGTGTCCTCCACCATGAAGACCGATGCAAAATATTGGTTTAAATTATCTGCCATTTCCCTGTTCCCCCATTATCAATTCTCCAGTCGCGTCCTCCAAGGGTCCCAAGCTCACTTTGGCTACTCTTTTTCTTTTTATATACCCGTAGAAGCTCTTGCTGTTTGTTTTTATATTTCTTGCCAATTTACTTTCATAATCAATTTTCTCACTCTTTATTAGCTTTTTAGTCATCCGCTGCTGGTTCCTAAAAAATTCCAAATCATACAAGGCTGCAGGCCAAGTGCTGGAAAATGGGATTAGAATAGTTAGGTGCATGATGGCCAGCATGGACATGATGGGCCAAACGGCCTGTTTCTGTGCTGTATAACTCTATGAGTCTGGCCTACCACTAGTTTTCGCTGCTTTGCATGCCTTAGTTTTTGATTGGATACTCTCCTTGATTGCCTTTGTTAACCACGGGTGCTTCATCCTTCACATCGAGTCCTTCTTTTTGACCGGGGATAAATTTTTGCTGAGCGTTATGAAATATCTGCTTAAATGTCTGCCACTGCTCATCTACTGACCTTCTCTTTAGTCTGTTTTCCCAGCCCACTTTAGAGAACTCTTTCTTCATACCTCTGTAATTGCCCTTGTTTAAGTTGAGGACACTGGTTTGAGACCCAAGTTGCTCGTCCTCAAACTGAATTTGAAATTCTACCATGTTGTGATTGCTACCCCCTAGAGGATCCTTAACTACGATATCTCTTATTAATCCTACCTCATTACACATTACTAGACCTAAAATAGCCTGTGTATAACTGCCTTGTAAGTCATTTGTAGGAAATTCTAGGTCTATGTGTTTCAATATCAAAAGAAAAATTTGTCCAGCTACATGAATATCATTGTTCCTTTTAAATAGATGTTTTAAATATCTTCACAGTCAGACACTACTGGCTGGATTTTTCGCTGTGGGGGCTGGAAACGGGCATCGGGAGCGTTTCTGGGTCCTGAACAGTCCCCCTCTTAATTGCTCTGGAGAGGTGTTTGGCGACCACTTACCGGCTGTGGGGGACAGAATGAGTTGGGACTATTCAATTGCGGGCCCAATTTAAACAGACCATGGCATCCATGATTGTATCTTCCGTTTGAGTGCTCCCTCTGCAGACTGTAACAGCACAGTAGATTTGAATTCCTCTTTGGTTCAGGGGAACAAGAGGCCAGGAACCTGGGTCAAGGCAGCCACTCAATTCTCAGATGCTGACCTGGAGTTCCTGCTGGATGCCGTGAAGGAGAGGGAAGTCCTCTTCCCGGAGCATGACAGGAGGAGGCCATCCATCAAGTCTAAGAATACCTGGATAGACATTGCTGACACAGGCAGCAGGATAAGTGTGGTCCAACAAAGTTTGATCTAGTATAAGAAGAGGTTCAATGGCCTGATAGGCTCTGGCAAGGTGAGTGCAACCCCCAATCCTCAGGAAAGACCTTGGATATTCAGCCTCCAGCAGACACACCAGCTGAGGAGCCTCAGGGCACATGCTGCTCCTGAACGTAGAAGGAGTTTGTGCCCAGGGCACTTAATGACCCCTCAGAATGGCTTAGAGCCACAGTACTGCTGAGGATCTGTCAGCACTGAAACATGCAACTTCTAATGAATAGGAGAAACTGGCATTGGCCATAGGGACAACAATGCCATATCACCCTCTCTTTTGTCCTAGCAGGGCTCATAATGCCCAGGAGATGGCCCTTACCTTCAAGTCATCACACCAATGGAGGAGGGACCGATGGAAATAACCAAGATCACAGATCATGAGGAAGTCAGCCATGGCGAGATGGGTATTCATGGTGGAGATGGTGCTTAGACAAGGCACTGGGTTCTTTAAGGGTGTGCATTGCACTCCACCTTGTCTGACAGCGTACCAAACACTGAGTTGCAATGGGAAGCCTCAGTACTACAGAGGCTTCTCCTCTCCAAGGCTAGATCTCATGATCTCTTTGTCTGTCTCCCACAGGTGCAGTCATCCATCCAAGGAGACCTTCTCCCTCTCCAGCAGTGGTCCAAGAGCAATAGCAGAGCGCCAAAGAAGCACATCACAACTTACAAGCATACCTTCCATCAGTGCAGATACAGTCACCTCGATGCATCTTCGCGTGTGGTTAGATTGGGTGGAACTGGGTGAGGAGCAGGTCATTAGTGTGCAGGAGGAGGTGCCAGAGATAGAGGCAGCTGTGGGCAGTGCCCCTCAGAGGAGGGAGGTGCTGGGCACAGATGCAGGGCCTCAGGAGTCACTGGAAAGGAAGCTCTACCTAGACTAGCAGCAGCAGATGTACTTGCACATGTCAGAGTTCCCTGAGGCAGTGCGGGGTTATAGACAGAGAATGGAGGCATCCATCAACCTCATGTGCTCCACAATTGCTCTGGGCATGAGCTCCTCCACTGAGAGAGTGGCCAACCTCATGGAGAGCCATATGTAGCAGCACTTAGAGTGCATGCAGGAACTATGCACTGATGTTCATAAGGTGCATGCCACACCCTGTTGTCTGGTACTGGTGGCTCAGAGATGTTTGGAAGGAATGCCAATTGCACCACCCCCGGTGCAACTGCAATGATTCAAGTGCAGCAGCCTCTGGAGATGCCTCCACAGGCACATCCATGACAAGGACGATGGCCATGTGCCTGTCAGCCCAAGCCGAGACATGAGTGCAGGCTGCCTGCACATCCTCCGAGGCCACAAGCGGAAAACCGTGTTGGAGTAGCCGAGCACGGAGGCCACTGTATTAGACAGAGCAGTGAGTGGGTCACTGGGGTGTCTTCTTCCTGTAGTTGTGCACTGTTTTCCTTTATGAGCACCATGTAAATAATGACACTTATTAATGGTGGGACAAGAAAAGAGGTATGAGGTGGTGAAAGAGAGAAAGGGTTCCTCAACGGTGATGGTGAAACCTCTGGGCAGATGTGCATCCATCATTGGCAGTAAAAATTTTCATGGTCCAGGCTCCATCTTCAATGGAAGTGTTAGCAGAGGTGCCTCTGAGTGAGTTCCATACCATGCCCTTCATCCTGGGTCAGAGAGACTCAGTTGAAACATTACTGAATCAGAGGATCCTTGACATTTATGTTTTTTTATTCATTCATGGGGTCTGGGCGTTGCTGGCTAGGCCAGCATTTATTGCCCATTCCTAGTTACCCTTGAAGAGTTGGTGGTGAGCTGCCTTCTTGAACCGTTGTAGTCCATGTGGGGTCTGTACACCCACAGTGTTGTTGGGAAGGGAGTTGCAGGATTTTGACCCAGCGACAGGTGAAGGAACGGTGATATAGTTCCAAGTCAGGATGATGTGTGGCTTGGAGGGAAACTTGCAGGTGGTGGTATTCCCATGCATCTGCTGCCCTTGTCCTTCTGGGTGGTAGAGGTCGCGGGTTTGGAAGGTGCTGTCTAAGGAGCCTTGGTGCGTTGCTGCAGTTCATCTTGTAGATGGTAGACACTGTTGCCACTGTGCGTCGGTGGTGGAGGGAGTGAATGTTTGTACATGGGGTGCCAATCAAGCAGGCTGCTTTGTCCTGAATGGTGTCGAGCTTCTTGAGTGATGTTGGAGCTGTACCCAACCAGGCAAGTGGAATGTATTCTATCACATTCCTGACTTGTGCCTTATAGCTGGTGGACAGGCTTTGGGAAGTCAGGAGGTGAGTTATTCGCCACAGCATTCCTTGCCTCTGACCTGCTCTTGTAGCCATGGTATTTATATGGCTATTCCAGTTCCGTTTCTGGTCAATAGTAACCCCCAGGGTGTTGATAGTGGGGGATTCAGCGATGGTAATGCCATTGAATGAAAAGGGGAGATGGTTAGATTCTCTCTTGTTGGAGATGGTCATTGCCTGGAACTTGTGTGCACAAATGTTACTTGCCACTTATCAGCACAAGCCTGAATGTTGTCCAGGTCTTGCTGCATATGGACACAGATTGCTTCAGTATCTGAGGTGTCGCGAATGGTTTTGAACATTGTGCAATCATCAACGAACATCCCCACTTCTGACCTTATGATTGAAGGAAGGTCATTGATGAAGCAGCTGAAGATGGTTGGGCCTAGGACATTACGTGGCATCCTGATGAGACCGTGAAGCCCAGCGTCAGGCCCGGCTTCCTTCCTGCGCAGCTGGAGCACGTTGGTGTTCTGCATCTTCTCCCTCCGCCTCCTCTTTCTCCCATCAGCTGTCCCCTTTCAGGGCCTCACTGTCCTCAAGGTCCACACCTCTCTGGAGGGCCAAGTTATGGAGAGCGCAGCACACCACCACAATGAGCAAGACCCTTGCAGGTGTGTATTCCAGGCTGCCACCCAAATGGTCCAGGCACCGGATTCGCATCTTCAGAAGACCGCTGGCCTGCTCAATGGTGAACCTGGTGAGTAGATGACTCCATTTGTATAGCCTCTGTGTCTCAAGTTCTCATAGAGGGGTGTGTCACCATCTCTTCAAGTGATATCCCTTGTCCCTTAGAATACATCCACGGCCTTTGTGGGGTGGAGTGAAGATCTACAGCCTGGACTGCCAGCGGATGAAGGAGTCATGCCGGCTGCCAGGAAAGTGAGCGCACACATGGAGGAAGCTCCTTTTGTGGTCGCAGACCAGCTGAACATTGAGGGAGTGGAAGCCCTTCCTGTTGATGAATCTCACTGGGTGCCTTGATGACCACATGGGTGCCAATGATGATGCCCTTCAACTAGGGGAATCCAGCGATGATGGCAAAGCCTAATACCCTCTGTCCATCTATCTGATGAGTGTATTGTCCAGCTGTAGCAAATAGGGCATCAATGACCTTCAAGATGCAGTGCTGTGCAGCCATTTGCGAGATGCCACTAAGGTCTGCAGCTGATCCTTGAAAGGAGCTAAAGGTGAAGAAATTCAAGGCCACAGTGACTTTGACAGCCTTTGGCAGGGCATAGTGATCAGTGCTGCAAGGTGTGAGATATTCGGTGACGAGGGCACATGTCTGGAGAGTCGCAATCTCCTCTGCAGCTCTGGTTCTCAGTCATCTCCGGGTAGCTCTGTCTTCAGCAGTAGATCCTATGTTGAGGGTATGTCCGCCATGTATTTCCTGCCCCTTGTCCCTCTCCCCTACCCTCCTGATGCCCAGGGCTCTGCCCTTCCTCCAGAGGGTGTTGTTCCTCATCACCACTGGGCCCAAAATCTGAGGGTCATGATTTCTAACCAGCTGCAGCCCGCCTTGTGCTCAGGTGGCCCCCCCAAATGTGCTTGGCATGGATCATCCACTTGACACTTCTGGCTGAAGAGGATGCAAATGCTTCAGCCTTGTCTTTTGCACTGACATGTTGGGCTCCTCCATCATTGAGGATGTGGACTTGGAACTATATCGCCTTCCATCACTGAATAGCTGCTTTCCACTCCCAATAATTGAGAAAGCTGCTCCTTACAGTGAGTTGCATTTTAATTTTAAAGGAAGCTTTAATTTTAAAACCTTTATTTTAAAGGAAGTTTTTATTGTAGCTTTATGACATTCTTTTAAAATGGCTTTTTGTTGACAGTAGCTCGGGGCAATAATTTTTAGTTAAGCACCTCAATAATGAGATCAGTGATTCCATCCATCCAGTCCTGCATTACCAGTAAACAATCTGCCAGGGTCATTTAGTGCTTTTTTTTGAGGCGGTGAAAACCAATGTTTAAGTTTGAAGACACAGCGGCCTTTTGTAATGTGAGTCAATATTTCAGGTTGCACCAATATCATGTGATCAATGAGAGTGCATCTGTCAGGCAGTGCTGTAAAAGTCATTCTTGGGCCAGACAAAAGTATAGGGATTAGACTGTTACTGAAAGGTTCTATTAGGTCCTAAAAGACAGATCAAAGTATTTTTAGTCCGCTACTTTGACTGTTTGAACCCTTACACTAGATGGCTTTTAGTCAGCCACTGCACGACCATAATACAAATGTTGAGGGATGAAAGGAAAATCAGAAACACTAGAAATCTGAAAAAGAAACAGAACCCAGCTCTGATAAAGAGTCACATCCAGAATTTTAACCCTTGTATCTCTTCTAGATGTTGATTGATCTGTTCTTTTAATAAGTTTAAATGTTGGATTTGTTGGATTTTCCTCAAGTTTCATGGTTGCCTTCTTAGATTCAAATGCTCCCTGCCCCACCCTGCCAGTTTAGTATCATTTACAAATCTAACAAAATTGCATTGAATTCAGGTAATTTATTTGGATTAGAAAAAGTCAAGGTTGCAGCAACAAACCATGGAGAATTTTTTTATTCTTTTCATAAGATGTGGGTATCACTGGCAAGGCGAGCAGTTATTGCCCATCCTTAATTGTCCTTGAGAAGGTGGTGGTGAGCCGTGTTCTTAAACCACTGCAGTCCATGTGGTGTAGGT
Source organism: Heterodontus francisci (assembly GCF_036365525.1). NCBI lineage: Eukaryota > Metazoa > Chordata > Chondrichthyes > Heterodontiformes > Heterodontidae > Heterodontus > Heterodontus francisci. The sequence continues at coordinate 140,797,202 of NC_090374.1, forward strand.
ATACCCATAGTGCTGTTAGGAAGGGAGTTCCAGGGTTTTGAACCAGTGACAGTGAAGAGATGCCGATAGTGTTCCAAGTTAGGATGGTGTGTGACTTGGAGTGGAACTTGCTGGTAGTGGTGTTCCCACGAGTCTGCTGCCCTTGTCCTTCTAGGTGGAAGGTGCTGTCGAAGGAGCCTTGGTGAATTGCTGCAGTGCATCTTGTAGGTGATACATACTGTTGCCACTGTGCGTCAGTGGTGGAAGAAGTGAATGCTGAAGGTGGTGGATGGGGTGCCAATCAAGTAGGCTGCTTTGTCCCGGATGGTGTTGAGCTTCCTGAGTGTTGTTGCAGCTGAACTCATCCAGGTAAGTGGAGAGCATTCCACAACACTCCTGACTTGTGCTTTGTAGATGGTTGGCAGGATTTGGGGAGTCAGGAGATGAGTTACTTGCTGCAGAATTTACAATCTCTGACCTGCTCTTGTAGCCACTGTATGGCTACTCCAGTTCAGTTTCTGGTTAATGGTCGCCCCCAGGATGTTGACAGTGGGGAATTCAGCAATGGTAATGCCATTGACTGTCAAGGGGAGCTAGCTGGTTTCTCTTTTCTTGGAGATGGTCATTGCCTGGCACTTGTGTGACAAGAATGTTATTTGCCACTTATTAGCCCAAGCCTGAATATTGTCCAGGTCTTGCTGCACATGGAAACGTATCTGAGGAGTCACAAATGGTGCTGAACATTGTGCAGTCATCACCAAACATCCCCACATCAACAACCTTACGATGGAGGGAAGGTCATTGATGAAGCAGTTGAAGATGGTTGGGCCGAGGACACTATCCTGAGGAATCCCTGCAGTGATGTCCTGGAGCTGAGTTGATTGATCTCCAAAAACCACAACTATCTTCATAGTTTTCATAGTTTTCCCCCTGATTCCCATTGACCCCAGTTTTGCTAGGGTTCCTTGATACCACACTCAGTCAAATGCTGCCTTGATGTCAAGGGCAGTCACTCTAACCTCATCTCTTGAGTTCAGCTCTTTTGTCCATAGAGTCATAGAGTTATACCCCACAGGAATAGGCCCTTCGGCCCACCGTGTCCGCGCCGGACATCAAGCCTATCTATTCTAATCCCATTTTCCAGCACTTGGCCTGTAGCCTTGTATGCTGTGGCGTTTCAAGTGTTCATCAAAATTATTCTTAAATATTAGAATCATAGAGATATACAGCGCAGAAACAGGCCCTTCGGCCATCGTGTCCATGCCGGCCATCAAGCACCTATCTTTTCTAATCCCATTTTCCAACACTTGGCCCGTAGCCTTGTATGCTTTGGCATTTCAAGTACTCATCTAGATACTTCTTAAATGTTGTGAGGGTTCCTGCCCCTACCACCCCTTCAGGCAGTGTGTTCCGGATTCCAACCACCCTCACATCCTTCCGATAGTGTGGCGACCAGAACTGTACACAGTACTCCAGCTGTGGCCGAACTAGCATTTTATACAGCTCCATCATAACCTCCCTGCTTTTATATTTTATGCCTCGGCTAATAAAGGCAAGTATCCCATATGCCTTCCTAACCACCTTATCTACCCATGCTGCTGCCTTCAGTGATCTATGGACAACTACACCAAGGTCCCTCTGACCCTCCGTACTTCCTAGGGTCCTACCACCCATTGTATATTCCCTTCCCATGTTAGTCCTCCCAAAATGCATCACCTCAAACTTCTCAGGATTAAATTCCATTTGCCACTGTTCTGCCCATCTTACCAACACATTGATATCGTCCTGTAATCTAAGGCTTTCCTCCTCACTATTTACGACACCACCAATTTTTGTGTCATCTGCGAACTTACTGATCATACCTCTTATATTCACGTCTAAATCATTAATGTACACTGCAAATAACAAGGGTCCCAGCACCGATCTCTGCGGTACACCACTGGTCACAGGCTTCCAATCGCAAAAACAGCCCTCGACCATCACCCTCTGCCTCCTGCCACTAAGCCAATTTTGGATCCAATTTGCCAAATTGCCCTAGATCCCATGTGCTCTTACCTTCTTAACCAATCTCCCATGCGGGACCTCAGCAAAAGCCTTACTGAAGTCCATGTAGGCTACAACAACTGCTTTACCCTCATCTTCACATCTAGTCACCTCCTCGAAAAATTTAATCAAGTTTGTTAGACATGATCTCCCCCTGACAAAGCCATGCTGACTATCTTTGATTAATCCTTGCATCTCCAAGTGGAGATTAATCCTGTCCCTCAGAAATGTTTCCAATAGTTTCCCTGCCACTGATGTTAGACTCACTGGCCTGTAATTACCTGGTTTATCCCTGCTACCTTTCTTGAATAATGGTACCACATTTGCTGCCCTCCAGTCCTCTGGCACCTCTCCTGTGGCCAGAGAGGATTTGAAAATTTGTGTCAGAGCCCCTGCTTTCTCCTCCCTTGCCTCACATAGCAGCAGGGATACATCTCATTTGGGCTTGGGAATTTATCCACTTTTAAGCCTGCTAAAACTGCCAATACCTCCTCCCTTTCAATGCTAATTTGTTCGAGTATATCACAATCCCCCTCCCTGATTGCTACATCTACATTGTCCTTGTCCATAGTGAACACAGATGAAAAGTAATCATTTAAAACCTTACCTATGTCCTCTGGCTCCACAAACAGATTGCCACTTTGGTCCCTAATGGGCCCTCCGTTTTCCCTGGTTATCCTCTTGCCCTTAATATACCTATAAAACGCCTTGGGATTTTCCTTTATCTTGCCCGCCAATGTTTTTTCATGCCCCCTCTTCGCTCTCCTAATTACTTTTTAAGTACCCTCCTACACTTTCTGTACTCCTCCAAGGCTGTAATGAGGTCAGGAGCTGTATGGCCCTGGCAGAACCCAAGCTGAGTGTCAGTGAGCAAGTTATTGCTGAGTAGGTGTCACTTGATAGCACTATCAATGACACCTTCTATCACTTTGCTGATTAGCGAGAGGAGGCTGATGGCGCAGTGATTGGCTGAATTGGATTTGTCCTGCTTTTTGTATACAGGACATACCTGGGCAATTTTCCATATTGCTAGGTAGATACCAGTGTTGTAGCTGTACTGGAACAGCTTGTCTAGGGGTGCGGCTAGCTCTGGAGCACAAGCCTTCATTACTGTTGCCAGAATGTTGTCAGGGACCATGGACTTTGCAGTATCTAATGCCTTCAGCCATTTCTTAATATCATATGGAGTGAATCGAATTGGCTGATGACTGGCATCTGTGATGTTGGGAACCTCGGGAGGAAGCTGAGATGAATCATCCACTCGGCACTTCTGGTTGCAAATGTTTTAGCCTTGTTTTTTGCACTGATGTGCTGGGCTCTGCCATCATTGAGGATCGGGATACTTGTGGAGCCGCCTGCTCCTGTTGGTTGTTTAATTGTCCACCACCTTTCATGATTGGATGTGGCAGGACTGCAGAGCTTTGATCTGATCTATTGATTGTGGAATTGCTTAGCTTCATCTATTGCATGCTGCTTCCGCTGTTTGGCATGCATGTAGTCCTTCATCAGGCTGACACCTCATTTTGAGGTATGCCTGGTGCTGCTCCTGACATGCTCTCCTGCACTCTTCATTGAACCAGGGATGACCCCCAGTTTGATGGTAATGGTAGGGTGGGGGATATGCCTGGCCATGAGGTTACAGATTGTGGTTGAATACAATTCTGCTGTTGTTGATAGCCCACAGCACCTCATGAATGCGCAGTTTTGAGTTGCTAGGTCTGTTTGAAATCTATCCCATTTAGCCTGGTGGTCGTGCCACACAACACGATGGTAGGTACCCTCAATGTAAAGACAGGATTTTGTCTACACAAGGACTGTGTGGTGGTCGTTCCTACCAATGCTGTCACAGACAGATGCATCTGCAACAGGTAGATTGGTGAGGACAAGTTCTAGCAGGATTTTCCCTTTTGTTGGCTCCCTCACCACCTGCCACTGACCCAGTCTAGCAGCTATGTCTTTTAGGACTCAGCCAGTGGTGGAGCTACCGAGCCACTCTTGGTGATGGACATTGAGGTCCCCCACCCAGAGTACATTCTGTGCCCTTGCCACTCTCAGCGCCTCTTCCAATTGGTGTTCAATATGAAGGATTACTGATTCATTAGCTGAGGGGGTGTGGTAGGTGGTAATCAGAAGGAGGTTTCCGTGGCCATGTTTAACCTGATGCCGTGAGACTTCACGGGGTCCAGAGTCAATGTTGAGGACTCCCGTGGCAACTCTCGCCTGACTTTATACCACTGTGTCCCCACCTCTGGTGGGTCTGGCCTGTCAATGGTGATGGTGGCTTCTGGGACATTGTCTGTAAGGTATGATTCCATGAGTATGACTATGTCAGGCTGTTGCTTGAGTGGTCCATCTGGTTGCATTCCTTTTAAGCTTTTCTCTAGTGGTTTAGTACAACTGATTGGCTTGCTAGGCCATTTAAGAGTCAGCCACATTGCTGCGGGTCTGGAGTCACATGTAGGCCAAACCAGATAAGGACAGCAGATTTCCTTCCCTAAAGGGATTCGTGAACCAGATAGGTTTTTACAACAATGGACAATGGTTTAATGGACATCATTACTGAGATCAGCGTTTTAAAAAAAAAAATCCATATTTATTAATCAAATTTAAATTCTACCAGCTGCCCTGATCAGATTTAAACTCGTGTCCCCAGACCATTAGCCTGGGCCTCTGGATTGCTAGTGATAGTACCACTATGCCACCGTCTTTCCATCTTCAGCATTTAGTACATCTGCATTCTCATTCTCACAGGCCAAATGACACCCAATTCATAATTTCCAATGCCTTTGACCAATTCTTGAATGCAGACGCACTGAGCTACTGGCAGGAAATAGAAGTGATACTCAGAGAAACGGCACTGTTGGCTTTCACTGCGCTGACACCTAACGTCTACCCCAACAGTGCTCCTTTCCTGCTCTACTCAGGACCCACAGGTAGGTTTGAGAGAGAGAGCTGATTGCACTGTTTTGATGGTATTTATTTCATTCAGCATCAGCAGATTAGTTGTTTCTTTCAGGCATTTCTCAAGGTGTGAATGCTTTTCATTCATTACTGACATCTCACTCAGCTATGGCTCTCTATAGGAAGCAGCAGAAAATGTTGCTGTCAGCGCTTGGTCAGCTTAAAATAGCCCTTAAAATGGCTCACATAATGCTGCTAAGCCTGAATGTGTCAGCAACGCTACCCTCCAGTACACTGCATTTCCCCTCTCTTCCTAATATACATCACTACTCATTAAACTCAGACTGATCTGCTGTCACAAACTCACCTGTCTAAGCTCTGATGCTGTTGCCTATAACCTGCCTGCATGAATGTCAATCTTCTTTGCATTCCTAAGGGATCTCAGTGCTTCTCTAATTATCCTTTTAAGTGTTGGCTTTGACCCATTCACCGACAGGGCACTTTGTTATTGATGGATGTTTGCGTCAAATGGGAAAGGATGCACTGGGGTGGTGCTGATGTCTTCACCCAGGTGATTCAGAGGGCACAAGGGAACCAGAGAAATGGGGAGTAGGTGATGATGGTCATGTAGGAGCAAAGAGTGTTTATGTGGTCAGGTGGGTAGTGGTTGGGGGAATATCACTTTTAAAGTGAAATAGATGGAATTAAGGATGTGGTGTCACAGGTAAACTTTGTAGGACAAAGGAGAAGACTTCAGTGATAAGATGTGTTGTTGCCTCTGGCAGTAAATGCTGCCTGTGTTTCTATTGCCTTTAATAGCTTCTCTGAGCGCCTGACTGCAGATAGTGGATGAAGGAAAGAGGCGTGGTCTGGGGTGGGGGGGGTGGTTGCACGGGGAGACAGGAGGTCCATAAACCTTCAGTGATTTGTCCACGTTTGTGTAGGCAGAATAGCAGGGGGATAAGAAAACTTATTTAAAAGTGCTTCCCAGTTGTTGAAATCTGTTCAAAATCTTCAGACTCTTCCATGTCAGGAACACCTCACTTTTGCCTGCATCGGGTGATTCAGATAGCTGTTATGCCTCATATACGTCAGAATGCAGCAGCAATGTAAAACCAAGAAACCTGCAATTGCTATTGCAGTAGTTTTCACTTGTTGAATTCAGGCGTAGACCCAAGAAAATCTTCCCTGTTACATCTACACCAACTTGCATCTTGCCTCTTTCTGCATTTACTTTGTCAAAAATGTTTTAAATTTATGGCTATACATGTGCAGGCTGATAAGAGCAACGGTTCTGAATTTCATCCCCTTTGTATCGTTTCTGCATACAGGGTTTCTTATCTTACAAAATATTATTGAAGATGACTCAGCCTCTTCAAAACAAACTTACAATTTGAGCTATACATTTCAGTGCGGCAAGAGCTTGTTCACAGCTGAATCATACTTCTTCTGATAAAGAAGTTTATTTGCAATTTATTCTATTATTAGTAAAGCTGAAGGTGAATTATGTACAGTCTCTGGCACGAGTGTTTTTGTTCCACAGCAGAAAGTGACAATGAATGAGCATTGAGATGTCAATTTAGATTTGGAAATTCAGATCATTTACGCCAAAGTCTGAAACTTGAAATAAAAAACCTCAAGAGCAGACAGTGCATCCCCTTGGCATTCAGGGAACTCAGAGGCAATTGATATTCTGCTAAATCCAGAATAGAATATGGATGACATGGATAGCTACCATGCTACTATATAATTGGACGGAACAAAACCTAGGCACCGAAAACGACAACCGCACACCCAGCCTGGGCGACTTTGCAAAGTCCTCTTTACTAACATCTGGGGGCTTTTGCCAAAATTGGGAGAGCCACCCCATAGATTAGTCAAGCAACAGCCTGACATAGTCATACTCACGAAAACATATCTTACAATGTCCCAGACTCCACCATCATCATCCCTGGGTATGTCCTGTTCCACCGGCAGGAAAGACCCACCAGAAGTGGTGGTACAGTGGTATACAGGTGGCATGGAGTTGCCCTGGGAGCCTTCAATGTTGACACTGGACCCCATGAAGTCTCATAGCATCAGGTCAAATATGGGCAAGGAAATCTCCTGCTGATTACTACCTACCACCCTCCCTCAGCTGCTGAATCAGTACTCCTCCATGTTGAACACCTAGTGGAAGAAGCACTGAGGATGGCAAGGGCACAGAATGTACTCTGGTTGGGGGACTTCAATGTCCATCACCAAGAGTGGCTCGGTAGCACCACTACTGACCGAGCTGGCTAAGTCCTGAAGGACATTGCAAATGTTGTCCCCTTGTTCAAGAAGGGGAGTAGAGACAGCCCTGGTAATTATAGACCTGTGAGCCTTACTTCGGTTGTGGGTAAAATGTTGGAAAAGGTTATAAGAGACAGGATTTATAATCATCTTGAAAAGAATAAGTACATTAGAGATAGTCAGCACGGTTTTGTGATGGGTAGGTCGTGCCTCACAAACCTTATTGAGTTTTTCGAGAAGGTGACCAAACAGGTGGATGAGGGTAAAGCAGTGGATGTGGTGTATATGGATTTCAGTAAGGCGTTTGATAAGGTTCCCCACGGTAGGCTATTGCAGAAAATACGCAAGTATGGGGTTGAAGGTGATTTAGAGCTTTGGATCAGAAATTGGCTAGCTGAAAGAAGACAGAGGGTGGTGGTTGATGGCAAATGTTCATCCTGGAGTTTAGTTACTAGTGGTGTACCGCAAGGATCTGTTTTGGGGCCACTGCTGTTTGTCATTTTTATAAATGACCTGGAAGAGGGTGTAGAAGGGTGGGTTAGTAAATTTGCAGATGACACTAAGGTCGGTGGAGTTGTGGATCGTGCCGAAGGATGTTGTCGGGTACAGAGAGACATAGATAGGCTGCAGAGCTGGGCTGAGAGATGGCAAATGGAGTTTAATGCGGAAAAGTGTGAGGTGATTCACTTTGGAAGGAGTAACAGGAATGCAGAGTACTGGGCTAATGGGAGGATTCTTGGTACTGTAGATGAACAGAGAGATCTTGGTGTCCAGGTGCATAAATCCCTGAAGGTTGCTAACCAGGTTAATAGGGCTGTTAAGAAGGCATATGGTGTGTTAGCTTTTATTAGTAGGGGGGTCGAGTTTCGGAGCCACGAGGTCATGCTGCAGCTGTACAAAACTCTGGTGAGACCGCACCTGGAGTATTGCGTGCAGTTCTGGTCACCGCATTATAGGAAGGATGTGGAAGCTATGGAAAGGGTGCAGAGGAGATTTACTAGGATGTTGCCTGGTATGGAGGGAAGGTCTTACGAGGAAAGGCTGAGGGACTTGAGGTTGTTTTCGTTGGAGAGAAGGAGGAGGAGAGGTGACTTAATAGAGACATATAAGATAATCAGAGGGTTAGATAGGGTGGATAGTGAGCGTCTTTTTCCTCGGATGGTGATGGCAAACACGAGGAGACATAGCTTCAAGTTGAGGGGTGATAGATATCGGACAGATGTGAGAGGTAGTTTCTTTACTCAGAGAGTAGTAAGGGCGTGGAACGCCCTGCCTGCAGCAGTAGTAGATTCGCCAACTTTAAGGGCATTTAAGTGGACATTGGATAGACACATGGATGAAAATGGAATAGTGTAGGTCAGATGGTTTCACAGGGCGGCGCAACATCGAGGGCCGAAGGGCCTGTACTGCGCTGTAATGTTCTAAATTCTAAAAAAACATAGCTGCTAGACTGGGCCTGCTGCAGGTGGTGAGGGAATGAACACGATAGAAAAACCTACTTGATCTTTTCCTCACCAATCTACCTATTGCAGATACATCTGTTCCTGATAGTATTGGTAGGAGTAACCACAGCACAGTCCTTGTGAAAACAAAGTCCCGTCATCACACTGAGGATACCATCCATCATGTTGTGTGGTGCTACCACTGGGCAAAATGGTACAGATCCAGAACAGATCTAGCAGCTCAAAAATGGGCATCCATGAGGCACTGTAGACCAACAGCAGCATCAGCAGAATTGTATTCAACCACAATCTGTAACCCCATGACCTGGCATATCCCTCACTCTACCATTACCATCAAGCCAAGGGATCAAAAATAAAAACAAGAAATGCTGGAACCACTAAGCAGGTCTGGCAGCATCTGTGGAAAGAGAAGCAGAGTTAACGTTTCGGGTCAGTGACCCTTCTTCAGAACTGACAAATATTAAAAATGTCACAGGTTATAAGCAAGTGAGGTGGGGGTGGGGCAAGAGGTCAAGCCAAGGGATCAACCCTGATTCAATAAAGAGCTCAGAAAAGCATGCCAGGAGCAGAACCAGGAATACCTAAAAATTAGGTGTCAACCTGGTGAAGCTACAACGCAGGACTACTTGCATGTCTAACAGCGGAAGCAGCATGCAATAGACAGAGCTAAGCAATCCCATAACCAATGGATCAGATCAAAGCTCTGCAGTCCTGCCACATCCAATCATGAATGGTGTTGGGCAATCAAACAACTAACTGGAGGAGGAGGAGATTCCAGAAATATCCCCATCCTCAATGATGGGGGAGCCTCGCACATCAATGAAGAAGAAAAGGCTGAAGTATTTGTGACCATCTTTAGCCAGAAGTGCCGATGAATGATCTATCTCAGCCTCCTCCTGAGGTCTCCAGCATCATAGATGCCAGTCTTCAGCCAATTCGATTCACTCCACATGATATCAAGAAATGGCTGAAGGCACTGGATACTGCAAAGTCTGTGGGTGCTGACAACATCCTGGCTGCAGTACTGAAGACTTGGGCTGCAGAACTAGCCACACTCCTAGCCAAGCTGTTCCAGTACAGCTATAACACTGGCATCTACCCAACAATGTGAAAAATTGCCTAGGTATGTCCTGTCCACAAAAAGCAGGACAAATTCAATCCAGCCAATTACCGCCCCATCAGTCTACTCTCGATAATCAGCCAAGTGATGTAAGATGTCTTCAACAGTGCTATCAAGCGCTAAACAGCAACAACCTGCTTACTGATGCTCTGTTCTGCCAGGGCCAGTCAGTTCCTGACCTCATTACAACCTTGGTCCAAACATGAACTCAAGAGATGAGGTGAGAGTGATTGCCCTTGATATCAAAGCAGCATTTGATGGAGTGTGGCATCAAGGAACCCTCGCCAAGTTGAAGTCAATGGGAACCAGAGGGAAAAATCTACACTGGTTCGAGTCAGACCTAGCATAAAGAAAGATAGTTGCGGTTGTTGGAGGCCAATCATCTCAGCCCCAGGACATTGTTGCAGGAATTCCTCAGGGTAGTGTCTTTGGCCCAACCATCTTCAGCTGCTTCATCAATGACATTCCCTCCATTACAAGGTCAGAAGTGGCAATGTTCATTGATGATGATACAATGTTCAGTACCATTTGCAGCTGCTCAGATACTGAAGCTGTCCGTGTCCATATGAGGCAAGACCTGGACAATATTCAGGTTTGGGCTGATATGTGGAAGTAACATTTTCACTGCACAAGTGCCAGACAATGACAATCTCCAACAAGAGAGAATCTAACCATCTACCCTTGATGTTCAATGGCATTACAATTGCTGAATCCCCCAATATCAACACTCTGGGGATTACCATTGACTAGAAACTGAACTGGAGCAACCACATAAATACTGTGGCTATAAGAACAGGTCAGAGACTGTGAATTCTGCAGCAAGAACTCACCCCCTGACTCCCCAAAGCCTGTCCACCATCTACAAGGCACAAGTGAGCAGTGTTTTGGAATACTCTCCACTTGCCTGAATGAGTGCAGCTCCAACAGTGCTCAGGAAGGGCAACACCATCCAGGACAAAGGAGCCTGCTTGATTGGCACCCCATCCACCACCTTCAACATTCATGCCCTCCAACACTGACACACAGTGGCAGCAGTGTGTACCATCTACAAGATACTGCAGGAACTCACCAAGGTTCCTTCGACAGCACCTTCCAAACCCACGATATCTACCACCTGGAAGGATAAGGACATCAGACATATGGGAACACCACCATCTGCAACTTTCTCTCCAAGCCATACCATCCTGACTTGGAACTATATCGTCATTCCTTCACTTTCACTAAGTCAAAATCCTGGCACTCCCTCCCTAACAGCACTGTGGGTGTACCTACACCAGATGGATTGCAGCGGTTCAAGAAGGTGGCTCACCACCACCTTCTCAAGGGCAATTAGGGATGGGCAACCAATGCTGGCCTTGCTAGCGATGCCCAAATCCCATGAAGGAATAAAAAAGAGAAGCAGCTATCACACTGATATATTCCAGAAAAAAATAATGACTCACATTTTGCTATAACAAAATGATAAGGCTATCAGCACTCACTGCTAATTCTGGGTAAATCTGTCAGAAGCTTTGGCATTTGTACATGTGCAGTTAAGTAAGGAAATCCGAAAGTTGCTGTCAGAGATACTCTGCTCCTCCACAGGGTGCACTGTTAATAAACCCAGCACTCGAATCACAGTATTGATACTAACCATGAATTCCACACTAAAAAATGGCTGAAAATGTTAGGCCTTGTACAGTTAGGAATAAGCACATTTTTAATGGTGTAATAAGTGAGAATTACTGCTGAACAACCACTCTGGTGCTGAAAAATTAGTTTTGCAAGTGTAGAGTCTCATTCCCTCAGATGAAAACTAGTATTGCAAATACAAAAAAAAGTAAAAATTCAAACTTTTTTTTTGACTTTTTTGTTCATCTCTTTTAATTCTCTCCGTCAACTCATTTTTATTTCCCAATCTTTATTTTTCTTCCAGGTCCTGATTTGAAGTTTAATTCATATTTCCTGTTTTTTACTTCCTGGTTTAGACTCTGCAGTTGTAAAATTTGTCACGGTAGCACTTCATTATTTTGGTGATATGCGTGCCACTTTAGAGGTCAAAAATGGCAACTGTGGTGTGCGGACAAACTCCTGGTGTGAGCAGTTCCAGATGCTATTTTGATGAGGGCATTTGCGGACAAACAGGGAGTGGCTGCCCGAAGAATCTTGCTGGAGATTGTGACTTCAATCAGTATGCAACACTGATTTGATACAAGTTCTGCCATTTTGGAACTCAACGCTCCAGCTAACGTCATTTCTTAAATATACACAGCTGAACACATGTTCATCAGCAGGAAAGACATCCCAGCAGCTCTATTTAAAGGTATTATCAACAACCTACAGGTTAGTTGCTGATTGATTTCTTTGGACTGATTGTAGAAGTGTTTGCTGGTTTCCAGAGTTCTTTAAAGTTGCTCAAGTCTGCAGGAAGTGGTGCGGCACATGCTGAAAGACAATTTTCTGACTTCAAGGGATCTGCACAAACCACTTGCTCTCAGACATGGGTACAGTAGTATGGACTACATCATGACAAGGAGAATGTGACACAGACGATAAGCTGTTGTAAGAAGGAGGAGGAAGAGGGGGACAAAGGCTTTCAGCAGGAGACCATATCTGCCCAGGGTGTTCAGGGAGCAATTCTCTTACCCGAAACCCAGTGAAGAACAGTGCGGTAGATGTCTCTGCTTCACAAATGATATCCTCACTGAAATCTGGCACCTGCTGCAGTCCCACAACTGCAGTTTCAGAGCAGGGTGAGGCTACAAGTGGCTGTGAATGTGATCGTGGTGTTACAACCAGATGAGAAAGGTGTCGAGGGGTCTCTTTCAGTCTTCACCTGGTCTTACTGTAACAGGATTTTGTTTTCAAACACAGTGTGTTTTGATAAAAGCAAAATACTGCGGATGCTGGAAATCTGAAACAAAAACAAGAAATGCTGGAACCACTCAGCAGATCTGGCAGCATCTGTGAAAAGAGAAGCAGAGTTAATGTTTCGGGTCAGTGACCCTTCTTCGGAACTGACAAATATTAGAAAAGTCACAGGTTATAAGCAAGTGAGGTGGGGGTGGGGCAAGAGATAACAAAGGAGGTGTAGATTGGACCAGGCCACATAGCTGACCAAAAGGTCACGGAGCAAAGGTGTTTTGAGTTCCCCCTTTCCTGAATCCTTGTTCACCGCTTTCCAATTATAAGGCAAAGAAATGAGCACAAACAGGCTTTCTTAGGTTTAAAGAAGAAAAGTGAAATTTATTAAAACTTAAACTCTAATTTGGTTAACGCCGATGGCTACATGTCATGCCCACGCAAGCATGCACACGCAATATACACATGCAAATTGGGACAGAAAAGAGCGGAATAAAAATAAAGTGAAAAAGTTTGAGGCAATCTCTGAAGGGGGTTTGTTACTGTGCTTTGAGCTCGCTGTAGAATCCTTGATTGTAGGTAGCCTTGCTTTTTGTTTGGGGCCCAGTATTCTTCTTAAACCTTGTTCACTGTAGGAGACCTTTCTCTCTTGTGGTTCATGTGTCTTCAATGCGTCTTCAAGCCTGTGAGAAAGAGATGGAAGCAGACAGGAGAGGCTGCACCAATGCAGCCATAAGGGGTCTTTACAGTTCAGGAGCAAGCAACTTTCTGAGTTTTATTTCTCTGTGGCAAGTTCAAATTCAAAAAATTCAGGTTACCCAGCAGGTTAGTCATGTGACTAGGGGGTACGACCATGTCCATTTGTGTATTTGGCCATCTTAGCAGTCAACCTGGAATGCGAGCTCCTCCACCCTCAACGTCTGGTAATCAAATATCCATTGTGGATTGAATGTGTCAGAGCATGACTTTTGTCCCTTTTAAGCAAATTTATTTCCAGTCAAGGGACTGGTGTTGCTTTCTTTTAAAAACAAGTTCTTTCTTTATTCCAGTAACAGTTTAAAAATCAATGTTCACGTGGCAAAATTAATATGCCTCATTCTTGGCGGGTGGGGGCCTGCATGACAGTGGCCATGAACTTTTATGCATGTGGCTCCTAGGCGGGAGCACCGGAGCAGGCGATATTTGCAACATCTCACAGTTTGCCATCCACTTTTATATAAGGGAAGGTCACTGATGCTCTGTATTCCAAGAAAGTTTAATACATAACATTTTTGCCAGAGAGAAGCAGGCAGAGTGAGAACACAACTTTGTGAGGGTTACAGGCTTTTCCATGGTGCAGGGTGCCATTGACTGCATGCGTGTTGCTTTGCAGGCAGTGCAGGTTAACTCTGAGATGTACTGAAACCGAAAGTGATTCCACTCCCTCAATGCCCAGCTGGTGTGCGACCATCCACAGTAAATCATGCAGGTCCACACCTGCTATCCTGGTAGCAGTCAGGATGTCTTCATTCTACAGCAGTCCACTGTGCTATTTGCATTTGAGGAACTGCAGCAAACCAGCGGGTGACTACTGGGCAACAAAGGCTATTCTTTGATGTCATGGCGCCTGATTCCAGTGCATAAACCATGCACATGTGTGCAGCATGCATACAATGAAAGCCATGTTGCCACATGAAATGTGATAGAACAGACCTCAGATGTGTTGAAACAATGTTTACATTGTCTGAACCACTCTGGAGGAGTCTTGCTGTACTCTCCAAAGCATGGGTCAAGATTTGTGGTGGTCTGGTGCAAGCTGCAAAACCATGCCATCATGAGGTCACAACACTTGCCACCAGCTATACAGCCAGCAGCTAAGGAGCAGAAGGAACAGGAGGAGGAAAGGAGGAGGAAACCTAGACAGCCACTTACTGGCCGGGCTGTCCAAGAACGAATCATCCAACTGCAATGCCATTAAGCGCAACCCCAATTCCCCATTCACCAACCTTACCTTCCCTCTGTTACTGACCATTACAGCGTTCACTTGGCCACAATGCTGAAATAAAAACAAGCACAAAATAAACATTCCAAATTTATAAGTCAAACTATGCCATATTGAATACAAATGTCAACTAATCACTCTTGTGCTCTCCTTTACTGCCTATCTCCCGTGTGCCTTTGCCTGTCCTAGTGTTCCTACACAGTGCTACCCCAGCAGCTGCAGTATGGCTGGTGGAAGGCTACTGACTTTCAATGGGGGAGACTGCAGATGGCCTTGGAGGGTGACCTCAGGCAGTTCTGGACCAAGAGGCCAGGCTTTGGATTGCGCCATCTGGCACAGGTGGCAGCAGACTGGGGTGGCTGGTTGAGAGGCAGCAAGGGCACTGCCAGTTTGACATTAGTGGGAGGACGAATGCTGTCATCCTGAGAGAGGACAGTAGGTTTGTGTTCCAAAGAGCCACTGCCACTTCCCTGGGACGGCACCTTAAAGTTCCTGGTAATCTGTTTGAGGCCAGATTGCTGGACTACTGTGACACTCTGCAAGTCCCTATGAACACTGGCATCTGCAGTCATACTACCTTGCATGCAGTTCCTGGCCATGGCCTCGGTGATGACCACTCTACTGATGGTGTCACTGCCTCCTCCTTCAGGGTAAAGATAGGTAGCCATTCCTGTCCCCCACCGGTTAGGTCCTTTTGCCTCTGGTGATGTGCCAACTTGGCCTGTCAGTGATAGGGAAGTGTGTTCGCAAGCATGGTGCAATCTGTTTGGCTGATGTGACTCTAATGTTTGAATAGCTGGCACTGTGTACAAGCTGTGAGATGTGGGTGCAAGGTTTGCATCAGTGCTAAGTGTTTGAGGGCGAGGTGAAGCAAATGAATGTTCAGTACGTGTCGTGATTGATAAAGATTGTTGGTAGGTGAGTGATGAGGGTGTGGTGCATTGAGCAGTGTCTGAGGCTAGTGATGAAGTTGGTGGGATATGACATTTGAAGAAATGTTCACTGACCTTGACCACTCGTGTGAGGTCATTGAAATCTTCGCAGCACTGAATCCATGTTCTCATGGCTTAATTCCTGTCATTGACCGCCACTGCTATCTGGTCCCATCGCCTTTGCAAAGTTTGTTTCGAGGGCCTCTTCGATCCCTGTGGATAGATCAGATGTCTCCTCCTGTCGACATCTCGCACCTCGGCAGCCAGCACGGCGTTGAAAAGTCATGGAGCCTGCTGCCTGCCATATTGTGTTGTTATTGAGTGTTCCCCATGTCAAATTCACTTTTAGAAAGACTTCCAACACCTGCTCCAGCCTCATTGCACTTCCCCTTGAAGTAGTGCAAGCTGGTTTTAAATGTTGTTAGCCACTCAAGATTTAAGCCGCCTGCTCAGATGTATAGCCAATCAATAGCGCACTTAGCACTGGCTGCATACTGCCGTCATTTAAATTAGCAGGCAACAAGAAATTTGCATGTTTCCTTCATAGGAAGCAATGGGCACAGGGTAACCCTGCATTTGGTGGTCCCTGTGCCCCCTTTTTGGGCCCTATCCAAGTTGTCCCCTACCTGTCTCAGTGAGAACTCTTCCTTCTGATTGGTTGAAGAGCATTGTTGTTGCTTGCCCTGTTCACAGCCAACACAGATCCCCTGTAGAGGGTGCCACACTGAACCAGATGCCGGGTGACTGGAAGAAGGGAATTTTAACCACAAAAAATGGGCAACTTTGGGTTGGATGGGGGTTGAGGTCTTAAAAATCAAAATCCTGAAAATGGATAGGTGACCAACTGGCTTCCAGGAGGCGGGTTGGTAATTTAGATATGATAACGAGGCCGTGAACCTCATTGTTTTTCAGTTTCTCGACTTTAACTATGGACATTACATTTCCCAAGCCTTAGAAAACCTGGCAGATATATCTAGGTGAGGGCTGCAGGAGCCAGGAGGTGAGTGTCTTTACACCTACCTGTTGAGTTCAGCCTGCCTGTAACCCCCACAATTGGACACCACTCTCCTACCTTCCTCACAAGACCACAGGTCCCCCTCTCCCAAGGTCTCTGATCTCCCTTCCCCCCCCCATTAGGCCTCCGATCTGTCCCTCAGGTCTCTAATCTCCGAGGTCATCCACCCCATCCTGATTGACCCCCACTACCCCAACCCCCCAACCCCGGAATCAACGTCCGCATGGCCACCCACTCCAACCTCCTGATTGACCACCCTACCCCCCCACCCAGTTGCACCTCGGCCCTCAACCCCGTATAGATCGCACCCCTCATTGTCTCCACACCCCGGCATGGACCTACCTTGTGCTTTGAATTCCGCCAACCTATTCCCTGTTAGACTGGAAGCCAAGCCTGCCAATCAGGCTGATCTCCAGATGGAGAGCCTATCGGTGACATCACACACACGCTGTGGCGCTAGAACCCACAGCGTACGAGGGAATCATGCCTTCCAGGTTTTCCGACCCCACTCCAGCTCCTGCCAGTTCAGGTAACTTAAACTCCAGGCCAAAGTCTCCACTGACAAGCCCGCAAAATGTTTGTGGGCAATTGTTCACAAGCTGAACGGCAAAAAGTACTGAGAGCAAAATCCAGACCAAGGAGAAAATAAAACTAAGATTTAAAATATGTGTGTGTATCTGGTGGTAACTTTCTTCCAGCTTAGCTCAGGAACTAGCATGGAGCTGCAGAAACTATAAGGGGAATCTTAGCCTGAAGTTGGGAGTGAGTGGAGTTTAAAACCAACAAAAATGTCAGCCCATTGGGAAGGTGGCTGCAACCTGCAGACTTCCACATTTAACTGGATAATGTTGGACTGCTTGTGCGCAACTCTGTCAGGAGGGGCAGCAATTGAGGGGACTGAATCAATCTCATGGAATTATGGCAATAGATACTTAGGAGTTACAGCTGCATTTTAGCTACTAGCGGGAAAGGGTTTGTTCATGTCCTTTTGCTGAGAGTTGACTTTTTACACTTTGGAGATTTTCTCAATCATATTAGGATAGGTGGCACAATGGCTGCCTTGTATGGACCTCAGATGAGGACTGCCAACAGCAGCGCAAGCTTGCTGTTCAGAGACCTGTAGCTAGACACCAGAGAGGGGAGCAGCCGAGAGTGCAGGAGCAGAACGGTGCAGCTCACAGGAGGCAATGCCTGCGACACAGGGTGTACAGGGAGAGGCTGAGGTTCCTTGACATATCTGAACAGCAGCGTCTCAGGAGGCTCGGATTGTTGTGTCAACTGGTGGCAGACATCTGCAGCCTCCTCGAAGAAGACCTGCTCCCTGCTGGACTTGGTGACCATGCGTTATCAATGGCTGTCAAAGTCATCACCACCCTCAACAATTTTGCCTCCAGACCCATCCAGGATTTTTCCGAAGACATATCCAGGATCTCCCAGTCTATGGCTCACAAATACATCAACTGATGGGTTGTTTGCCAGGACCGAAAATTATGTGAACTTCTCCTGTGATGACCCCAGTCAGAATGAGTGGGCGCTTGGGTTTGTGTCTCTGACCAACTTACTACAGGCACAACAGAATTGTGGCTCCTACAGGGTGTCATCGACCACACAGATATGTCAATCCACACACACCCAAATCAACCAGGATTATTCATTAACCACAAGGGCTTTCACAAGATCAATGTGCAGCTTTTCTGCAACCACAAAAAGATATTTCTGCAGGTGTGCGCAAGATTCCCTCCAAGGAGTCTTAGGTTTGGCTGCTAGGAGCCAACATTGCAGCAACACTACAATGACTACCCATTGACTAGCAGATCTGTGATCAAATAAACCATCTGCATCCTGAACATGTGGTTTGGATGCCTAGTCAGATCTGGATGTGTCCTTTAGTACGCACCAGTCTGAGTGTTCAGAATTGTTGTGGTTTGCTGCATTCTGAGCAACATTGTGCAGTGTGAGGTTTGGATCTGTGAGAGGAACATGGCACAGGGCTCAGATCCTAATGCCACTAACACAAAGCATCCTGCAAACAACCAACCATCTCTTTCACATCCTCCCATTGGTCGTCATCAATTCATGTAATCCTGTTCATCATCAGACAATTTAAAAAGTGACTTGTCAACTTGCAACCAAGAAGGGACAAGATGGTAAAATGATGCAAAGGAATAATATTTATCTCCTTTAACTAAAGAACAGAAACTCACCAACATTACATTTTATCATTCATCCATGTGCATACCCTTGAACAACTACAAAGCCTTACTCTTCTTTTTCCTAGCACTCCTATGCAGTCCAACCTCTGTGGTTTCAGCAGAGGTAGAGGCAGGCTGCTCAAATCTCTGTTCTGACTGCTAAAATGCACTTGGCTGCTGACCTCTGGGTTTTAGAGCCTGTGAGGACTGTAAGGACTCTGCCAAACCTGTGCAGGGGCAAGATCGACTATTGGGAGATGAGGCAGCTATTGACTGAGTGGAGGACAACAGATGAGAAGTGGAAGTGCTTTGGGCAGAATCCCCACTTCTATGTCCCCTATCGCAATCATCCCTCTCATGTCCCAGCTACATTTCACTGCTACCTGTGCTGGGAAAAAGCTTGGTGTAGATCATTGTACAGCACAATAACGCTGAGGCTAAGGTATCTGTTGTCCTCTCTGAGGTGGCAGACATATTGGCATCCAGAGTCTGCATGGCTGTGGTGAAGATGTGCATGGCCTCATTTGATTGGAGTGTTAGATGTTCCACGGCACTGGCCACTGTATCTATTGAAGAACACATTATCTCAGTGGGCTGGGACATTTACTCGCTCTTGCTTGAGGCGGACTCCTCCATTCTTTCTGTAGTTAAGGTCAATGTACTTGGCAGGCCTGTCAGCCCATTCTCTGCTGCTTCTCAGTGATTCTCGTTTTCATCTACGGCCCCAGGGGTACAGCATCTGTGTCTGGCTGAGTAGAGCTTGGAGAGGAGTGCACCCCTGATGTGGGCACTCCACTGCTGTCCCTGCCACTGCCATCTGCTCTTGCTTACTTGTGGAGTGTGAATCTTCAGATCAAAACCCAACTACGTATCAAAGTGCTTCCACCAAAGTCCAAGTAACTGAGCTGATGCATGATATGCCTGAGTCCTGGGATGGTGCACCCTCAGAAGGTCCTCTGTGACCTCCAGCAACTCCTGCTGCACAGATGAAGGCTTTGTCAGAGATAAAAGACATGAATTAGTACTGGCAAGGTAAGAATTTTTCATTATGAAGATGATCATATTTCACTCACTGTTGAAATCAAGTTAGCATGATTGAGTGCAGTATGACATGTGGATCGCTGATATTTAATTGTGTCACCAGGTAGCTCGGAGCTCCCCATCTTCAACAGCCAGGCATGCTGAAACCTCACTTAGCTCCAGCACTTCCCCCTCTGCACTCATGAGCTGAGAAATATCTGGAGGCTACCTTCTCCCATGTGTTCTATGCTCTTTTCTCCTGCAACGAGGGAAAGAACAGACCTATGAGTAAATGTAATGGCATGTGTTCACCAGGGATAGACATCAAATTGTGTAAGGAGGAGGGTGAGTGGCAATGGTGGATGGATAAATGGGGATGTGAGGAACAGCATTGAAAGTGAAGGATAGGTGGGTATGCAAGGTAAGTGGGTGTGAGAAGTGATGCGATGCAGTAACCTTGAGAAGGCAGAGGGAAGGGCTAGAGTGATGTACACGGCAGGATGTGGGGGAATGTGCATTTGTTCTCACCTTCCCTGACCGGGTTAGGTCATTAAAGCACTGTTTGCATTGAATCCAGAAGTGTCATTCGACTCTGCTGATGCTCACTTCTTTGGTCACCTCCAGCCACACCCTACTGGCTTCACTATCAGGTTTCTTTCTTCCATTGCTGGGGAATAAGATCTCTCTGATGCTTCTCACAACCATCGGCAGCACGTTAAAGGGGGCATCAGTGAATTGCATCACAGCCTTTGCCCATCTCAAATTCATTCATAAGTATCTACTTCTCTTCTTCCCAACTCCAAGTCTTTCAAATGGCATCTTCAGATTTACCCTTTAAATACTGGAGTTGAGATTGCATCATCTGGGTCTCATATCTGCTGCCGCACATTGGACACCAAACCCAGAAGTAAAATGCTAAAGCTGGTTCAGTTATAAAGCCCCTGACAAATGCATTGAACTTACTTCCAGGTTTTGCATGTAATATCGTCCCCTCCCCCCCCCACCACCCCGCTTCCACTACATCTCCGAATAAATATCGGGGCAATGAGGCTGGTGGGCGATTTAGTAGCTGTCTATGACGTAGTCATCTCAGTGGGTCCGAAGGAGCTTTCTGCACAGCACTGGATTTTTCACCCCTCTGTGTACCAGCATTGTAAACCTATTTATAAAGAACACATTTGTCATTTTGCTACAGGTAGTGCACAGAAGAAAGCCTTTCAAATTCAATCAAATCCAAGTAGTGGAGACAACAAATGGAGACAACATGTCTGTGTTTCTTTTTCTGAGCACCTAAAATTCATCACAATTCAAATTCAATAATGTTTGTCTGTTTACAGACAGGCAATCAGAGTTATATGTTTAACCTATTTTTTTTCCTCATGCACAATTTACCTGATTGTTTTTTGGCTGGGAGGATGAGACATTTGTATCAAATAGTTACATAGCCAGCAAGAGCCATAATTCAAGTAGACTTAAACTGAAAAATGCCATTTCACAATCCTATTTTTTTATTCATTCATGGGATGAAGGCATCGTTGACATGACCAGCATTTATTGCCCATCCCTAATTGCCCTGGGGAAGGTAGTAGTGAGCTACCTTCTTGAACCACTGCAGTCCATGTGGTGCAGCTAATCCCACAGCGCTGTTCGGTAGGAAGTTCCAGGATTTTGACCCAGTGATGATGAAGGAACAATGTTATATTTTCAAGTCAGGATTGTGTTTGACTTGGAGGGGAACTTACAGATGGTGGTGTTCCCATGCGCCTGCTAGCCTTGTTCTACTAGGCAATAGATGTTGTGCGTTTGGAAGTTGCTGTCGAAGAAGCCTTGGCGAGTTGTTGGAGTGCATCGTGTAGATGGTACACACTGCAGTCATGGGGCTGGATTTTGTGGCGCTGGTGGGCTTCCAATGCCAGGCTGAAAAGGCAGGGGGAGCACTTCCTTGGTCTTTCCAAGCCCTACCCGGCGCGATCTTGTGTTGTTCCGGCACTAAAGTGGCCAATGTCGGGATCCCTGTCCTTTTAAAGACGGGGGCCCTGCCTCCAACAGTTGCAGGCCAATCACAGGATCTGCATCTCAGCAGTATCAGCAGCACCACCCGGAGTGGTTTCCACTGCCGGTACTGCAGAGACCTTGGACCCAGGCCCAGCATGGGAGACCCAGATGTCAGATAAGTGAGGCAGGGTTGCCGGAGCCAGTCCGGAAGGCCCTGGCAAAGGGCGTGCAGGGGGGTTGGTGCAGGAAGAGGGGGGAGCAAGAAGTTTGAGTTGTCGGCGGGGGTCCTCTGTGGGCCACAGATTGCCCTCAGAGGAGGGCACCTCGTATTGCTGGGCAACCTCCCCACATGGTAGAGGCCCTCCCCCACCTCAGTACAGGCGGGCCCATAAAATTGAGCCCATGATGTGCCGGTGGTGGATGGACTGAGTATTCAAGATAGTGGGTGGTGACAAAGCAGGACGCTTTGTCCTACGTGAAGTCAAGTTTCTAGAGTGTTGGAGCTGCACTCAGCCAGGCAAGGGGTGAGTATTCCATCAAACTCCTGATTTGTGCATTTTAGATAAGGTTACAGATTGTGGTAGAAGACAATTCTTCTGCTGCTGATGGCTCACAGCATCTCATGGATGCCTGTTTTGGGCTGCTAGATCTGTTCCAAGTCAACCCAATTTAGCATGGTGGTAGTGTCACACAACATGATGGAGGGTATTGTCATGCAGGCCCCCAACAGCCAAGAATGAGGCCTATTAATATTGTCATATGAGCACCGATTTTAAACTTGCTGGGAAGAAGAGAAGGCCTGTTACAAGGGCTGTCAGACACGGATCTGAAAAACATTTGCACACTAACAGACAGTGTTTGTGGAGACAAAAGGACCATTCCCTGACAAATTCAACCCACAATGGATTTTGATCACCAGACATTGAAGGTGTAAGGAAGATCATTCCAGAGACTGCTAAGGTGATACAATCCACAAAAGCCAGGACTGGTTAAACCAGCTGGTCACATGACTAACTGGCTGGTCCAGGGTTTTTGGAACTAGCCACAGAGTTTTTGAAATCAAAATGACTGCTTCTGGAGTGAGGAGACCTCTCCTGTCTGCTCCATCTCTTTCTCACAAGCCTCTGGACCCAATGAGGACACATGAACTGCAAGAGAAAAGTCTCCTACATCGAACAAGGTTTAAGTAGAATACTGGGCCCCAACAAAAAGCAAGACCTACCTACAATCAAGGACTCTACAATGAGCTTGAAGAACAGTAACAAAAACCATCTTCAGATATTGCCTCAAACTTTTCCACTTTATTTCTTCTGCTCTTTTCTGTTTCTATCCACATGCTAGTGTGGGCATGTCGCCTATCTGTAGGCGTTAACCGAATTAGAGTTTAATAAAGTTCAACCATTTTTCTTTAAAGCTAAGAAAACCTGTTTGGCTAGTTTCTTTACCTTATAATTGGAGGTTAGTGAACAAGGATTCACTAAGGGGGAGCTAAAAAAATGGTGAATTTAAAATTAAACCCTGTTACAGTAAGACCAAGTGAAGGCTGAGAGGGAACTCTAAGACCCCTTTCTCACCTGGTCGTAACAGTATCCTTAGTGTGACGATGGAACTTTGTCTCCAATAGAACTGTGCTATTGTCACTCCTATCAATACTGCCATGGACAGATGCAACAGGTAGATTGGTGAGGACATGGTAAATAGGTTTTTCCTTCATATTGGTTCTTTCATCAGCTGGCAGATATGTCCCTTAGGATTCGGCCAGCTCAATCAGTAGTGGTGCTACTGAGCCACTTTTTGTGATAGTCATCTAAAAGGTATGAGTCTGTGAGTATGACAATATTAGACTATTGCTTGACTAGTCTGTGAGACAGTTCTCAAATTTTCTCCTCAGAACTTAATGAGGAGGACTTTGCAGGCTCAACTTGGCTGAATGTGCCTTTCTTGCATCTGGGTCAGTTCCCAGGTCTATACTGGGTGGTCTATCTGGTTTCATTCGTAATATAATTAATCATTGTGATTTTGATACAACCAAGTAACCATTTCAGAGCACAGTTATTGTTGTGGGTCTGCAATCACATATATGCCAGACCAGGTGAGGGCAGCAGATTTCCTTAGAGGGCATTAGTGAACTAGATGGGTTTTATGGCAATCCAGTAGTTTCATGATCACCATTATGGACACAAGCTTTTTTTTTAAATTTCCAGATATATTTAACTAATTAACTGAATTTAAATTCCCCAGCTGACATTGTGGTATTTGAACTCATGCTTCTGGATCATTAGACCAGGCCTCTTAATTACTAGTTCAGTAACATAACCATTATGTTACTGTACCCCTACCTGGTCATTATCTCATTGCTGTTTTTGTGGGACCTACCTGTGCACAAATTGGCTGCTACATTTTCTACATTACAGCAACGACTACACATCAAAGTACTTAATTGGCTCTAAAGCCCTTTGGAACATCCTGAGGTATGAAAGATACTATATAAATGCAAGTCTTTTGTTCTTTATTTTATTACAACAAACACTTCAGTCACATTTCCAGGAAAATCCAAACAGCTGTGCGCTTCTGGCAGCTTCATGAGCCAACCAATCAAAGGACTTTTCAAGGTGTGAGGACCATGACCAAGTACACTGGCTGCAAGTGACACTACACAATGATTTGGGAAGTGAAATGTCTCTTCCCCCGCCTCCACTTGATGTCCCACCTAGCTAGTGGTTCAGCCAGGACCTGATGAAACTGATCAAGTGCACTATTCAGATCCAATTGACATTTGAATGGTACCAGCTTGGTGACCTCACTTTGTGAATTATGGATTCATGCACAATTGCAAATAGAATTAATAGAGATTAGAAGAAAGCTGAGCCAGAATATTCATGCCAACAAAAACAGCAAACATTACAAGTAGGCGAGGCCAGAATTACCTTTACCTTTAAAATTAATATAAATCACAAGGTCACACTAAGCCTATCATTATCTACCCATTTTTCGCAGGAAACTACATTTTACTTTGCCAAGAATAGACTGCATGTCAGCTCTAATTATAAATATTTGACATTGATAACATAACTTAGACCGGAGACAATGCAATTAGAATGTTTCAGCAAAAGCGATGCAACTGTATCCTTCACATAACAGTACACTCAAAGAAGAAGGGCTTAGACTGGCAGCAAACAGAAGATCTTCTGCGGTGCCATATATAAATTCTGACTGATACACATAATTTTCAAATTTTTTTGTCCAATTCAATATCATGTTTGGAATAGTTTACCTGTAAGTGCCAACGTTAGACATTGTGTTGGTTTCCAATAATCATTGCTGTACTGCTATGTTTGGTTGTTTCGAGCCCTTGACAGAAAAAAAAACATACAAGGCAATTGACACAGACCATGGGCAGACTTTTAGGTATCTGTTTTATTTTGTACCTCATTAACATGCTAACCAGTTTCTGTTGATCAGAACAATTATTTTTAATACTGAGAAAATAGTTTCATTGCAAGTGTGCACTGAGACTGTATTTTCTGATAATGCATTTGTGTGAAAAGACAATGTTACTGCTAGACAACAATATCCATCATACATTGGCGCACACTGGGTGTTGTGAAATGATAAATTAAATTAAAAATTATAGTCATGAGTCCTCCGCAGCAAGGCACTTCATTAAAAGTTCCTTATTTTAATTTTCATTAAAAGAGCTGGTATCACAAAGGCAGAGAATTTTGTATGCATTGCAGGCAGTCATTGATTTTTTCACCTTCATTTTATCAAAGTACTATTTATGAGGCTGTAAAAAAGATGAGTTTCTGCGAAGACGCCACAAATGAAACTTTTTAAAGTTTAATGACGGCACAAAAGAATAATTACAGTTATAAAGCATTAAACATTTAGGTGAAATCTGTTGCAACAGAGCAGAAAATGTACAACCTGAAAGTCATTCCATCAGCTTCCTTGTAGAATGAGTTTTCAAATTGAAATTTCCTTTTCAAGTCTTAGACGTCCATGCAAATATAATTTTATGTGGATTAACTGAATTTTTGCATCAAACATTCATGCATTATTTTGCTGCAAAGTTAATTCAGTCAGCACATTTATTTGCCTGAGGCATGCAAACACACACACACACACACACACACACACACACATACACATACAAAATGATATTTAAATTGTTATGAAGGGGTTGATTTTGACTGCCTCCATTCTTTTGTTATTCGTAATATTTTAAAGGCTGTTTACAAGGTTTCCTGTAATGGGGTTTTTATGAATGTTTTTCCTATTAGTTGAATTGAAGGCCATTTTACTTTGTTTTTATATATTTCATCACTTATTCCCAATATTAGGAATCTTCCTCCCTCATCTAACTTCCACTACCACTGCGGTTCACTACACAATAGAGTGGAGTGGAATGTGGAGTTTTCCACATTTGTTCTGTATTGTACCTCCATAGGTTTTCTGACCATCTGCCCCCTCCAGTTGGTAGTTATGCTATCGTACAGGATTGCTCACGCAATCAAATGTAACCTTGTGCCAATCATCACTATTTTACTATGAATGGCCGATCATTACAAGAGTGAGACAAATAGAAAACTGTGGATATTTGAAAACCTAAAACAAAAACTAAACTGATGGAGCACCTTATCAGTCAATCAGTACCTGAAACAGAAAAGATAGTTCAATGCTTTGGTAATGAGCGGTTCTGATGAGTGGATCTTCCAAAGGCGATTCACTGTTTTATGACAACAATGGTGTTTATGCCACGTAGGGAATAACATCAGTACCACTGACATCCCTTACTGAATAGGTCAAGATCCAGATTTACTAAAACGTATTCAGGCATTTTTACTGGTGCTTTGTCAATTGAATTGCATAACTGTTTATTATTCTGTGAAAACTGTAAATGAATGGCAATTATGATATAGATTCCTGAACTTATGTATTTAATCTTTATCACTTGCCATTTTAAAATCGGAAATGATTTGAACCAAAATTACATACTTTAACTGGAGACAGATATCTGGTATCAATGGGGAGATGGTGGCATAGTGGTATGTCACGGATCTAGTAATCCAGAGGCCCAGGCTAAAGCCCTAGGGGCATGGGTTCAAATCCCACAATGGCAAAGGGTGGGATTTAAATTCAATTAAATAATTAATGAATAAAAATCTGGAATTGAAAGCTAGTCTCAGTAATGGTGCCATGAAGCTATAATTGATTGTCATAAAAACCCATCTGGTTCACTAATGTCCTTTAGGGAAGGAAATCTGCCATCCTTACCTGGTCTGGCCTACATATGACTCCAGACCAAAAGCAATGTGGTTGACTCTTAACTGCCCACTGAAATGGCCTAGCAAGCCACTCAATTATCAAGGAAAACTTGGGATGGGCATCAAATGCTGGCCTTGCCAGTGACATCGACATCCCACAAAAGAATATAAAAAAAAACTTACAGTACCAGAGAAGGAGCTTGGGGGCAATGCTGAACTTTGTTAGCATTGGGGAATGGTCCTGGGCTTTGGGCTTCAGTGACCCTGGACTTCAGTGGAATTGGGGTGTGGCATCCTAGGGTTCCACAATACAGTTGGCTGGCATGATCTGGTGTCAGTAGGAGGAGGCACAGAGAGTGCCTTTTGTTCTGGTATTACAGTAGAAGGAGAACTTAAGTTTGGTTGTGAGGATTACTGGTGGATTTATGGGGTGAAATATTCCCGAGCCCATGGAAGTGGGCTTGAAGATATGACCAGGAAGAAGGTGGACCGGGAGGGTGTCAGATCAGTGGGCCAACGAATTCCCACCTTTTCCAGATCTTACCAGAGGCAGGGTGGAAGTGGCAAGGGCTGCCCGCCTGGCAGTGGTGGGTAGCCAATCTGCATAATTCAGTGCGCAATTGTAGGCAGATTGGGGACACCACTGGGATCTTGCTGGAAGCGGACAGGCTCCCCGCTGAGGTAAAAGCCTGGCAGGTGCCTGGAGGCAGCTTGCAGGCAACAGGCTTGGGGACTCGCGAGGCCTCTTTTAGCTTTTCCACCCTCCCCAACTGTAATATTACTTGTTCCTTTGGTGAGTGATCTTTTGTGAGATGCACAGGACTATAAGTAATATCCAAAGAAAACATGGGTTTTATTATACTTTAACTAGAACATATATATACAAACAGTTATGCTTGAGCTATATTTAAACACATCTCACTTAGCTGAGTTACACCCCCATATAACTGGTCATGTGTGACGCAACATCCCATCCT
Source organism: Heterodontus francisci (assembly GCF_036365525.1). NCBI lineage: Eukaryota > Metazoa > Chordata > Chondrichthyes > Heterodontiformes > Heterodontidae > Heterodontus > Heterodontus francisci. Next base: position 140,825,202 of record NC_090374.1, read on the forward strand.
CTGGTGATTTTAATTTTTTTAAAATTCATTTGTGGGATGTGGCTTCGCTGGCTGGACCAGCATTTGTTTCCCATCCCTAATTGCCCTTGAGATGGTGGTGGTGAGCTGCCTTCTTGAACAACTGCAGTACTTGGGGTGTAGGCACACCCACAGTGCTGTTAGGAAGGGAGTTCCAAGATTTTCACCCAGCAACAGTGAAGAAACGGTGATATAGTTCCAAGTCAGTATGGTGTGCGGCTCGTAGGTGAACTTGCAGGTGGTGTATTCCCATGCATCTGCAGCCCTTGTCCTTCTAGGTGGCAGAGGTCATGGGTTTGAAAGGTGCTGTCAAGGAGCCTTGTGATTTGCTGCAGTGTATCTTGTAGATGGTACACACTGCTACCACTGTGCATCAGTGGTGGAGGGAGTGAGTGTTGAAGGTTGTGGATGGGATGCCAATCAAGCGGGCTGCTTTGTCCTGGTTGGTGTCAAGCTTCTTGAGTGTTGTTGGAGCTGCACCCATCCAGGCAAATGGAGAGTATTCCATCACACTCGTAACTTGTGCCTTGTGGGCAGGCATTGGGGTGACAGGAGGTGAGTTACTAGCCACAGGATTCCTAACCTCTGACCTGCTCTTGTCTCCATAGCAGTTATGTGGCTGGTCCAGTTCAGTTTCTGGTCCATGGTAACCCCCAGGATGTTGATAGTGGGGGATTCAGCGATGGTAATGCCATTGAACATCAAGGGGAGATGGTTAGATTCTCTCTTGTTTGAGATAGTCATTTCCTAGCACGCATGTTACTTGCCACTTATCAGCCCAAGCCTGGATATTGTCTAGGTCTTGCTGAATCTGAACACAGGCTGCTTCAGTATCTGAGGAGTCGCAAATGGTATTGAACATTGTGCAATCATCAGCGAACATCCCCACTTCTGACCTTATGATGGAGGGAAGGTCATTGATGAAGCAGTTGAAGATGGTTGGGCCAAAGCCACTACCCTGAGGAACTCCTGCAGTGCTGTCGTGGGACTGAGATAATTGACCTCCAACATCTACAACCATCTTCCTTTGTACTAGGTATGACTCCAACCAGTGGAGAGCTTTCCCCCTGATTCCCATTGACTCCAGTTTTGCTAGAGCTCCTTGATACCATACTCGGTCAAGTGCTGCCTTGATGTCAAGAGCAGTCACTCTCACCTCACCACTGGAGTTCAGCTCTTTTGTCCATGTTTGGACCAAGGTTGTAATGAGGTCAGAAGCTGAGTGGCCCTGGTGGAACCCAAACTGAGCATCAGTGAACTGGTTATTTCTGAGCAAGTGCCAGTTGATAGCACTGTCAACGATCCCTTCATCACTTTTCTGATGATCGAGAGTAGACTGATAGGGCGGTAAGTGGCCTGGTTGGATTTGTCCTGCTTTTTGTGTACAGGACATACCTGGGCAATTTTCCACATTTCCAGACAGACGCCAGTACTGAACAGCTTGGCTAGGCTAGATCTTCACTTACAGCTTCTTAACGTGATCTGCTCTTAAGGTCAGCCCACAACATCCCCTTTTTCTCCCAAAGATAAAAAGATATGTACAATAAACAATGATGTTGCTGTTCAGACTAACTATACATGATTAAAACAAAACATTATTTACAGGTAAGAAAATTTAACATTCCCCCAAAACGTAGAGGAGATTTGCTTATTCGGCCCTATCTTGTTATCGTAAACCTCTTCCCAGAGCTGAGCTCGACTTGATGATTCTTCTGAGACTCTGGTGACTCTGAACTCTGGTTAGCATGTTCTTCCTCTGTGCTCATAGCCTCTGTATGTTCATCTTCAGACTTTCTCTTTGAATGTGATCATGATGCCTCAGGATTGTCACGTCATGTTGTCGTACATCCCTCTGAGCTGGCTTCGGTTCCGTCTGAAAATTGCACGATTGGGTTTCTAGACTTGGTACGATCTGGGCTGTTTGCATATCCTTGCAACCTCTGCAGGATATCAAGCTCCCGACAGATGATTGAGGACTCTGACCTTCTGTTCTGCCTGTAATTGAGCTAATTCTGGTCCTGCTTGCCTGTCATGCGATGCATTCATCTTCCCTTGTTTAGACAGAAGTATATCCTTTACAGTAGAGAACTTTGAGAGTTGATGACTGGGCAGGGTAGTTCTTACCTGCCTTCCAAACATCAACCCTGAAGGAAACGGTCAGCCCATGTCCAATGGAGTAGGTCGGAGGTGCAGTATTGCAAACTTGAAATCTTGCCCCGTCTGTCTACATTTTAAAATTAGTGATTTGATGGTGCACGCCATGCGTTCAGCCAAGTTGTTGGACGTTGGATAATGTGGTGACAGTGTCATATGACGGACTTCCCACCTGACGCACACATCTTGGAATAGTCTTCCTGCATAATGTGGCCCATTATCAGAGATAATTTCTTCCGGCATGCCAAATAGGATGAAGAGAGCACTGACCATCACCGCAACCACTGCACATGACATATCTCGTAGCTGCCTGATGCTCAGAAATTTGCTGAAGTGATCTGTGACAAGGAGGAAATCATCACCTTGAACGTGAAATAAATCAGTGCCAATCTTCGCCCATGTGTGTGAGATCGAGAGTTGTTTCTGTTGACTCGCCTGACAACTTTGACATGCCTCATAGGATTTCACTACTGTCTAAACATTACTGTTAATTTCAGGCCAGTAGACCATCTCTCTAGGAAGGCATCTCTTATGTTCTATTCCTAAGTGCCCTTGCTGCGGTTGGGTTAGAATATCAGAATGCAGAGCTTCAGGTATCAAGACTTGTTTCCCTTTGAAAATCACTCCTTGCAATATACCAAGCTCATCTCGATTTGGCCAGAAACAGCATAGACGTTCTATTGCTTCCAGTATGGTGTCAGGCCATCCTTCCACAATCACCCTCCACAACAATGATAGGGTAGGTTCACATGTTGTCTCATCTCTTAGTTGCTCGCATTTGTGGAGTCCAAAATTCATGAGGTTGATCTTCAAGACATCTTCAATCTCAATATCCACACTGTGGACATGCAAATCTGCATCTTAATTCGGGCTGGGCAACCTGCTCACGGTGTCTGATGTGACCATTTTGCTGCCTGGTTTATATCAGCTGTCACAATCTTAGCCCAGGACCTTCACCAAAGTCTCTGCAACTGTGCAGTTTGTGCCATATGGTTTCAAATGGCTGTGGTCAGTTTCCACGTTAAACTGTTTTCCGAACAAGTAGGTGTGAAACCTAATGATACCAAACAACAGAGCTAAGGATTCATGTTCAATGTTAGAGTAACTGGATTGGGTTTATGGCAAACTCTTCGATGTGAAAGCCTTTGGCTTCTCTTCCTTCATGATTCAGGCACCTAATCCCTTCTGGGATGTGTCAACTTCAAGCGTGGTCTCTTTAGTCAGGTCGTAGTACTATAGCAAGCTGTCTTGACTTGACAGAGCTAACTTTAAGGACTCAAACACCTGCTGATGGTGCTCCTGCCACAAGTAAGGGGTATATTTACACAGCAGTTCCCTAAACAGTGCTGTTCACTCAGCAAAAGTGGGGATGTATGGGGCCAAAAGGTTTGAACAGCCCTAGGCACCATTGTAGTCTTCCTGGCTCTGAGGAGTTGGCATTGGCTCTGACATCTTCGATCTTATCTGGGTCTGGGTGATATCCTGTGGAAGAATATATTGATACAAAGAAATTGATGTGCCTAATGTTGACCTGGCACTTCTTGCTATTAAACACATGGCCCTCACAAAGAACAGGCAGCATTAGCAAATGCAAGTTCTGGTCATGCTCTGCCTTGGTCCGCCCCATCACCATAATATTGCCAGATATACAGATACAGCCCAGGATATTTTCCGTTACCCTGTCCATGAATTGTTGGAAAATGTCCTGGCTAATGCACAGACCAAATGGTAACATCTGAAACAGTATCTTCCGAATGGCATTCTAAAGGTTGTGAGTAGCTGGGACTTCTTGGCTAAGTGGGCAGACCAGTAACCATACTTCATGTTGAGCTTTGAAAAATGCTTAGCACCAGTTTTTTTTAAACAGGAGTTTTTTCTGGAGCCAGTTGCACCTTGCAGTACTGGTAGCTGCCACAACCAGGCTTTCTCACTGTGCTGTGGATCTCCAGTGTCAGAGCAATGCCAACTCCTCAGAACCAGGAAGACTACAATGGTGCCTAGGGCTGTTCAAACTTTTTGGCCCCGTACATCCCCACTTTTGCTGAGTGAACAGCACTGTTTAGGGAACTGCTGTGTAAATATACCCCTTACTTGTGGCAGGAAGACCACCAGCAGGTGTTTGAGTCCTTAAAGTTAACTGTTGGGTTCTTTCTGCTTTTTTCAGCTTAGGCCCCACCCATGATGATAACAAAATGGGAAAGGTAAAACAGTAAAGGCTTCAGCTACTCCTTTTCAAATTTTTTGACCCATGCCAGATTAGATGAAAGCTCCAATCTCCTGGTAAATTTCCTACTGTATTGTCAGAGTTTCAGCACCTCCCAGGATCCTATCTGTGGTCTCAGCTTGCTGCAGTATTGTGGGGTCTCCTACCAGCTGGTCTCCAGGATCTTCAGCCATTCGAAGTAGGCAATCTACTGTTCTTTGCTCTGTCTTAGTGTGTCCTTCAGAAAAAATCATACATTGCCACATTGTGATATTTGCTGGTCTTTAGAAAACATATATCCCAAATGTTGCCACCATGTGATATTACTTGTTTCCTTCATGTGTGATCTATTGTAAAACTCCACGGACTACAAGTAATATCCAAAGAAAAAGTGGGTTTTATTATACTTTAACAAGAACATATATATATATATATATATATATATATAGTTACAGTTACTCACATACTACATCTAAATGCATCTCACTCAGTTGGGTTACACCCACAACTAACCGGTCATGTGTGACACAACATCACTTCCTCTGGTGATCTTCTCTTACAGTTCTCAAGGTGGTCCAATGTTAAGGTCGTAACACAACACCCACCACCACTGGAGTTGCAGGTTTCAGCGGGCTACAGTAGTGGCTGCAGGCCATCCTGTGGAAGAGTTTCCCCCTCCACAGTGGTGGCCTGTCAGTTGTGGCAACAGTTTATTTTCAAAATATATAAACCTCTTCAGAAGGCATCTCAAAATGGAGGAACATCGAGGTCTACATTGAAGTGGAAATCACATCAACTTAAGGCCTTCTGAGGAATCCAAACCTTCATGAGAATATAGTGATTAATCTCAGAATTGAATTTTATCTTGTTTCTTGACAGAATGGTTCAAGTGGGAACTGAAAACCAGGAAAATAAGTTATTTGGTCATGTAGGCCCCAGGGGGCCTCAGGCAGGGCAGTATAATCCATGCCTTACAAGGGCAGATCAGGTTGGGCTGGAATGGGTGCTACATGTGCCACATTAACTATGCAAATAATCCTAGCCCTGGAATGTATGATGGGATCTCCAGACTGGGGTTAGGGGTTAGGTGTTCTGCTTCACTGCATTTGTGCCCAGGAGTATCAGAACCAATGTCTTTTTTTTGGCTGCTAGATGTTAGCAAATACAACATTTGCATTTTTAACTGTCAATTTAACCCTCTAAATCTTGGCATTATTCGAATGAATCTGCGCTGCACCCCTTTCAAGGTCAGTATATCCTTCCTGAGGTGTTCAAAACTGAGCGTGATACTCCCGATGAGGTCTGACCTAATAACCTGGCATAACTTCTTCTCCTTTATGTTCTAGTATCCTTGAGATAAAGGCAAACGTTCCATTTGTCTTTTTGATTGATTTTGCACTTTTCAGTGGCTTTTAATAATTTGAGTACTTGGGCTTCCAAATCTCTTTGCTTCTCTACAGTTCCTATTTTATCACCTTCCATAAAATACCCTGAATTAGCTTTCTTGAGTCCAAAGTGGATGACCTCACACTTCTTTTTGCTGTTTGCCATAGTTTTTTCCCGCTCACTTAGTCTGTCCATGACACTTTGTAGCATCCCCTCCCACTTTCACTATGTAATGCTCCTACGACCTTTGTGTCACCTGCAAACCTGCATATATTCTCTTTATCCCCATTTCTGTCTCCTACATATCAACCAATTCCAATCCATGTCCAAAGGCTATCTCCAACTCCTGTGAACCAGGCGCAACAATGTTGTCTCTGTATCAGTATATTGTCACCTTCATAATGTAGGAATTGCGGCAGCCAATTGATGCACAGCAGGATCCCACAAACAGCAATAAATAAATGACTTAATAATCTATTTTTGATGTTGGTTGAGAGAGAGATGTTGGCCAGGCCAACATGAAAAACTCCTTTGACCTTCTTCGAATTAGTGCATTGAATCTTTTATACCCATCTGAAAGGGCAGTCAGAGCCTCAGTTTAATATCCCATCAGAAAGATGGGAATATAGGGGAAATTTCTGTAAAATTGTGCTATTTTGTCCGTAAGTAACTTAATTGAAAATGGAAACTATCTTTCCTTATTGAACTGCAAAATGAAGACCAGAGTCCGGTAGTCTATGAGGCACAGACTTAGCAATTTGATCTATAAATCAGCCAAGATGCACACCTTAAGCTGCATGTTAATCAAATTAATGGTCCTGTGAAGCACCACGGGTATGTTATGTGTAGATTTTAGCTCATGCCAATCAGACATACAAATTATTTCTTTTGCTGGAAAGTGTTAAAGCATATAAGTTTAAAGAGAAATTAACACATTTTAAATAGCTGAACCAGTAAGGCAGCTTAGTTCTAAAAGGATTTGGCTTTTGCATTATCAAGAATATTGACAGATATTTGACAGTTGCACAGAATATGGTTTTTATGATCAGCAGGTGTTGAAAACAAACAAGTCATCAACTGGTCAGGAGACTATTGCACACATCCTGTCTACTTAAGCTAGAAATGGTTAATACTGTAATACTGTGCAGGACAATAAGCTTGCTTTACCAGCAAAATACAGACAAACCTAAGTGAAGGAAAGCAAGCATCTCCGGTTCACTGATTTTTCACTTCCTGTACACCATAATGTAGCTAACAGTAGAGTCATCAATTTACTGAAAAGAATTTTGAAGATCTTGGACTTTTCTTGTTCTGAAACAATTTATATAATGTGAAGATCTAATATTTTATTTTATTAATTTCTTGCTGTGGCATTTTGCTTCAGTATGCAATCTCACAGTTGAATTAATTTGAATATTAGTTTAAGCCTTATGCATTGGTCTAGTGTTGTGGGGCTGAATTTTATAAGCTCACTGCTTTTCTTGGCAGCGATATGCCACTGCGCATGCGCGACTTGTGCGCCACTGAGTCCCCTGCGATATTTCACGCGGGGTCTCATTTAAATGGATTGGGTAGAACGGCTGCCCCTGATGACGTAAAGGGAGTTGTACCAACGCCCCCAGCAACGGCGTCCGGTGCCACCACGCAGGTGCTGGCGCCATTTTTAAAAGTCTTCAGGCCCTTCAGTCTCATTTGAAGTTTTAAAGGTCCCGTTTAAAAAAAAAACTTTTACTTTGATTCCCCTTTCCCCCCCCCCCCCGCCGCCCCCCTGCTGAGTCTTCATTTAATAACTTGAAATATCCCCCCAAAAAACACCTTTTGATATTCTGAACTCCCCGCTCCCCCCGCCCCCACCACCGACTTCAGCACCTTTGACTCTCAACCCCTTCCCATCATCCCCACAACCAATAACAATAGTTCTCACCGCTCCCCCCCACCCTGCCCTGAGAATTTCACTTCTCCCCTCTCCCCACCAGTGTCACGGTTGGGATGGCTGTCGCTACCAGGTAGGTGATTATTCATTTATTGTAATGACATTAGCATATTGAGATTAAGGCTCCGCAGCCGAGCGGCGGGGGTTCACCCCGAGGCCTCATCGCTGCTGGTAAAATGTGGCAGAGCCTTTCTGGCGTTGGGGGCTGTGGTGGGCCTCTCCTGGAAGGATTTTCCAGGTCCCCCACCAGAACCCCCGACGTCGGAGTGCTGGTAAAATTCAGCCCCATGGTGTTTACCACCTTTCAGAACAGCCAAGAGAATGCAACCGTCAGTCCTTGTGGTCTCTTGGGGGTATACTGTGATTAAGAAGCATTAGTTAACCAATGGCACCTACTCATGATATGTATGAAGGCACAGCCTGGGTATGATAACAGAAGCTAGCTTTTTGCTGTAAATACATGATGGATGTTTATCCATATTAAAGGTACGATATAAATGCAAATTGTTACTGTTGTTAGGGAAACCCTGAACCTATGTATTTCTGTTTCCATGTCAGTGTTAGAACAAATATCTCCCTCAACAGTGTTTCTTTATGCCACTACAAAATGTTTATGAATGTGAGACTCCACAACATTAAAGCTCAGTAGTGATCTATTGTGCCAAACCAATTGTAAAATATAAAAGATAAAAGACTAGGGATTAATGTCTGTGACATAATCATACTCACATTTAGTACCTTCACAGGAAATTCCTCTATCTGCTGTTTTAACAGAGGCATTACCCATTTATTTTAGGTCTATTATTTGTCACCAATAGTAACTTTCATCTCACTGAATTATATTTAAATGAACAAGCATTATTACAGGACATTTAAGATGATCCACCCCAATTATTTTTAAGGTAATTAATTGCAAATTCAGCTGCAAAAAAAAAGCAACAGAAATGGCAGCAATTCTGATCCCCCAAAATACATGCAACAATAATTTATTTTGAAATACTTATGTTCCTTTCTCAGTATAGATCATCGAGCTCTAAAGTCACTATTGCACAGAAGGAGGCTATTCAGTCCATCGAGTCCATGCTGGCTCTCCATAAAGCATTCCAATAAGTCCCATCCCCCCGCTCTAGTCCTGTAGCTCCGCAGGTTTATTTCCCTCAAGTGCCCATTCAATTTCCATTTGAAATCATTCATCATCTCCGCTTCCATCATCCTTATAGGCAGCGAGTTTCAGGTGATTACCACCTGCTGCATAAAAAAAGCTCTTCCTCATACCCCCCTGCATCTCTTGGCCAAAACCTGAAATCTGTGCTACCTAGTCAACTGATGGGAACAGCTTTTCTTTGTCTACCTTATCTAAACCTTTTATAATCTTGCACACCTATATCAAGTCTTACTTCCGTCTTCTTTGCTCAAAGGAGAACAACCCCAGCTTCTCCAACCTAACCTTGTAGCTAAAATCCCTCATCCCTGGAAGCATTCTGGTAAATCTGCACCATCTCAAAGACCCTCACATCCTTCCTAAACTGTGGTGAGCAGAACTGAATGCAATACTCTATTTGTGGCCTAACCAAACCTATGCAAAGGTTCAGCATAACTTCCCTTCTTTTGTACTCAATGGCCGAAATTTTTTGGCTCCCAGCAACTCCTTGGCAGACGGGGCGGAAGCGGCCAAGTAACCCGAATCCGCTCTGCGCCGCTGCCCACCGGCATCACGCGCGGGGCAGCCAATTAGAGGCCCCTTGGCGTATTCGGCACTCGACAGGGCGCACACGGGCGGGTCAATCAGCAGATTTGGGGGCGGGGCCAATGGAAGGTCTTTAAACAGGCCTACAGCAATGCAATTGAGCAGCTGCATAGGGGAGTACATCGGAGGAGGAGCTGTGACAGTAACTGTGGGAACTTTCGAGCTGACCAACTGACTGTAAAGTCAAGAAGTTAGGGAAGACTGTGCCCAGGAGCAGGAAAGAAGAAGAGATTTGCAGGCAGCAGAAGAAATCCAGATTGATGGTGGGGAGAAGTTTCATCAGAGCCCCCAGATTCTCAGAGGAATCTCTTGCAGGTCCTTCTCCAAGCAGTGGAACAAAGAACAAGAACAAAGAAAATTACAGCACAGGAACAGGCCCTTCGGCCCTCCAAGCCTACGCCGATCCAAATCCTCTATCTAAACCTGCCGCCTATTTTCTAAGGGTCTGTATCTCTTTACTTCCTGCCCATTCATGTATCTGTCTAAATACATCTTAAAAGACGCTATCGTGCCCGCGTCTACCACCTCCGCTGGCAAAGCGTTCCATGCACCCACCACCCTCTGCGTAAAGAAATTTCCACGCATATCCCCCCTAAACTTTTCCCCTTTCACTTTGAACTTGTGTCCCCTTGTAATTGAATCCCCCACTCTGGGAAAAAGCTTCTCGCTATCCACTCTGTCTATACCTCTCATGATTTTGTACACCTCAATCAGGTCCCCCCTCAACCTCCGTCTTTCTAATGAAAATAATCCTAATCTACTCAACCTCTCTTCATAGCTAGCGCCCTCCATACCAGGCAACATCCTGGTGAATCTCCTCTGCACCCTCTCCAAAGCATCCACATCCTTTTGGTAATGTGGCGACCAGAACTGCACGCAGTATTCCAAATGTGGCCAAACAAAAGTCCTATACAACTGTAACATGACCTGCCAACCCTTGTACTCAATACCCCGTCCGATGAAGGAAAGCATGCCGTATGCCTTCTTGACCACTCTATTGACCTGCGTTGCCACCTTCAGGGAACAATGGACCTGAACACCCAAATCTCTCTGGACATCAATTTTCCCCAGGACTTTTCCATTTACTGTATAGTTCACTCTTGAATTGGATCTTCCAAAATGCATCACCTCACATTTGCCCTGATTGAACTCCATCTGCCATTTCTCTGCCCAACTCTCCAGTCTATCTATATTCTGCTGTATTCTCTGACAGTCCCCTTCAGTATCTGCTACTCCACAAATCTTAGTGTCGTCTGCAAACTTGCTAATCAGACCACCTATACTTTCCTCCAAATCATTTATGTATATCACAAACAACAGTGGTCCCAGCACGGTTCCCTGTGGAACACCACTGGTCACTCGTCTCCATTTTGAGAAACTCCCTTCCACTGCTACTCTCTGTCTCCTGTTGCCCAGCCAGTTCTTTATCCATCTAGCTAGTACACCCTGGACCCCATGCGCCTTCACTTTCTCCATCAGCCTACCATGGGGAACCTTATCAAACGCCTTACTGAAGTCCATGTATATGACATCTACAGCCCTTCCCTCATCAATCAACATTGTCACTTCCTCAAAGAATTCTATTAAGTTGGTAAGACATGACCTTCCCTGCACAAAACCATGTTGCCTTATCACTGATAAGCCCATTTTCTTCCAGATGGGAATAGATCCTATCCCTCAGTATCTTCTCCAGCAGCTTCCCTACCACTGACGTCAGGCTCACCGGTCTATAATTACCTGGATTATCCCTGCTACCCTTCTTAAACAAGGGGACAACATTAGCAATTCTCCAGTCCTCCGGGACCTCACCCATGTTTAAGGATGTTGCAAAGATATCTGTTAAGGCCCCAACTATTTCCTCTCTCGCTTCCCACAGTAACCTGGGATAGATTCCATTCGGACCTGGGGACTTGTCCACCATAATGCCTTTTAGAATACCCAACACTTCCTCCCTCCTTATGCCGACTTGACCTAGAGTAATCAAACATCTGTCCCTAACCTCAACATCCGTCATGTCCCTCTCCTCGGTGAATACCGATGCAAAGTACTCGTTTAGAATCTCACCCATTTTCTCTGACTCCACGCATAACTTTCCTCCTTTGTCCTTGAGTGGGCCAATCCTTTCTCTAGTTACCCTCTTGCTCCTTATATATGAATAAAAGGCTTTGGGATTTTCCTTAACCCTGTTTGCTAAAGATATTTCATGACCCCTTTTAGCCCTCTTAATTCCTCGTTTCAGATTGTGCCTACAATCCCGATATTCTTTCAAAGCTTCGTCTTTCTTCAGCCGCCTAGACCTTATGTATGCTTCCTTTTTCCTCTTAGCTAGTCTCACAATTTCACCTGTCATCCATGGTTCCCTAATCTTGCCATTTCTACCCATCATTTTCACAGGAACATGTCTCTCCTGCACGCTAATCAACCTCTCTTTAAAAGCCTCCCACATATCAAATGTGGATTTACCTTCAAACAGCTGCTCCCAATCTACATTCCCCAGCTCCTGCCGAATTTTGGTATAGTTGGCCTTCCCCCAATTTAGCACTCTTCCTTTCGGACCACTCTCGTCTTTGTCCATGAGTATTCTCAAACTTACGGAATTGTGATCACTATTCCCAAAGTAGTCCCCTACTGAAACGTCAACCACCTGGCCCGGCTCATTTCCCAACACCAGGTCCAGTATGGCCCCTTCCCGAGTTGGACTATTTACATACTGCTCTAGAAAACCCTCCTGGATGCTCCTTACAAATTCTGCTCCATCTAGACCTCTAACACTAAGTGAATCCCAGTCAATGTTGGGAAAATTAAAATCTCCTATCACCACCACCCTGTTGCTCCTACAGCTTTCCATAATCTGTTTACATATTTGTACCTCTATCTCACGCTTGCTGTTGGGAGGCCTGTAGTACAGCCCCAACATTGTTACCGCACCCTTCCTATTTCTGAGTTCTGCCCATATTGCCTCACAGCTCGTGTCCTCCATAGTGCCTTCCTTCAGCACAGCTGTGATATCCTCTTTGACCAGTAATGCAACTCCTCCACCCCTTTTACCTCCCTCTCTATCCCACCTGAAGCATCGGTATCCTGGGATATTTAGTTGCCAATCATGCCCTTCCCTTAACCAAGTCTCAGTAATAGCAATAACATCATACTCCCAGGTACTAATCCAAGCCCTAAGTTCATCTGCCTTACCTACTACACTTCTTGCATTAAAACAAATGCACCTCAGACCACCAGTCCCTTTGCTTTCATCATCTGCTCCCTGCCTACTCTTTCCCTTAGTCACGCTGACTTCATTATCTAGTTCCTTACAGGCTTTAGTTACTACATCCTTACTCTCTACTGACCTCATTTGGTTCCCATCCCCCTGCCACATTAGTTTAAACCCTCCCCAACAGCGTTAGCAAAAGCACCCCCAAGGACATTGGTTCCAGTCTGGCCCAGGTGTAGACCGTCCAATTTGTAATAGTCCCACCTCCCCCAGAACTGGTCCCAATGTCCCAAAAATCTGAACCCCTCCCTCCTGCACCATCTCTCAAGCCACGCATTCATCCTGACTATTCTTTCATTTCTACTCTGATTATCACGTGGCACTGGTAGAAATCCGGAGATTACTACCTCTGAGGTCCTACTTTTTAATTTGGCTCCTAACTCCCTAAATTCTGCTTGTAGGACCTCATCCCGTTTTTTACCTATATCATTGGTGCCTATGTGCACAACGACAACTGGCTGTTCACCCTCCCCCTTCAGAATGTTCTGCAGCCGATCTGAGACATCCTTGAACCGTGCACCAGGGAGGCGAGGCATGATATTTTATTTAACGCTGATGGCCGAAGAAGGCTCACAGAAGTGGCCAAGAGGGCCTGGCTGGAGGTCACCAAGGAGGTCAGCAGCCGCTGTGTGGTACGGAGGACATGGCTCCAGTGCCGCAAGCGGCTCAATGACCTGCTTCGCTCTGCCCGGGTGAGGGCTACTCCTCATTAGTCTCACTGTGAATGTGTCAGGGAAGGTTCAGTCTGTCCTAATGTTGCAAGGTGGAAACCAGCAATGAGCCTGCTACATTGTATTGGGAAAAAAGATGGGCAGCTCTGGGATGCATGGTGTTCAAATTGGGCTCTGCATTGAAGTAGTGGTGAAATGCAATAACAAACCCAATGGGTGAGGGTGTGAGATACCAAATCATATGTCTAAACTAAGTGTTCTTGTTGAAATAGGAGAAGAGGGCTCACAGTGCCCGAGAGTGGTCCCGGACCGGTGGTGGCCAGGGCAATCAGGCATATTTGACCAGTATGGAGGAGGATGCCTTGATGATGGCAGGGGAGGACAGAGGACATGCTGTGGCAGATGTTGAGGTTGATGGCCCTGGTCATCAGAGTGAGTGACCTGTACTGTGGTGGGAGGATGTAAGGAGGCAGGGTGGGGGGTTTGGGGGGCAGTTGAAGTGGTGATTGTCTCATGCACTGAAGCGTGCTAATAAAAGGTGATTCACACAAATGTGTGCAAACTGCAGTAAGGGACATGTGCTGTAATCTGTGGTGCTGATCAAACTGATCAATCTGAATTTCCTTGCAGGTGAAACACGTCAGCGGCCAGGGGGGTCTCGGGGGCTCACCAGTCCTCCTCTGGGAGGGGAGGAGATCGCCTCAGAGGGTGCACCGTCACATCTTCGCACCTCACCAAGCGTCAGTGCAGAGACTTCCACCACGATTGGGATTTGTGTCTCCATGGAAACGATATCACTTTTGGGTGTTAGCACAGCACAGTTGCTGGACCAGCCACCAGAGACAGAACCGGCCGATGCCTCACACACTCAGAGGAGTGTGGGATGCCAGGCCAGTGCAGAGCCACAAGCTGATGACGAGCCTCTGAGAGCATCCATTTGGCGGGAGATGTTGCAGGTTCAACATGCGGTTCATGGACCTCTGTCGGAGTTGCCAGAGATGCTGTGGACCACAGTTCATACTCTGGAAACTTCCATCCAGGGCATGTCAGCTGCAAACTCTCAGGCATTTGTCCATCTGGCATTCTCCGTTGACAGACTGGCGGCTGCAGTGGAGGGGCCAATACGGGAAGCCAATCATGATCTCACAGGAAGTGTAGCCTCCCTGGACCAGGCCATCTGGGCACAAACTCAGATGCGATTGCAGCAGGTCGAGGCTGCTGATCCCTCTGAGGTCAGCTTTGAGGACCAGTTGAGCCTCAGGAGGGCACAGGGGCAGCAGCCGATAGCACGTGGGAGCTCCTCTCAGGGCACTCCTGATGCATCATGCAGCTACTTGCTCCCTCCGCTACTGACAGGTCAACCGCAAACTCCCAGGGTGTTAGAGGGTGCTCTTGATATTTCTCATGAGCACCCTGATATGCTGTGACCTGCAAGGCCATGAGCAGGCAGAGGACATCCGCCAAAGTTTTCAAGAGCAGGGCGGCAGCCCGATCAACCACCGGACTCTGGTGAGTCTGGTGGCGAGGGATCGTCCACATGTAAGAGCACATGCAAACGTTTTATGAAATCACAGCAACATCACATCTAGTTCACTGGGTTACCTTCCGATTATTTATTTGAATTGGATCACTGTAAATAAATTTGTGCTTTGAACATTTAACTTTGCATATATCATCCATGCGGTAGCATTAGACATCGTTGCACTGTTCAAGCGATTATATATGAGATGTCACACACTCGGGTTGGGTTCATCATGACATGATGTTATTTTTAATCTGATCATCTCTTCCCTTGGATGTATGTGTGTCTCTTTCCCCTCTTGCAATCCCACAATGGCTCAGTGCTTGCACAATGTGAAATCTTTGCATGTAACAATCCTCTCAGGAGAAACGCCTGTCTATTAGGGCATCCCGGGTCTCTCTTGCTCTTAATTCCAGAGGACATTCTGCTTCCTCTCCCATGCCTTCATGTGGGCGTTGCCCATTGTCCTCTTCAAATTCCATCTTCATCTGATGACGCCTCAGGGTTACCTTGAACCTCCTCAATGGTGTCTCCCCTTTCCATCGCCAGGTTATGCAAGGCGCAGCAAACGACAATTACCTTGGATGCCTGTGCTGGCACGTACTGCAGTGATCCACCTGAGCGGTCCAGACACCTAAATCTCATCCTGAGTAGGCCAATCATTTGTTCGATTGTCACTCTGGTGGCCACATGGCTCTCATTGAAGCATTCCTCAGCATGGCCCCTTGGGATTCTCACAGGTGTCATCAGCCATGCCTTCAAAGGATAACTCCTGTCGCCAAGTATCCAACCTTCCAGTCTGTCCGGGGGACTGAGAAGAGCAAGCACCTGAGAGTTTCTGAAAATGTATGCATCAACATGTAGCAACTCCCTGGGTACCGTGCACAAACCTGCATGATTCTCCTGTGATGATCACATACAAGCTGAACGTTCAATGACTGGAAGCCTTTTCAGTTGATGAATGTCCCTGAATAACCTGCTGGTGATCTAATTGCTACATGCGTACAGTCTATCACACCCTGAACCATTGGGAACCCAGCTATTGCGCTGACTCCTCTTGCTCTTTCAGCCTGGCTGGTGTTGTCCGTTTTGAAACAAATGAAATTGTCAGCACGTCTGAACAATGCATCAGTCACAACCTTTATACAGTGGTGTGCAGCTGCTTGGGAGACTCCGCACAGGTCTGCCGTCGAAGCCTGGAAAGAGCCACATGCATAAACATTCAGAGCAACGGTCACCTTTAGAGCGACCGGCGTTGGATGGCCACCGAGGAAGTTTGAGGCTACGTCCACTGCCACCATTTCGCAAAGAAATGTCACAGTCACACGTGACAGGAGCAGCCTTCTTCTGCACTAGCGTTCCGACAGGTGCAGGTAGCTCACATGTGGTCAGTATACCCTGCCTGTTGGGTAGGCGCGTCTCCTGACATGTGTTTGTTCTCGCCTGACTCTGCTGCCTGCTCTCCCTCCCACATAATGAGGAGTCACTTGACCAGCTGGTTGTGCAAGCCCATGCCCAGCTGTCTTACTGTTCCTGATTGGGGCATGGTCCTCCTCCTCTGAAGTGCTGCCTCCAGAATGCAAAATTCCCATTGTTGTACTGGTTACTAGATTCCAGCTGTCAGGACAGGTACACACAAACCCCTTCCTTCCACTCACTGACTCAGAACAGATAGGTCCGGAGCTGCAGTGAATCAGACTCAGTTGGAGCCCTCTGCACAAGCTACAAATGTCTACAATTTATATAACACATGAAAACTCTCACAGCTAAGCAACATCAAAAGCTGTACTTCCAACACCTTCACTGATTGCCTGCCTTCCGCCCTTTTTAAGTTGCTGAGTCCCCAACACGATCAGTGACCCAATTTATGGTCGTAAAATCGGACGGTCCACGTAAAATTGCAGTCAATTGGGTTTTCAACGACTATAATTACCTTCAAATTACTTGCAGTCGGGCAGCAAGCGGCAACTTGATCACACCCAACTTCCTGGGTCGTGAAATGGTGTCTATGCGTGATGACGCCAGGGACCCAACCCGACATCATCGGACGCCATTTCACCACCCGGACGCCTCCGAACTGACCCGATTACGGTATGTAAAATTCCAGTCAATATCTCCATTTATAAAGCCCAAGATCCATATGCTTTGCTATCAACTCTCTCAACATGTCTCGCCACCTTCAAAGATCTATGCACAAGAAGCCCCAGGTCCCTCTGTCCCTGTACACTGTTTAGAACTGTACCATTAAGTCTATATTGCCTTTCCTTTTTTCTTCTGCCAAAATGCATCATCTCACACTTCTCTGTATTAAATTCCATCTGCCACTTGTCTGCCCATTCTGCGAGCCTATCTATGTCCTGTTGCAGTCAATTGGTATCATCCTCAATGTCTGTCGTAACTCCAAGTTTGGTATCATTGGCAAATTTTGAAATTTTACTCTGTATTCCAATATCCAAGTCATTAATATATATCAACAAAAGCAGTGTTCCTAGCACTGAACCTTGGCACCACCATTGTCTACCATCCTCCAGTCTGAAAAGCAACCATTTACCATGAATCGTTGTTTTCTGGCCTTAAGCCAATTTTTTTTATCCAACCTGACACACACCCTCCTATTTTATGAGCCTCAATTTTGTTAACCAGCCTTTTGTGTGATACTTTGTCAAACGCTTTCTTAAAATCCATTTTGGCAACATCCATTGCTTTCCTTCATCAACCTTCTCTGTTACATCATCAAAAAATTCAAATAGATTAGTGGGTGGCGCAGTGGTTAGCACTGCAGTCTCACAGCTCCAGGGACCTGGGTTCGATTCTGGGTACTGCCTGTGCGGAGTTTGCAAGTTCTCCTTGTGACCGTGTGGGTTTTCGTCGGGTGCTCCGGTTTCCTCCCACAGCCAAAGACTTGCAGGTGATAGGTAAATTGGCTGTTGTAAATTGCCCCTTGTGTAGGTAGGTGGTAGGGAATATGGGATTACTGTAGGGTTAGTATAAATGGGTGGTTGTTGGTCGGCACAGGCTCAGTGGGCCGAAGGGCCTGTTTCAGTGCTATATCTCTAAAAAAAAAATTAGTCAAGCATGATCTGCCATTTACAAATCCGTGCTGGCTCTCCATAATTAATGCAAACCTCCCGCTGCTTATTGTTTCTGAATTCTTACCAACCACTGATGTTAAATTGACTGGCCTGTAGTTGCTAGGACTGTCCTTACACCCTTTCTTAAATAAGGATGTCACATTTGCCAGTCTCCAATCCTCAGGCACCTCTCCTGTATCTAAGAAAGATTGGAAGATTATGGCAAGTTCTTCTGCTAACTGCACCCCCACTTCCTTTAGCAACCTGAGATGCAAGCCATCCTGACCCAGCGACTTATCCACTCTAAGCGTAGTTGGCCTTTCCAGTGCATCCTTCCTATTAATTTTCACTCCATCCATTACCTCTACCATATCCACTTCTACCAATATTTTTTCAGCATCCTCTTCCTTAGTAAACACTGGTACAAAGTACTCGTTAAATATTCTTGTCTTGCCCTGTGTCTCTAAGCAAATATCACGCTAATAGGCCTCACCACACCTCTTACTACCCATTTACTGTTTACTTGCCAGTAGAAGATTTTTGAATTCCCTTTTATGTTAACTGTCATTCTATTCTCAAATTCTCTCTTTATCGGTCTTATTTTCCTCTTCACCTCCCCTCTCAACTTATTGTATGTGGCCTGATTCTTTTTTAAAGAATTCACCTGACTTGCATCATACCCCCTCTTTTTTTTTTGTTTCCTCATATTCTCTATCTACATTGTTATCCAAGGAGCCCTGGCTTTGGTTCCTTTAACTTTTGCTCTTGTTGGGATGTATCTAGCCTGTACCTGAAACATCTCCTCTTCAAAGATCTTCCATTGACCTGTTACAGTTTTTCATGTCAATCTTTGGTTCCATTTTACCCTGGCTAGATCCCCTCTCATCCCATTGAAGTTAGCCTCTTCTAATTTAGATGTTCTACATAGATTGTTCCTTGTTCTTCTCCATTACTAATCTAAACCTATTTTACGATGATCACTCTCACCAAGTGTTCCCCCACAGACACTTGGTCCACCTCATTCCCCCGCACTCCATCTAGCAAAGCCTCCTTCCTAGTTTGACTAGGAACATGCTGGCCAAGCAAGTTCATCTGAATGTATTTCAGGAATTCCTCCCCCTCCTTACCCTTGACTCTAAAATGATCCGAATCGATATTTGGGTAATTAAAGCCCCCAATATCACCACTCTACATTCTTGCACATCTCTGTGATTTTCCTGCAGATTGGCTTCTCTATCTCTCTCTCAAATGGATTCTGGCTTTACCCCCTCAAAGCCATCCTCCTTTTCCAATACCGCCATATCTTCCCGAATCAGTATTGCCACCCCACCTCCCTTTTTATTTTCCCTGTCTTTTCTGAATACTTTGTATCCTTGAATATAAAGTGTCCAGTCCTCACCATTTTTAAGCAAGAGTTCCATTATTGCCACTATATTATATACCCAAACAGCTTGCCAACCTTCTTCAACACATTTTGTGCGTTTACATACATGCATTTTATATCTGTCTTTGTATTCTTCATAGTCCTTCTTAGTCTGCTCCTATCTATATGGTACTAATACCTTCCCTAGTACTATCCGACACTCTCACTCCTTTATGCACCATATCCCTCTTTTCTACTCCAAATGCTGGTGCCCGTTCCCTGCAAATTTAGTTTATACCTCCCCAACCACACTAGTGAACCTGCCCACGAAGACATAGGTGCCAGCCCTGTTGAGGTGCAACCTGTCCCTTTTGAACAGGTGCCTCCTGCCCCAGAACTGGTCCCAATGTCCCAAAAATCTGGAGCCCTCCCTCCTCTACATTGCCTCAAACCATGCATTGTTCCTCCCTATCTTACTATTTCTACTCTCACTGGTGTGTGTCACTGGGAGCAATTCAGAGATTACTACCTTCGAGGTCCGACTTAACTTTCTCCCGAACTCCTGAAAATCTGACCATAGGACCTCAATACCTGCTCTCTCTACGTCATTGGTACTGACATGTACCACAACTTCTGGCTCACTGGACTCCCCCTGCAGAATATTCTGCACCATCTCCATGATGTCCTTTATACTGGCACCAGGGAGGCAACACACCATACGGGACTCTCAATGACTGTTACAGAAATGCCTGTGTGTCCCACTAACTATGGAATTTACATAACGACTGCATTTCTGCATTTTGCTGTTCCCTCCTGTGCAGCCCTTGCATATTGGTGCCGTGGTCTGCAATGCATTCCTGCAAGGTGTCATCACTCCTAGCAGTCTCCAAAGCTGAGTATCGGTTTTAAAGTGGAACACAAATTGAAGACCCTTGATCGCCGAGGAATACTTTCAACAATTTACTTATTTTGTCATGTTATTTGGAATGCATATATTATCAAACGACAGCATTACTACAATTGAAAATGTTGTCAAATTACCATTATTCTCTTGATCTTTTAATGGATTGTGGGAAACTGCAATTTTCTATTTTATACATAGCTACAGATAATATGAAGCAGATTTTCCTGTGCCCTGGTGCTGGGCTGCAACCGAAATGCACTCCTTCTATCTAGGCCCAGGAGGACATGGATTTACTGTCCTGGGCCATTGGCAAGTCCCAGAAAAACTCCTGGCACAAGCTCATACATTATAGAACCAAGCATCAGCAAAAAGGTGAAAAAATTAGGATTACAGCTGGATATCAGGCCTGTGAGATCAGGCTTTCTGACTGCTGATGAGGGAGAAAATCTGAATTCTAACTCATCTGTTTATCTTCAGCCTGTCCCAGATGCAGAAATCTGGCAAAATATGTCTCTGTCCCTTTTTTCTGATGTTGCACTCAGGGGAATGAGTATTCCTTGCAGGCAAAGTGAGGAAAATTGACTGATATTTCAATATCACAATGCAGTTTTGTTGAATGGAATTGCAATTGATTTGGAAAAAAACAGTTAAAAAATGTGGAGCTGTCTTTGAAATGTTTTGATATGACCTGTTGAACAAATTAACACTCATGAAGTAAATATTTACAAATATACAAAAAGAAAAACTAGAAAAGATCCATCAAACCCATCTCATCTAGATAACGGTGAAAACTCATCAATTATTTACCCACACTAACTGTGTACTCTCCCAAAGGAGGCAAACATTCCTGTGGCTAATTCAGGAATAACTTGGAAATTCTTCTCTGCCTTCCTAAGGCAATCAATCAACCACGAGGAAACTCATAAATTTCTATCATCACAACTAACTAGGAGGCTATCCTTTATAACTGGAAATGTCCATTTCCTTAAACAAATTGTCAAGTTCTTTTTTAAAGGACTGTGACTAGTTCATACCCATTGCATGCTTGAACACATTGTTCTAGGATGCTGATGCTTTGCAGAAAGAAATATTTCCTGGCACTCATTTAAGTTTTGCCTTCAGATTTTGTATGCACACCCTTATCCAAGATATATCACATCACTAACACCTTAGCAATGCTGGCTATCCAACATTACTACAGTACTGGAGATGATTTTTATACAATTATATAATCAAAGAAATGTTACAGCACAAAAGGAGGCCATTTAGCCATTGTGTCTGTGCCAGCTCTCATCAAGAGCAACTCAGGTGGTCCCACCCCCCTGCCCCTTTTCTGTAGTCCTACATTTTTTTCTCTTCAAGTGCTTATCCAATTCCCTCTTGAAAGCCACAATTGAATCAACCTCCACCACGCTCTCAGGCACTGCATTCCAGATCCTTACCGCTCGTTACCGCTCGTTACATGAAAAAAGTTTTTCCTCGTGTCGCTGTGGTTCTTTTGCCTTTCACCTTAAATGGGTATCACCTGCTTCTCAACCCTTCCATCAATGGGAACAATTTATCTCTATCTACTCTGTCGAGAATCCTCATGATTTTGAACATCTTCATCAAATCTGCTCTCAACTGTGCGATGGAAATCACACCTGCCAAAATGAGACATATAAATTTCATCCAATGGAATATTATTATTTGAACATTTAGTGGACATTGAAATAACTTGTTTAAAAAGACCACAGAACAGTGGATGAAAACATGGCTGCACATTTGCATTCTAAAAGACAGTGGCATGGAGAGACAATGGGAGTACTCCTGGATTCAATTAGCCAGATGGGTTTTGTCAATAGTGATAATCAAAAGACATTGAGAGTCATTGAATGTGTAAGAGCCAGCATTCCACTCACCACCCCTCCCCTCCCCACCATTGAAAGTGTCTCTCCCAATCCTTTGTGCACCTTGTTTCTCCTTTCTAATGCTATGTCCTGGTTCACCACCCCCTCCCAACTTGGGTGAAATCCTCCCCAACAGCACTAGCAAATCATCCTGCGAGGACATTGGTCCCAGCTCTGTTGCAGTGCAAGTCATCTGGCCTGTACAGGTCCCACATCTCCCAGAACTGATTCCAATGTCCCAGGAATCTAAAGCCCTCCCATCTGCACCATCTCTCCAGCCACACATTCATCTGTTCTATCCACCTATTTCTATACTCCATACTGTGCATGTGGCACAGGCTTTCAAAACAAACTTAATATTTAAAACATGATTTAATTATTCTAATTCCTTATTTTATATCTTAAATCCCTACCTCGATACTTAACTCAACACTTACCCTCAATCATGATCTTAGCTCCCTCGGGTTCTGTCCCTCTTTCCTCTCTGCACTGATTCTGACCTCAGTCTTCCAATTTCTGCTTGTGCTCCACTCCTTCCGCTATTGGGCCTTCTCTGCTACTGTCACTTTTATCCTGCTCTGCTCTCTCTCAGCCTCATTGCCTAGTGCAATCATTTGAAGAATGTTTAAAGTAAACAGGGAGATTTGAAATGTAAAGAAAAAACTTATATTCCTTTTTAGCCAGTGCCAATGAGCACATTGCTGTGTGAAAGGTTTTGCAGTCATTCCTCCACTACCGCACCTCCCCCATACCACCCAAACTCATCTGTGATGGGTGGCATTGTGAGAGTGTAAATAATGCCTGGAGCCCTTCAACAACATACAGATGAACCTGGCCCCAGAGGATCCCAGTGTAAGTAATATAAGGTGTCATGACTGCAGCAAAAATACTGGGATTGAGCAACATGATGCACTGAGTATGGCCACACTCCAGCTAGATATTGAGGAAGTGAAATCCCTTCTTGTTGTGGTATATCTCAGAATTTATATGCAGTGTCCCATAAAGTGATGTGTGTGCATTCAATGGTACCTTGCATTATAGGGAAGCTGCTATCCTGGAGAAACCACATGCTCACTCTACTTGTTTCCCTCTGGCAAGAGAATAACATGTATTCATCTCTCTTTGAATTCAGAGCCTCAGTGATTTCCTTTACGCAACACTGAATGATGAACTGGGAGATATTGCAAATATTGACTGCTCCAGCCCGGAAAGAGCCTGAGGTATAAAATTTAATCGCCATGGTCACCTTCACACCCACTGGCAATGTCATCCTTGTCCTGCTCTGAGGCAGCAGTTTGGGTTGCAACAGGTTTGAGTGAGGATCTCCTTAGTGAAGTGGAGGCATATGATACACGGTCATTGTTGAGGTAGAAGAACTGCTCTGTGATGACTTCCTTTTTCTTCAACCGAGGGTACCCACCTCCCCATACCAGCCATGGTTGACAGGGCCCTCGACCATGTCCATTTCATTTCCCACACTTCTGCTCTCACCCCTTCCACGCTCTCCCAGAGCCACGATGCGGATTCCTTTGTCCTCACCATGTGCCCCACCAGCCTCTACATTCAACATGTCATCCTCTGCCATTTCCACCACTTTCAGCATAATACCACCACCAAACATATCATCCCCTCACCTCCCCTTTCAGCATTCTGAAGGGACTATTCCCTCCATGACACCCTGGTGCACTCTTCAATCACCTTCAACACCTCTTTCCTATCCCATGGCACCTTCCCATGCAAATTCAGGAGATGCAAGACCTGCCCTTTTACCTTCTTCCTTATCATTTTCCAAGGCCACAAGCAATCCTTCTAGGTGAAACAGCAATTAGTACTTCTTTCAATTTAGTATATTGTATTCGCTGCTCACAATGCCGTCTCCTTTACATTGGGGAGACCAAATGCAGATTGGGTGTCCACTTTGTATAGCATCTTCTTTCAGTTTGCCATCATAACCCTAAGCTTCCAGTCATCTGCCATTTTAATTCTCCGCACCACTCCCACTCTGACCTCTCTGTCCTCAGCTTCCTATATTGTTCCAATGAAGTTTAATGGAAGCTCGAGGAACAGAACCTCATCTTTCAATTAGGCACTTTACAGCCTTCCGAACTCAACACTGAGTTCAACAATTTCAGATCATACCTCCTGCCCTCATTTTTTTTCTGTGTTTTTTTAATGTTCTTTTGTTTTGGGACAGCAGCTGCTGATAATGATTCTGCTTTCCCATTTACACCTCCTCTAGAAACATCTTTTGTTTCTTTCCTTGTCCCGTGTAAGATTAGATAAGATAGAGGTGGTTTATGCCCCCTTCTAAGGTGGGAACGGACTTGGCAGCACAAAGATTGTTGTGAGTTGACTTTATTGAGATAAAGGTAAGAACAAGTTCATTAAGTTTTCAGCTAAGCTATTAGGCACAAACTCAGGCAGTGATTAACAGTTTAACACAGATACTACCCATATTAGAGACTGAATGGGAGAGCGCATGACTCTATCTCTTGCAGCTTCTGGTCTTCACATTTTTTTGGTCCGTCTCTCGCTCTTGTCTCTTGTTGTTGTTTAAAAATTCTCTGCTGTACAGGGACAAAGTCAAGGCATCTTTTATCTTGGCTGCTATCAATTAACCCTCCCTTCCCCCAATCATCTTTAGCTTGTGTTTAAAGGATACCTTCCTCAACTAATCAAAGACCAATCTTTGGCTGTTGATGACCTTTTAGATTTACATAGGTAATATCCCTTTGTGTTGACTACTTTATGTCAATACTTTTACATTTCGGGGTCCTTCTCTCTCTTTCTCTCTCTCTCTCCATTCCAGCCTGCAAGCTTTGAACCCTGCCTGCTGATTGACTACCTCTGCATACTCCAGCTACAATCAGAAATCCCTTTGGAGGAAATCATCTGCACCGCTATCTCCAAGAGATGCCCGATCAGTTATCTATTGCTTCAAACTAAAAGACGCAGGACCACCGAATTCAGCTAGAAGCCAGGCGAATCACCAAACTTCACAAACCGTATGCTTCTTTTTCCTATGGACTCTAACACAACCAATCTACCCTTCTCCACTCTGTAACCTATTTGTGTGTGAAAACCTCTAGTGTGTGTGTGAAAGTTGGCGTGTAGTTTATTATCTTACTTAGTTCGGTTTAAGTACAATAAAGTTAACCTCTTTCTTTGTTAAACTCAAAAACTGTCCGATTGGTTCTTTTTATGATCATATCAAGTAAGTAATGAAGCACCTACTGAATTGGCCGGACATCCACTTTAAAAAAGAATTTCACCTGTTGTGGTCAAACAAGGAGAGGGAAAGAGGGAAGCCTTTCAACCTCTCCTTACCTGACAGTAACAGAAATTTGGGGGCTCACATCTGGGATCAAAATCCAAAGACAAATGAGAAATTGAAAGTGGGAAACCAAATTGATCCCTGGCAAAAATGTGAAAACTTCAATACTAATTTTCTTGTGATTTTCGGTGTTAGTGTATTAAAATGTCCATATTCCAAAAGGAAGGTGCTGAGAACAGAAGTGACGCCCAGAAGCCTGCGAGTGTCCATTGTAACAAGGCAGGTCACCTTTGAGCTGACTGCTGGAAGTTACGGGGAAAACACATAGGCTTAGTCAGGGTACAACAGATCTGATCGCCCCCAGCGAGTTAACATCCTTCGTACTTATAGCCGCCAGAAGCACTGTGCAAAGAACAGTCAGGTGTTGTGCAGACGACTACTGGCAACACCTATGCAGTCATATTCAGCTGGCCTCCAACACTGGAAAAATCAGAGGAATGTATGACGGCATTAAGAGAGCTTTTGAGCCAACCATCAAGAAGATCGCCCCCCTCAAGTATAAATCAGGAGAAAAGATCACTGACCAAAGCAAGCAAATGGACCACTGTGTGGAGCACCCCCTAGAACTGTACTCCAGGGAAAATGATGTTATCGGTACCGCCCTCAATGCAGCCCAGTCTCTGCCAGTCATGGATGAGCTGGACGAACAGCCAACAAAATCGGAACTCAGTAACGCCATCGATTCTCTACCCAGCAGAAAAGCCCCTGGAAAGGACGGCATTACCCCTGAAATAATCAAGTGTACCAAGCCTGCTATACTGTCAGTACTCCATGAATTGCTTTGCCTGTGCTGAGATGAGGGAGCAGTACCACAGGACATGCGCAATGCCAATATCATCACCCTCTATAAGAACAAGGGTGACCGTGGTGACTGCAACAACTACCGCGGAATCTCCCTGCTCAGCATAGTGGGGAAAACCTTCGCTCAAGTCATTTTAAACAGACTCCAGAAGCTGGCTGAGCATGTCTACCCTGAGGCACAGTGCGGCTTTCGAGCAGATAGATCCACTATTGATATGCTGTTCTCCCTTCGCCAGCTACAGGAGAAATGCCGCAAACAACAGATGCCTTCATTGATCTCACCAAAGCCTTTGACTTCGTCAGCAGACGCGGTCTCTTCAGGCTACTAGCAAAGATCGGATGTCCACCAAAGCTACTAAGTATCATCACCTCATTCCATGACAATATGAAAGGCACAATTCAGCATAACGGCGCCTCATCAGATTCCTTTCCCATCCTGAGTGGTGCGAAACAGGGCTGTGTTCTCGTACCCACACTGCTTGGGATCTTCTTCTCCCTGCTGCTCTCACGCGTTTAAGTCTTCAGAATGAGGAATTTTTCGCCACACAAGATCAGATGGCAGGTTGTTCAACCTTGCCCGTCTTAGAGCGAAGACCAAAGTACGGAAAGTCCACATCAGGGAACTCCTCTTTGCTGACAATGCTGCATTAACATCCCACACGGAAGAGACCCATCGACAGGATTGTGGCTGCCTGCAACGAATTTGGCCTAACCATCAGCCTCAAGAAAATGAACATCATGGGACAGGAAGTCAGAAATGGTCCATCCATCAATGTCGGTGACTACGCTCTGGAAGTGGTTCAAGAGTTCACCTACCTAGGCTCAACCATCACCAGCAACCTGCCTCTCGATGCAGAAATCAACAAACCCATGGGAAAGACGTCTGCTGCTATTTCCAGACTGGTGAAGAGGGTTTGGGAAAATGGCACACTGACACGGAACACAAAAGTCCGAGTGTTTCAAGCCTGTGTCCTCAGTACCTTACACCCATTATTACCCGCTTTTGCCTTGAACTATCATTCCTTTTAACATTTAATCTCTGCTGCATTTTACCCTATCGCAGACCTTCCCTTTTATCATTTCCTAGGTATATTGTATTATCTTTTGTATCCTGCCTCTCTGCTGCCCTCTCTTCTGGGAGATGTAAATGAAAGTTTCCAACATGGCTTCTCTCAGTAAAGACCTTGGACTGGATCTTATTCTCCTCCTGACGGCGAGTTTTGTGGTGGTGGGGTGGTGGGGGGGGGGTTCGGAGAATCGGAGTGGCAAGCAGCTGCCACAGAACCCGACGCCAGGATTACCAGTTTAATTCTCCCGGGGGCTGGCTAGACCAACGATGTCTTCCCACCAAGAAGTCAACTGAGGCTGTTAAGTGGCCTATTAACGGGGATGGGGGGCCTCTGCTGTGCAGGGAGGTTGACTTCGAAAATGATGCGCCCCCCCCATACACCCCCCCACCCCGCAAGCTTGGTCGGGGGTGGGGGGTTCCCTCCTTTGTAGACAATTTATGGGAACTGGGAACCGATTCACCACCCCTGGACCACCCCCTGCCCCCACACCCCCTTGCCGGGGCCTCTAGACTGGCCTCAGGGACCTCGCCTCAGCTACTGACTCTATGACCTCTTCTTCAGGGTTCCAGCACTGGGCCTGGGTCCAAGGCCTCTGCAGTATCGGCAGTGGCTACCGCTCTCGGTGGCACTGCTGATACAGCTGAGCTGTCGGCCCTGTGAATGACAGGCAGTTCTTGGGGGCGGTGTTTAAAAGGACGGGGATTCCGCCTCCACAAACTTTCACCCCAAAAGACTAGAGGTTCGCTCTGGGGGCTGAAAATGTGCAGAGGCAGGGCTCCCTCTGACTTTTCGGCCCAGCACTGGGAGCTCTGCCTCCTGTGCAAAATCCAGTCACTCATGTTAGTTTTACGCTGAATACACAACACTAGCCTCACTGCTTTCCCTGCCTCTGTACTTGCTTAAAGCCTGTTAGTTTTCTAACTTTTTCCAGTTTTGTCAAAAGTTCATTGACCTCAAATGCTAACTCTGTTTTTCTGTCCACAGCTGTTGCCAGATATGCTGAGTATTTTCATCATTTTCTGTTTTTGTTTTTTACATTTTCTGTTTTTATTTCAGATTTCTAGTGTCATAGTATTTTGCTTTTGCTTCCTTGAATTGCTGGGTGGATATGGCCTCATACTGAATGCCCTTCTCCCCCTCTTCGTCGTTCCTCTTCAAGGAGCTTGTCCTCCTCTGTATTGCCTCTTCTCATTCTCCCTGCTATACTGCAGGCCAAGGGGGATAGATATTGGGGTCACCTGGTCTGCCCCAGACAGTGCATACAGCTCATGCGTCCCTGCAAATGTCACATTACCCATTAACGAGCTCTTAAAATGAGCTCTTTAACCATCTTAATTGGCCTTCATCATTGGATCGGGTGTGATCATGGGGGCCACTCTCCCCCCGCCTTGGTGAACATTGCCGCTCCGGGAATGGTGTTGGAAAAATAGCAGGCCGGCCGGCGCCAGCACTTTGGATCCCTGCCTGTCCTCATTCCTGCTCCCAGTGGGACCCGAAAATCCAGCCCAGAAGTGTAAAAGTTGGGAACTTGTTGAGAGTGGGAATTCAGTGCAAGGGGACCAAGGTGCTGCTTTTTGCCTCCAATACTTGCAGTGGTTCATGTAAACTTAAGGCAGTAAATATTTAAAATTTTATTTGGTGTTTTAGTGCTGAGAGCAAGTTAGTGTGTAAAAAAAGAAAAACGTTTGCAACAAGCTGAAAAGTATACATAAATAATCTACACTAAGATATAGAAGAGCAAGTTGGGCGTCTGGACTGCAGTGGTTGGGAGTTTGTGGACAGCGAGATGCTCTCTTGGGAACACATCTGCAGTAGATGTCTCCGTCTCAAATCTCTCCAGCTCAGAGTAAATGAGCTGGAGTACAAATTGAAGATGCTCCAACACATAAGGGAGGGGGAGAAGTATCTGGATGGTTTGCTCCAGACCTTGCTCATACCTCATAGAGAATTGCAGGTTCAAAATGGGTGTTCGTGTCACTGATAGTGTACGGAGTAAGGGAAACCCTAGTGAGATAGAGAACCAGGATCCACAGTTACTGATCCTGTCCAACAGGTACAATGTAATCGCTATCTAAGAGAATAAGGAAAAAGACTGTCTGAAGGAAAGCCAGAATGTGGACCACAGCACTTTGGAGCAGGTGTCCAAATGCGGGAGGAGGAGGGGAAGAGTAATGTGGTAGCTGTCGTGGATTTAATAATTAAAGAGGAGAGAGATGACATCTTTTGTAAGCAGGATCTAGAGTGCCACATGATATGTTGCCTACCTGATGCCAGGGTGAGGGACATCTCAAACCAGCATGAAAGGATATTGGAGAGGGAAGGGGAAGGATCCAGTTGTTGTGATCCATGTTGAGGCCAACAACATAAAGAAGAGTAGGAAAGAGGTCCTGAGAATGTCACAAACAATGAGCTAAATTAAAGAACAGGACCTCAAGGATTATAATCTCTGGATTATTACCCGAGCCATGTGCAAAAGGATAGGGAGATTTGGGAGGTGAACACATGGCGAAATGAGTTATGTGGTAAAGAGGGGATCCATTTCATGGGATATTGGTCCCAGTATTGACCCTTGTGATGGGCTCTACTTGAACTGGGCTAAAAACAGGGTCCTACTGGAAAGGATAAATAAGGCCTTCATAAGGATTTTAAACTAGCAAATGCGGGGGGAGGTGGTGGGGGTGGGGGGGGCGGGGTGGTGAGGGCTTCTGCAAAAGGTAGTATTAATAGTAATTCAAAAATAAACAAAAGGGAAAAGAGCAGAGTAACAGTTAGAAATTGTGCTATAGGCTTTGCGGGTAAAGGGAGAACTGAAAGATGTAAAGTAATTAAACCAGGAAAGAGAAATAAGAAACATGTGAGTAAAACATTAGAGTAGAAGGACATGTTAGGGTGTGTGACATAAATAAGCATTCTTTATACAAACACAGGGAGTATAAGGAACAATTGAATGAATTGCAGACTGGTAGCTATTACTGAGACATGGCTGATCAGGACTGGGAACTAAATATATCAAGTTATAAGATTTACAGGAAAGATAGGGAAAATGGTAGAGGCGGAAGGGTAGCCTTAGTCATTAAGTATGAAATCATTTCAATGATATAGAGAGAATATAATGAGAGATAAACAGGCAATGGAGAAGTTATGGGTAGAATTTAGAAATAGAAAAGAATTTAAGACTGTAATGAGAGTTTTGTATAGGCTCTCTGGTAGCAGCTGTGAAGTGATAGATTGTATAATTGCAGAAATTAAACAAGCATGTAGCAAATGCAGAGTGCCTGAATGGGAGATTTTAACTCCCGTATAGATTGGAAAAAGCAGACGAGCTTAACATGTCAGAAAGGAAGTGAATTTCTTGCGTGTGTTCAGGATAGTTTTCTGCAACAATATGTCCTAGAACCAACAAGGTGCAGGCCATATTAGATTTAGTAATGAGTAAAGAGCCAGATTTTGTTAATAGCCTAACTGTATGTGAACATTATCTAATTGAGCTCAGTGTAATGTTTTCAAGGGAGAAATGTGAAACAGCGTCTAAGATTCTAGATTTAAGCAAGACTGCTTCAGTGTGATGAGACACAGACTGCCCACAATAAACTGGACAAATCTGTTAATGGGTAAAAAGACAGAAGAGCAGTGGGAGGTGTTCAAAAAACAATTTAATATGATACAGAACCTCTTTATTTACCTAAGGGGCAACAGTTATACCTGCCAATAAAATACAACCATGGATAACTAAAGAAGTAACATAAAACCAAAAGAAAAAGATACAAAAATACCCAAAAAAATTGGGTCCTTGAGAATCAGAAACATACAAAGAACTGCAAAAGATGACAAAACGGATAGTAAGAGCTACAAAAAGGAAGTGTGAAAAGAAGCTTGCAAGGGATATCTCTATCAACACAATGGTTATCTACCACTTGAGGCTGAACCTTCTGCAAATGTCCGAGTCAGTGTCAGTGAAGACTGTAGCTCTCCAGGGAGGCTGTCACTGATCTCTGTACCAGGCTGCAGGACAAGCTGAGACCCATGGGTTTTGGTGGACATGCAATTCCAGCGGCCCTGAAGATTATCGTGTCTCTCAACTTCTACACCTCTGGCTTTTTCCAGGGATCTTCCAGTCTGCAGCCACATTCAAGAGGACCGGCGACTAGGTGCACGACCACGATAATCCAGAAAGTCAGGCGGAGAGCTTCATTGGGTTCAGAGCCATCACTGGATTTCCACAGGTTCAAGGTGTCATCAACTGCACAAATGTGGCTATCAAGGCTCCCATGGACCAGCCAGGGTCCTTCATCAACAGAAAGTGCTTCCATTCCATCAATGTCCAACTGGTCTGATACCACTGTAAGTGGATCCTTCAGGTGTGTGCAGGGTTCCAGGGAAGCAGCCAGGACACATACATACTTTGGCAGTCCCAGGACTCACAGCTTTTCCAGTACCCCCCCGGTCACCTTCAGGGATGGATACTTGGAAGAGCTATCCACTAAAAACATGACTACTCACGCCTGTGAGGAACCCACGCATGGATGCAGTGCACAGGTACACCACCTGCCGCCGGTGAACTCAAGTTGGGGCTATTGGCCTTCTGAAGAGATATTAATGGGGGGAGATGTGGGATCGAAGTTCTTTCCCCCCTCCCAACTGGACTTTATGAAATATGGGGAAAACCCCAGCCCCCATGGACATCAGTACTGTGAATAAAAGCCAAACCTCAACACATAGCACACATAGGCAGGCTGCATTCTAAACGGTCAATTTCAAACATTCCAACATCACAACAGAACTGATATTGTTAAATGACTGGAATTTTGGACATTATCATAACAGTGACACAGGATAACTGCCATCGTTTAACCCAATTAAGTAATTGGGGAGGCCATTGTTCCAATTAACTGGCCCCAGACCACAGCATTCACTCCTGTCAAGACAGGAGAGAAACCTTTTCATGTATATCAGCTCTGGAACCTGGAATACCTCACCTTGGTGGAGTTCATCATTCTCAGTGATGGAAATAACAGCAGTATTGAGTGGATCTGTCTGGACCAGGCAGGTAACAGGAAAGGGATTAAAAGGTGCTAAGCGCTGACCATCCAGCGGGATGGCTTCAGGAGATATGTTAATGATATATTGATAGGAATCATCATAAAAAGGACAAGGTCGAAGGGTTTGGCACTGCAGTCAAGAAGGAGGGTCAGGAACGGTCAATCTGGCTCATGGACCTACAAATTCTCACCAGAAGGACCAATCGCTGGGAGGATTGTAAATTATCAGCCAAATCCAAGGGGTATTTGGGGCTGAGAATTTAAAGCAATTTTAAGTGTAACAACCAAATCCTGGGAGGGTTTGAGTTTTAAGTTGAGTGAGTTTGGGGAAGAAACATAGGGTTTTGCCTGTGGTCTTTTGAAAAAGGTTCATCTTATAAGTCGTGGTGACTTGTGTGTTTGGGTGGGAGCTGAGGTTAAATTGTGGAGGGATTTAAATCGGACTAACCTATCAAGGTGTCCTGTTGTGTCCTTTAAATTACTTTCGAGATCTTTGTATCAGGGTGTTAGGAGGGTTTTAATAAACAAGTTTGTGGTTCAGCCCATCCCTGTGTCTGTGCAATTTGTCCTTTATAAAAATCTTAAAGTCAAGAATCATCAGAAAAGAGTTAACAAAGTAAGCATTGGTCCTATAGAAAGTGAGTCTGGGGAATTAATAATGGATAATAAGGAGAAGACAGATAAATTGTACAGATATTTTACATCGGTCTTCACTATTGAGGAAAAAAGTCACATCCCAGTATTACCTGTAAGTCAGGAAATGGAAGGGATGGAGGAACTGAAGAAAATTACAATCACCAGGGAAATGGTACTGAACAAATTTTTGGAGCTGCAGGCTAACAAGTCCCTGGGTCCTGATGGACTTCATCCTAGGGTGTTAAAAGAAGTGGCTAGTGAGATATTTGATATGTTAGTTTTAATTTTCCAAAATTCCCTTGATTCGAGAAGGTTCCATTCGATTGGAAAATAGCGAGTGTAACTCCTTTATTCAAAAAGGGAGACAGAAAGTAGGAAACTATAGGCCAGTTATCTTAACATCTGTCTTAGGGAAAATGTTGGAAGCTATTATTAAAGATGTTATAGCAGGGCATTTAGAAAAATTCAAGGTAATCAGACAGAGTCAACATGGTTTTGTGCAAGGGAAATCATGTTTAACCAATTTATTGGAGTTCTTTGAGGGAGTTACATGTACTGTGGATAAAGGGGAACCAGTGGATGTATTGAACTTAGATTTCCAGAAGGCATTTGATGAGGTGCCACATAAAAGGTTATTGCAGAAAATAAAAGCTCATGGTGTAGGGGGTAACATATTGGCATGGACAGAAGATTGGCTAGCTAACAGGAAACAGAGAGTAGGCATAAATGGGTCATTTTCTGGTTGGCAAGATGTAATGAGTGGTGTGCCACAGGGATCTGTGCTGGGGCCTCAACTTAATGGATGTAAGTGATGAAGGGACAGAAGGTACGCTTGCTAAATTTGCTAATGACAAAGATAGGTAGGAAAGTAACTTGTGAAGCAGACATAAGGGGGCTACAAAGGGATATAGATAGGTTAAGTGAATGGGTAAAGACCTGGCAAATGGAGTATAATGCGGGAAAGTGTGAAATTGTCTACTTTGGCAGGAAGAAGTAAAAGAAGCATATTATCTAAATGGTGAGAGATTGCAGAGCTCTGAGATGCAAAGGGATCTGGGTGTCCTAGTGCATGAATCGCAAAAGGTTAGTATGCAGGTACAGCATGTAATTAGGAAAGCTAATAGAATGTTTTCATTTATTGTGAGGGGAATTGAATACAAAAATAGGGAGGTTATGCTTCAGTTATACAAAGCATTGGTGAGACCACATCTGGAGTACTGTGTACAGTACTGGTCTCCATATTTAAGGAAGGATGCAAGTGCATTGGAGGCAGTACAGAGAAGGTTTACTAGATTAATACCTGGAATGGGCGGGCTGTCTTATGAGGAAAGATTGGACAGACTAGGCTTGTATCCGCCTGGAATTTAGAAGAATAAGAGGCGACTTGATTGAAACATATATGATCCTGAGAGGTCTTGACAGGATGGATATGGAAAAGATGTTTCCCCTTGTGGGAGAATCTAGAACTAGTTCACTGTTTAAAAATAAGGGGTTGCCTATTTAAGACAGAGATGAGGAGAAATTTTTTCTCCCAAAGGGTCGTGAGTCTTTGGAATTCTCAAAAGGCAGTGGAAGCAGAGTCTTTAAATATTTTCAAGGCAGAGGTAAATAGATTCTTCACAAGCAAGCGGGGGGGGGGGGGGGGGGGGGTGGTAGAAGGTTATCGGGGGTAAAGCCTGTCTACCCAACCCGAACCCGACTGGACCCAATTACATGTGTTGTGTTCAGGTCAGGTCGGGTTGAAATTCCGAGTCCAGCATTCGGGCTCGGTTCTGGTCGGGCTGGACACTACTTCCAGAAAGTCACAGGAATCGCCTGCTGCCAGAACAGATGAAGGGGATTCATGTTGGGTCAGTTTGGGTCGGGCACGAAAAGAAATTAAAGGGCTCGGGCTCCAGTCGGGTTCGGGCTGGCTATGGTCGTGTCGGACCCGGGTCGGGTTTTAATTTTATTCCCAAGCCAGGCTTTAATCAGGGGTAGGTGGAAATGTGGAGTAATCAGTTCAGCCATGAACTTTTTGAATGGTGGAGCAGGCTCAAAGGGCCAAGTGGCCTACTCCTGCTCCTAATTCGTATGTTCATATGTAATGGGGGAAACGGGAGCGGGAAACTCTTACATATCTGGTGACCGTGGCAGGATTTTAAGGTCAAGGTCAAATTATGGATGGGACCAAGGGCAAGAAACCCTCAATGGAGGATCAGGTATCCAATTATGTGGGAAGCAAGTTAAACTTTTCTGCATCGTGGGTACAGGAACTGATGTGTGCTGACTGTCCGGAGGAGCAGACAATGGAATTGGTGGGTCGTAGCGCACACAGGAAGTCAAAGGAAAAAGCAGTCTAGCTATTGTGTATGCAATTTTAACAGAGAAAGTCAAGCAGGTATAGGAGGAAAAGGTGGAGTTGGAGAACAGAGCAAGCAATGGAGAAGCCGTGGTGGATCAATTAGTGGCAGAATTAAGCAGTGAAAGGCAGGAGAGGAAAGCGCAGGAGGAGACTTCAAGAAGCGCAGTAGAGAATTTACAGTGTCAGGTTACGGAAAGTAGGAGAGAGTGCCAGGCTCAATGTGAACAAAGTGCCAGGAATCTGGAGAGGGCTGGCAAGGCTGGGGTCAGTTAAATGACGTTAAGGCAGCTTACAGAGTAGCTCAGAGTTGGGCATACGAAGAGGCTGACCACAGACCCTGTAGGGAAAGGATTTGGAAGCTGACTCTAACATTATCGGGACCAGGGGAATGGCTTGTCTCAAGGCACCAGGGGAAGGTGGTATAGACTGGGATGAAGAGGGGAAAGAGTCCAATGAGTACAGTGGGAGTCGGCCGGCTCCTGAGGCACCAGGTCCACCAAGACCGATGTGCCCCCTGCGACAGCAGATGTTCAGCCTGCCCCTAGCAGGCGGCAGTCCAGCGCCATTGCAGAGTGACTATGTGGTTCCCTATACTACCCTACAGTTACAGGAAATGCTAGCCGACGTGCCGAAGCTGAAGCACGGAGGGGATGCCTCAGTCCACTTCGCTAGCATAGAGCAGATAGGGGGGAATCAACAATTGCGATGAGGACGAGATGAAAAAGCTGATCTTGTTCTCTCTGGATGGGAAGGTGTACCAAAGCTTATCTGCAGCCACTAAGATGGGAGGGGGCAATGTAAATGGTCTGAAGGATGAGATTTTGGTTGCATTGGGACATGGTCAGGGCAGCCCGTTCTTACAAGTCGAGCAGACCTGGCAGCTAGTGGGTAAGGCACCGGATGCGTTTGTGAACAGAGTATGGCCAGTGTATTTGAAAGCTACAGGGGGAAACCAGGACCGTTTGCAACTGGTAGGGGCCTCCAGAAACCATTGGCAGAGGACACTAGTAGCCCACAGCCTTCCACGGATCAGAACGATGGCGGAGTCATAGTTTGACCCTGAAGACCTGACAAACACTGAGGCAGGGGTACTGAGGAAGCTGACCCTAGCGTTTAAAGCTGACTGGAGGGAGGAGCTCAAGCAGAAGGGAAAGGTGCACGAAATAAAGGGAAGCGTGAGTGGTAGAAAGGAGCGGAAGCAAGAGGTGGGTAATGCTGACAGATCCCAGGCATGTTTCAGTTGTGGGAAAACGAGACACTGGAGAAGGGAGTGTAAGTCTCCAAAAGGGAGGAAACCAGGAAGCAGGAGTCAGGGTTGAAACCATGGGCAGTAGAGGCAGAAAAAGAGCGAGTAGAGGATCGAGTGAAACTTTTGGTGTCTGCATTACAGCAAGTTATGGGTAAGGGACAAAAAAGGTGCTTGGATCGAAAGATAATAGAGGAAGTGTCACGCAGACCCCCACCTGTCAAGAATGTGGTATATTAATTTTGTCATATGAATGTTGATTTTAAACTGTTGCTGGAGTGAAGAAAGGACTTGTTAAAATAAAATCACCAGACACTTGGCTGGAAAAACATGTGCTTGGGGAGACAAAGGACTATTCCCTGGTCTGCTTAACCCAAAATGGGCTGTGATCACCTGACATTGAAGGTGAGGATGCTCACATTCCAGGATGACTGCTAAGATGGCAGAATCCACAAACAGAAGTGGTCAAACCAGCTAGTCACATGACTAACCTGCTGGCAACCTGGATTTTTTTCAAATTGTGCCACAGAGAAAGGCAGAAGGCTGTTGAAACTGAAGCTGGAGCAAGGAAGCCTCTCTGCCTCTCACTTTCACTTTCTTCCAAGCCACTGGACCCACGGAAGACATGTAAACCTCAAGAGAGAAAAGACTCCAACCTTGAAACAAGTTGAAGCGTGCACTGGGCCCCAACGAATTGCAAGTCTGACCGGCAACCAAAGACTTCACAGCAAACTCAAAGGACAGTAAAATAGAAACCCATCTTTTGCCTCAAACCTTTCCCCTTTACTCTTTTCTACTTTTCTGTCTCTGTCTGCATGTGTATTTATCGCGTATGCATGCTAACGTGGTGGCGTCGCATAATCATAGTCGGTAACCAGATTAGAGTTTAAGATTAATAAACTTCCACCTTTCTTGTTTAAAATTTAAGAAAACCTGTCTGAATTGATTTCTTTGCCTTCCAATTGGAAAACAGTGAACAAGGATTCACTGAGGGGAGCTTAAAAACACGATGTTTTTAAAATTAAGCCCTGTTATGGTTAAACCAGGCAAAGGCTGAAAGGGAACCCCTAGACCTCTTCTCAACTGGTTATAACAGGAAGTTAATTGGAAGATATAAATGGTAGGTTTCAGAAGACTGTGTGAACAGTAAAAGAAACCCTTGTGTGTATGTGAGTTGGTTCAGTTTGTTTATATGTTTTATTAGAGTGTCCCGTTTGATTTTGTGTGTCTGTGCTCCAATGTTCAGTGTCTGTCTCTGAGTGGATGTTGGAAGTGTTAAAATCCAATTGTGTTGTGCTCTTGTGCTGTGAGAGAGAGAGAGTGACTCATGTTTCTGATTTCTATGAGTGTGCAAGCCGGTGTCGGTGTCACGTGAAAGTTGTTTAACCCCTTGTGGTGTGTTTTTGTATGTGATTTTAAAACAGTTGATTGTTTAATGTGTTTCAAGAGCTGTTTTTTAATGGATGTAAGTGAGAATGAAGTTATAATAACATATTTAAGCAGGGAAAAAAATTGTTTCATTGTTCTGAGAGAGTAAAAGATATGTGGTCCTCTCCCATGCTGTGTGAGGCTGCTGTTTGGTTTAAATTTTGTCTGAAGTTGTACTGTGAAAATTCACCTTTTTCTTGAATTCCTACTTACAGTTGCTTCAAAGGGGACCTTGAAGAAAGAAGACCTGAGAACCCTGAACTTGTTATTTTCTCTTGTTTCTTTGTAAAACATGTGCTGTGTTAATTGATTT
The DNA here is from genome assembly GCF_036365525.1 of Heterodontus francisci. Taxonomy (NCBI): domain Eukaryota; kingdom Metazoa; phylum Chordata; class Chondrichthyes; order Heterodontiformes; family Heterodontidae; genus Heterodontus; species Heterodontus francisci. The sequence continues at coordinate 140,863,542 of NC_090374.1, forward strand.
AAGTTGATAAATTTTAAGGTGTGTGCATGGAGAATGCATGTGGGAAGCTTTCAGCGAGAGAATATGTGTGTGGAATAAAGGTTTTGTGTGGATGATGCATGTTTTAAGTTTATTTTCTGAAATTGTAATTTTGTAGTCAAGTTTTACTACTTTTGGGTTAAAGGGGATTTCACAATGGGAATTGTGACCTAGTTAAAGGGGACAGTAATGGAAATAAGTAAATGTTCGAAGTTATAAATTTGAGTTGGAATTTCTGATCTAAATTTCAATTCGTATGGAATTTTGTTTTGTTAAACATGTGGGGATTTTATTCTGGACAGAAATTTACAGATGCAAAAAGTCCCAACCTGGAAGAAAGGAAAAGGGGTTGTGGTAATTGCAGCACACAGTGCAAATTAATATAACAGGAAGTCTGACCTGTGAAGAGAAGATCTCTCAGGTAGTGTAAATTTGTACATAACCTAAGTATGGCCTGTGGAGGAAAGACCCCTCACAGAGCAGTGATAATTTCTTTTCTTCTCCTTTTCTGCAGAAGCAAAGTCGAGCCAGGAACACAGGATGGGACATACCCTGTGGCTGGGTGTGATGACAATCCTGATTGGAGCAGGACAGATGGATCGAGGCCACATCGAGTGCCTTTCACTTACTGGTGTATGGGAGGAACCAGGCCCGATGTAACACAGGAGGGTAAGACATGGGGCACTGACGGGATAGCTGCATACACCCACGAGGGAAGGTGGCCGGGTTGGTTGGGGTCAAATTCAACCAAGTATTCCAATCATACTGGGTACACATTCGGTGGAGCCCAAAATTGAATATTACAGCCAGCAAGGTATGGGTTAAAGAGGGAAGGTAAGTGTGCCTGGAGTGCCGGGGCAGCACCTCAGTGGGATGGTGGTGGTGGTTGCGAAAGATGGATCGGACTAAGGGTGATGTATTCGGGGACTGGGAAAGATTGGGAAACAACTCACTTCGATGGGTTACTGGGACATAGGGAGGAGTGAAATTGCGTTGGGTCAAATGGTGGAAGGAGGAACAAAGGGTGTGTGTGTGTGGGGGGGGGAAATCAGAACATAAATGCCAGAAGGGAGCAGCCATTGCTTTCAAATGCCAATGGCAGGATTCTGGATCTGGACTGGACTGGATTCAGAGTCTAGACTCTTGCTTGGTCCTAGATCCCCCAAAGACCGTCAATGCTACCGAACTGATAGCATTTGGAAAATAGCCCCCACCCAGGCCCCCAAAGGCCCAGGTTATAGAAGTCGAGTGTCCCCTAACAACACCCGGACCCCGAAATGGGTTTGTGCTAATTCCAGCAGGGAAGGTGTTGTACCATGATGTGCACTATGAGACAGCATCTGTCGTCCTCAATTTAACGGCGGTATGACTGCCCCGGTGGTGCCCAGCAGAGACGGAGAAGCTATATGAGAAGTTGTCAAAGGAAATTCTATGAACTAAATTACGGGGACAAATATCGGGAGGATATATATGAATTGAGCAGTACCAGGCACACCAGTTCAGGAAGAGGGAAGAGGGAGTTGATCAAAGACGCAGCAACAGTATATAATACAGGAACATCATTGATCAATGGTTTAGATTGCAGGTCAACACCTTGCGGGATCAGGTAAAGAAAATACGAGGGGGAGGTAACGAGATTGAAAGGCAGGAGTTATGAGTAAACCAAGTTATGACAATTCACCTGAAAGAAATAATAGCTGAACTGGGAAGTCATGCTCAGTCTATAAACAAACTAATAAAAGAGGACCGGAACGTGTCAGACTGGGCCGCCCAAAATGATGCGTGCGTTATATATGGTACGTGGTTGCTAAGTGAGGGACGCAGTAATTTGGAAGATTTGAAACAGGGCTGTGTACCATCGTGGGTCGAAAACAGACACATCAGGGCCATGAGCACCCACGACAACCTCATGAATCCGTGCCAGCTGCGGTTAGCCTCTGAAGCGTACTCAGTCCCAATTGACTGTGGCCAGTATAACCATACTATAATGAGGGTAGTTCTCAGGATGCCAGTGATGGGCCAGTGACAACGGCCACCTCCAGTATACCGGGTGGAGAATGTTGGGGTCATCTGAAACAGGGTACATGTGCAGCATCAAAAGGCCCCTCCGTATGTGGTTAAATGGGGGAGTTCCATGTCTGGCATGGACCTAAAGGGGTGTCAGGAAAGGGGTGCGGATGTGGTGTTGTGCCCATACCATCTGAACGAATTCAACTGACCAGTGTGTGGGTTTGCATCGGAAGGTATATACCCCATCAACTGCACTATAGAGGTGATGGTTCAGCACCATGTTCCACCTCAGGTGGCATATGAGGGCAACGGGACATACTGTGTTACCACCAGAGTGAGCTGGTTTAGGTTAACCAATGACACATGGTGCCCCATCCAAGACCCAACCTTCTGTTTTAAGTCCTCGATGGAGGTTCAGATTTTGCAGGAAAGGATAATCCCTATCTGGGATCTTACTTCAGTGAATATCACCGTAGGCAGTGCCCTTCCAAACCTCCAAGAACAGATAGCCCACCTTGGATATGATATTTCATTCCTGCCCGAGCACCTCATAAATTGGTGAAGGAGGTAGAACTGTCTCAAAAGCACTATTGCACTCTTGAGCAGAGGAACAGAGACACGGGGGATAATATTAGGGAAATAGCCTCCCCACATGATGGGATATTAATTTCAATATTGAAATTCCCTCCTGGATTTGATTTGCTTCACACACGCTGGTGATTGTACCAATTATTATAATATTGTATGTGTTAAGATTGTCACGTAAACTGAAACGAAAAACCAAAAGGCAAAACATGGGGAAATGGGTAAGAAGGGGTTTGATAATGGATTCTAATGTATAGATAGTGATTTGGCTCAGGCTCATAATTCCCGTAACGTGACAGAAGAATTCATCGGAGGTAATATCTCTAGCATTCGAGATATTAAAGGGAGGAGATGTGGGATTGGAATTCATTCCCCCCCCAACTGGACTTTAAAACTAGACATTATGAAATATGGGGAAAAAACCCAACCCCCACGGACACTTGTACTGTGAATAAAAGCCAAACCTCAACACAAAGCACACAGAGGCAGGCTGCATTCCAAGGGATCAATTTCAAACATTCCAACATCACAACAGAACTGATACTGTTAAAGGACTGGAATTTGTACATTAACATAACAGTGACACAGGATAACTACCATCATGTAACACAATTAATTAATTGGGGAGGCCATTGTTACAGCTAACTTGCCCCAGACCACAGCATTCACTCCTATCAAGACAGGAGAGAAACCTTTTTTCATGTATATCAGCTCTGGAGCCTGGACTACCTCACCTTGGTGGAGTTCATTGTTCTCAGTCATGGAAATAACATAAGCATTGAGTAGATCTGTCTGGACCAGGCAGGTAAGAGACGAAAGAGATTACAAGGTGCTAAGCGCTGACCATCCAGCAGGATGGCTTCAGGAGATGTGTTCATGATATTTCAATAAAGATCATCATAAAAAGGACAAGATCGAAGGGTTTGGCACTGCAGTCAAGAAGGAGGGTCAGGAACGGTCAACCTGGCTCGTGAACTTACAAATTCTCACTGGAAGGACCAATCGCGTGGAGGATTATAAGTTATCTGCCAAATCCAAGGGGTATTTGGGGCTGAGAGTTTAAAGCAATTTTAAGTGTAACAACCAAATCCTGGGAGGGTTTGGGTTTTGAATTGAGTGAGTTTGGGGCAGAAATGTGGGGTTTTGCCTGTGGTTTTTCGAAAAAGGTTCATCTTATAAGTTGTGGTGACTTGTGTGTTTGGGTGGGAGCCGAGTTTAAATTGTGGAGGGATTTAAATTGGATTAACCAATCAAGGTGTCGTGTAGTGTCCTTTAAATTAGTTTAGAGATCTTTATATCAGGGTGTTAGGAGGGTTTTAATAAACACATTAGCCCAACCCTGTGTGTGTAATTTGTCCTTTATAAAAATCCTAAAGTCAAGAACCATCAGTAAGGGGGAAACAGGAGCAGGAACCTCTTACAAAGGGTTGGCTTTTTGAGGAGAGGGTGCTGACAGCAAATTTAAAGGACAACACCAGAAGAGAGAGAACCGTTTACAATATCAGCTAACATGGGGACCTGGAGGGGTGATGATCAGTTCAGTTGGAATAGGATCAGGATGGTACAGGAGGTGGGACTCATGGACAAGATGAACTCAGAGAGGGCATGAGGGGCGGTAGAAAGGAAACTAGAGAAGGTTGCGAGTTCAGAGCTGAGGCGGGGGGAAGCATTATAGGAAGTTTGGCTAGGTGGGCTAGTGGAAGGGAGGGAAGTGGCAGAAGCAGCAGATCAGATGGTCTCAATCTTAGTGACAAAGAAGTCCATGAGCTCCTCAAACCTATTGTTGGAGGTATGGGTGGAGGGGACAGGGGAGAGGGATGTAAGAAGACAGTTTGCAATAGTGAAATGAAGCTGTGGGCACCAAGAATTAGAATAAAAAGCAGGAAGAGTGAGGTGCATTTTGAGGTGATGGTGCAAAGGGCATAGGGACTAGGGAGCAGCTGTCCACACCGGAAGCGCCTTGAAAGAAACACCCAGAAGGGGAAGGCAGCACTCCTTCTCCCTTGCAAGGCACACTTGTACCTCCCTGAGAAGGACGAGGACCTGGTAAAGAATCCAGGTGCCTCATTCCCCTCTTGCCTTATCATTGCTGCATTGAGCTAATGGATAAGGTGAAGGCATGCAGGTCTGTGCACATCTCTGGAAACCAATGAGTGGTCTATTGGATTTGCCTCTTCATGATGGTCATAAATCTGTCATTGAAGGAAGCCAAGTGCACACCCATCAGAGACATAGAAGCACTCATGGCTTGGATGGACCCCTTCATCATCCGCCGATGGATGCACATAGCCTCAGGAAGCTCCACTAGTTGTTCCATTGTCTCCCGCTGCAGCTGCAGCAATTGCTATGTCATGGCTGACTCCAAAGGCATGCCATTAATCTGGGGCTTAGCATGGGCCAGGCTTCCCACAATCCTCTGACTGTCAGTGGCCTCGGCTGTCAGCCTCCATCAGCAGTGGTCGCATGAGCACCATGCCTTTTGTGTGCCAGATGCACCCTTGTGAACTCCTACTTGTTAACTCACCCTCTTGGCTTGGCACACCTGTCTCGCCGTCAGCGATTGCACGGCTGCCCTGGTGGCCAGCCGACCCTAAGATCCTAAGATGTGGTTAGGAAGGCATATGGGATACTTGCCTTTATTAGCCGAAGCATAGAATATAAGAGCAGGAAGGATATGATGGAGCTGTATAAAATGCTAGTTAGGTCACAGCTGGAGTACTGTGTACAGTTCTGGTCGCCACACTATAGGAAGGATGTGATTGCACTGGAGAGAGTGCAGAGGAGATTCACTAGTATGTTGCCTGGGCTGGAGCATTTCAGCTATGAAGAGAGACTGGATAGGCCAGAGTTCTTTTCCTTAGAGCAGAGAAGGCTGAGGGGAAACCTGACTGAGGTATACAAAATTATGAGGGGCATTGATAGGATAGATAGGAAGAAACTTTTTCCCTTTGTGGAGGTGTTAATAACCAGGGGGCATAAATTTAAGGTAACGGGCAGGAGGTTTCGAGGGGATTTGAGGCAAATGTTTTTTACCCAGAGGGTGGTTGGAATCCGGAACACACTGCCTGAAAGGGTGGTAGAAGTAGGAACCCTCACAACATTTAAGAAGTATTTAGATGAGCACTTGAAATGCCATAACATACAAGGCTACGGGCCAAGTGCTGGAAAATGGGATTAGAATAGATAAGTGCTTGATGGCTGGCGCAGATATGGTGGGCCAAATGGCCTGTTTCTATACTGTATAACTCTATGCTCTATGATTCTATGATCAGGTACAGAAAATAATCAAAAAGATCAATGAAATGCTCTGGTTTGTAGCTGGAGGACGATAACATAAGGTGTTAGACGTTATGCTGCAGCTATACAAACCCCACATCCAGAGCAGTTCTGGGTACCACACCTTAGAAATGATATATTGGCCTTGGAGGGAGTGCAGCCTAGTTTTAGCAGAAGGATACCTGTACTCCGAGTTAATAATTAAATTACGAGGAGAGATTATACAAGCTAGGGTTTTATTTACTGGAATTTAGAAGGTTAAGGGGTGATTTGATTGAAGATTTCAAGATAACAATGGGAACAGATAGGGTACATAGAGAGAAACTATTTCCACTGGTTGGGGAGTCTAGGACTAGGGGGCATAGTATAAATATTAGAGCCAGACCTTTCAGTAGTGAAATTAGGAAACACTTTACACACAAAGAGTGGTAGAAGTTTTGAACTCTCTTCCGCAAATGACAATTGATGCTAGGTCAATTTAAATCTGAGATTGATGGATTTTTGTTAACCATAGGTATTAAGGGATATGGGGCAGAGGTGAGTATATGGAGTTGGGTCACAGATCAGCCATGATCTTGTTGAATGGCAGAATGGCAAGAAGGCTTGAGAAGCTAAATGGTCTACTCCTGTTCCTATGTTCCTAAGTGAGAAAGCTCCCGGTGGGAGATCCAGCCAAGGCTTGGAGCTCAATCCAAATATCAAATTGGGCCAACGTTGGAAAACCTGGTGGAGTTGACCACGTGGTTCCACATTGTTAATTGTTTCTTTTCAAGTATCATGAGCAATGGAAAATATATTGTCATGCAGACTCCCACCTGCCAAGAATGAGGCATATTAATTTTGTCATATGAACATTGATTTTAAATTGTTGCTGGAGTGAAGAAATGACTTGTTTGAAGATCACAAGACACTGGGCTGGAAGGCTATTTGCATATGAAGACACACTGCTTGTGGAGACAAAGGACTATTCCCTGCTCCAATTAACCCAAATGGATTTTGATCACCAGACATTGAAGGTGTAAGGAAGTGCATTCCAGGCCTTGCTAAGATGATAAAATCCACAGAGCCAGGACTGGTTATAGCAGCTGGTCACATGACTAACTGGCTGGTCCAGATATTTTGAACTAGTCACAGGACAGTTTGAATTCAGAAGGCAGTGTATAACTGAAGCTGGAACAAGGAAGTCTCTCTCTCTCTCTCGCTTTCTCCCAAGCCACCAGACCCATGGAAATCGCATAAACCTCAAGAGAGAAAAGACTCCTATATCGGAACAAGTTGAAGTGTGAACTGGGCCTCAACGAATTGCAAGACTTACTGGCAACCAAAGACTCCACATTGAACTTAAAGGACTGCAACTACCAGACATTGCCTCACACTTTTCCCCTTTATTCCTTCTACCTTTTCTCTATCTGCGCATGTGGCATGCTAACGGGGTGCGTCGCATATTCATAGCCGTTAAACTGATTGGAATTGAAGATTAATAAACTTCTACCTTTCTTGTTGAAATCTAAGGAAACCTGTTTGAGTTCTTTGCCTTACAATTGGAGCAGTGAACAAGGATTCACTAAGGGGGAGCTAAAAACACAGTTTTTAAAAATTAAACCCTATTACGGTTAAGCCAGGCAAAGGCTGAGAGGGAACCCCTAGACCCCTTCTCACCTGGTCATAACACTATTCTTATTTTTATGTCGTAGTTCTCTTTCATTTCTTCTACTACTTTCCATCCAGTAGATCATAATTTGGATTATTTCTGTAATGATATACCCCTTTTAACCGTTGTCTAATTTTGTTTGCGGTTGACCAGTTTACGGTCATCCTTCCTCATATTTCCTCCTTTGGCTCAGCTACTGTAAAGAACCTCGGGACATTTTTCTATGTTAAAGCTGCTATGTAAATGCTAGCTTTTCTTTCTGTTGTTGCCATAGTTATTCTCATGTGTATCACATTAGTATCATGTGTCTTTTGGAGGCAGAGCTAACCACTTTGTAGAAAGCCATGTCATCAGCAGAGAGAACAATGTAACTTTTGGTGATATTAATGAAGATCAAAAACAGAGTGTTGTCAAAAATATCTCCTTACGGGTCTCAGTATAAGGTTCTGAGGCAAGAAGACAAACACATATTTAACAAGGCATGGTGTCTGTGCATGCTTCAGCAGCTTAAGAAATAGGCTGAAAAAGACTTTTTTTAAATTGGGCTGGAATGCCCTATCCTATTGAATCATCTAAAAATGGCAAGAGCTACCACCCTAATGTCATGTTTGGTATTAAAAGAATCAGTTGTTTTTGGACCATGAGATAGAAAATTATGCAAAATGCTAATGGCATTTGTAAATGATTAATTAAAATCTCATCCAGTTATTTTCCTAAGTCATGACTCGCAGACAAAAGTAAAATAAATATCTTGTCTCTCTTTCCCTCTCTCTATGGCTCTCATATTCTTTCAGTCATTGTCATCTTTGTATCTCTCTGTTGTCTCTGACTCTTTTCCTTATTCTTTCATTCTCTTTTTGTAAGAAAAATAGGCAGACTTGTTCTTTTTAAACTTATCTATATACTTTGCTGTGATCTGGTCAGAACTGCATCGACTATTGTTGTCGAGTACTGCTGTGAAGGTTTTCTCAGCACATTTCCATGAATATTGCCTTCCCTAATCTCATTCCTGGATACTTCTTGCAGCACTGCGTTGCTACTTTTTGAACATCAGGGCACCGTGTATTTCAAAACTGTTTGTTGTTGCTTTTTCTTTCTGAGAATGAACAGTTGAATTTTTATCTTTTGTGTTCTCCAAAAACGCTCCAGTACTTCCAGACACTTTGCAATAGAAAATGTTCCTAAAGATAACTTTACCTGCAATTTGGGTGCCTTGTCCTTTAAATAATGCCAGTGCAGGGGCCATCTTGCAGCAGAATGATCTACAATTTTGTTGCCAGGACTAATGTTGCCCAAATTAGGCATCCTGGCATCACATCAGCTGGTTAGGCTATATAACATCAGGATAGTGTCGACTCGAGGCCTTCCAGCACAGGTTGGGCTGCCCCTGTGCACACCTTCTCTTCTCATAGCACCATGCGGGCCACGCAGGAAGCAGTCGGTCGTGCAAGGTACCCCGCAAAAGCAGTTCCAGTCCTCACATCAGGAAATTTCTAGCCCTGCAAGTTTTGTAACAAAACACATTTCCTAATTTCTTGTTTTATAGGCAAGATGTTTAAAATTTTCAACTGTATGCTGTTTGAATATTTCCTGAGATTTAAGACTTTGTTTAGGTGTGTAGAGATACATTTGAGCTTATTTGCCCAATAGTCAGATCATCTTCGTAATTTGTAGGGAGGTTTGAGCAGAACAGCCCAGTTGCCATGTTCATTTCCAAATAGTAACATTAATCACCAGTGATGTTAATGCTGTTAAATAACACATACTAAAGGATTTACTATGCTAACAACAGCTCTCAGAGCAGATTTGATTCAATTTCTTTTGCCAGGAAAAGCTTCTTAACAACACAAGCAGAAGAGGAATTACCCTGCCGACTGAATTTGTCAGCTAAAAGAATGTATAGTTTTACTATCAATTTACGAATAAAACTGCCTCTAAAATCCAGCAGGTTCATAATGTTGTCCATTATCCTTAGTAGTCCAGATCATTCAATGTGTGGTTTTGGTCAAGATTATTATTTTTAAAATATATTAGCCAATTGAACAGCATTTTATTTGCACGAACTGAGTATCAGAACTTATGTGATGATTTCTTAACTTCTCTGATTACTGAGTCATCAAATTCAGTAAAACACATTGATAGCCATAGTATAACTGCATTTATTAGAAAAGGAAATGTCAGTAAATGGTAGAGAAATTGAGGTGGAAAGAGGTAATAAACATTTCTTCCCTCTCTTAAATAGCTACTGCATTTCAAGCGAAGGGAACACCGTTTAGGTGAAAACTGACTGCAGTTCAAAGAAGATGGCTGGAAGCACTCCAGGAATTTCCCCTTTACTGTAATGTTGAGGAAAGTAGACAACTTTGAGACTGAGGGGAACCCTCCTAATAAAGCAAAAGTACAGCAGTAGATGACAGTGAATATGGTGCCCCATGTACATGGCTGTTATGACCAGGTGAGCAATGTCTAGTGGTCTTTTGCTTTCTTTACCTGGTCTTATTGTAACAGGGTTTAATTTTTAAACACACTGTGTTTTGAGCTCCCCTTTGTGTGAATCCTTGTTCACAGTTTCCAATTATAAGGCAAAGAACTGAGCGTACACAGGCTTTCTTTGGTTTAAAGCAGAAAGAGGAAATTTATTAAAACCTTAAACTTAAACTCTAATACAGTTCATGCCTACAGATTTATGACAGGCTTGCATGCACACGTGATATAAACATGCAGATAGGAATAGAAAAGAGCAGAAGAAAAGATAAGTAGAACAGTTTGAGGCAATATCTTGTTACTGTTTCTCAAGCTCACTGTAGTCCTTGGTTGAAGATATCGTCTTGTGATTTGTTGGGGCCCAGTAATCTTCTTAAAACTTTGTTCACGTGGCAAACCTTTCTCACCTTGGGTTTCACTTGTTTTCACAAGATTCAGTTCTGTGGGAAGAGATGAAGGCAGGCAGACAGGCAGGCTGGCAGGAGAGGAGATGTTCTCAGTCCCAGGAGAAGGTCTTTACTCCATGATCACATGGCTTTGTTTGAGTTCAAATTCAAAAAAGACTCCCAGGTTGCCCTGCAGGTTAGTCATGTGACTAGTTCCTTATATGAAACAGTCTTTTCAACATCCTTTGTTGGAGGCTCAAATCCAAAAGCTCCAGCCAGCTAGACATGTGACTAGAACTGGTTTGACCACTTCTGTGTATTGGAGAAGCAGCTGCTTGATCCCCATTGTTTCACCATTGTCTGTTACCATGGAAATGTCTTTCCGGTCAGGGCTTGCAATTTTAAGTTTTAATGTTCATGTGGTGAAATAATGCGTGCCTCACCCTTGGCAGGTGGGGTTTGCCTGACATGGGTCAAATAACAAATATGCAAAAATCCTTATAACTAAGGGAGAGTGCTTATGTGTGTTTCAATAAATGATGCCCACTAAATGGAAAAGAATGCAAATACGATACATGCATTAAGTACCCAACCTGCATTATGGTGTCATATTAAAAATATAGTCTGCAAAGCACTGAGCACTGGCTCCAACACTTACATCTTACACCTCCTGACAACCATGTCAATGAAGTCGCAGCTCCAACTTGATTGTGAAGGCTTCCTTTGATTCATCAAATCATCACGTGTTTTCTCCCCCACATTAAAGGCCGGCTTGGGTCTGCAAACAAAACCCAACCCAAGCCCGACAGAACCACATCTGACCCTGAGCTCAACCCAGCCTGAGTCCTTCCAGTTTTTCCCCTGCCCGACCCAACCGGACCTGATCGAACCATCAGTTAACCTACCTTTTCACTTTGTTGCTTATCTGCACAAGCTTAAAATAACTGCAACTAAACCACCTTTCTAGTCCAAAAATTACATTAACATTGGAGCCACCTACCTAAGGTTGTGATAGAGTGTGTCTGACCCGGCCCAATCCGACCCGAGCCCAAAGGCTGGACCCGGAAGTGCGACCCGACCTGACCCGACCCGAACCCGACACATGTCGTCGAGTCCCGTTGGGTTCAGGTCAGGTAGCCGGCCTTTACCCCACATACTTCAAACCACTTGTAAGCTCTTCACTCCTTTCACACTTGCTAATTTGTAGGCTTGCCATAAGGCTGCACCTTCTCTTACATTCAACTGTAAGGAGAAAGGTGCAAGCAACCTTTGAAGGAGAGCCCTCAGAGGGGAAAACCTAATTTCTACTGTCTCAACTACTAGGAAGAACAAGTCGTCCAAATAACTGGTAAGGAAACCATCAAAAAAGTGGGTGAGAAACAGTCTTGGGGCTTCATGTCAGCCCAGTAATAAGTGCTCATTTCAACTTCAAAGCACTTTATACTTAAAGGACAGCAACTTGCTATAACTGCCCCTTGACTGAAAGGCACAGTATTGGTCTTACTACTGTGTGCACAGTCATTGGAGGCTTACCTTCTAAAGGAAAGGACTTGCATTTATATAGCACCTTTTCACAATTTCAGGATGTCCCAAAATACCTTGTGGTTAATTAAGTATTTTTCACATGTAGTCATCCTTGAAATGTGGAGAAATGAGGCAGCTAACATGCACACAAGCTCCCGTAACTAGCAATGAAATAAATATCTAGATAGCCTGTTTAATGATGTTGGGTGAGAAATAGGTATTGGCCAAGACATCAGCAGAACACTTGTGCTCTTTTTTGGATGGTGCATTGGGATCATTTACACCCACCTGAGATGGCAGATTGAGCTTTGGTTTAACATCTCATCTGAAAGCCATCATCAAAATGCATCTGTACTGTACTGAAGTGTAAAACTGGATTTTTGTGCTCAAATCCCTAGAGTGGAACTGAATCCACAACTTTCTTACTCAGAGGTGAAAGTGCTCCCAGTGAGCCAGGACTAATGTATGTTCCCTATTGTTTGTGTAGGGACCTCCAAAAGCCATCAGCTGTTAACATCAGTGTGGAACAAAGCTGACCCATCAAATGAGCTCCAATCAAACTCTCCAGACTCACATGCACCAACACAGAAGCATCCACTTTGAGGGAATCAGATCAGGGATCAAGAGGAAGCACATGGCGAGGCACTGAGCACCAGTGAGGAGGAGCAACTAGAGTGACAGAAGTAACCAGAAGTGAAGGTTAGGGGCAAACGTCAGCTTCTGCAGAATCACAGATTTAGACTTTACAGGGTCTTCACATCAAGCTGCACTAATTAATGATCAGAAGGTCTTCATGCAGTTAATTGAGAATAGTCAGAGTTGCCTACATAGAATGGCCAGGAAACCTTTTCCTTTTTTTACTTCCTTTTCTGCTTCCAAGACTGCAGATTCACTGTCCAGAATCTCTAGCTGCAGGGGTTTCTCTCTATGAATGCCAGAAAAATGCAGAACACATCAGTGAAAATTGGGCATGGAGGATTACACACCTATAACAGTGCCTGCCTAAGTTTTGATCAATTAGTTTTTTCTTCTCTGTGCTATGCCCATGTGATCCTTAACACCAAATATAAGAAAAACTTGCATCACATGTACTAAATTACCAAGAGTGCTGTTTTTGTACAAATACCATTTACCTCTGCTAAGATCACAGAGAGAAGAAAACTGATACTAATGTCCTAAGCATCCCCCACAACAACGTCCCTCACAATAATTTCCAAGGTTGTATTATTAACTTACTGCTGAGAAAATAGTTCAGTATGTTACTTGCATGCCTTCGCCTGGATCTTTAGGTCAATTGTCACAATCAGCTTTATAATCCTTTCACTGACATTATACAGCTTCTACCACACACTTGGGACTGAATGTTATGAGTGCACCGCATCCCCGGCAACGGCGTCTGGCGCCACTACACAGGTGCTGGCGCCAGTTTTAAAGGGCTTTAAGCCCTTACAATGTAGTTTTAATTTTTAAAGGTGCAATCATCAGGAAGTTTTATTAGCAATGAATAAAGATGTTGAGGCTGTTCCCCAACCCCCGCAATGGTCAATTAAGTGGCATTTATTCTCAAAAAATCATTTGTTCCCTTCCCGAACTTTCCCCCTGAACCTTTGAGCATTTGGCCTCTAACCCCTTCGCACCATCCCCACATCCAATAAAAAGTGTTCTCCCCGCTCCTCCACCCCTCCCGCCCTGACAATTTTATTACTCCACACTCCCCACCAGGTTCTCACTCGGAACTCCGGATGGAGTTCCGAAGGTGCGCGGAGCACGAACAGCAGCCGTAATATCAGAGTGGGAGGTGCATCACCTGCAGGTAGGTGAATTTGCATTTCATTAGCCCTTATTTTAATATGGAGATGAAGGGCCTGCCGCCTGGTGGTGTTGGGGTGGGGGGCGCACCGCCGGTAATATGCAGCTTCTTGACGTCGCGTGTCGAGGCGGGCCTCTCCCTGCAGAATTTTACCAGCCCCCGTGCTGCGACCGGTGCATTGAGGGGCCAGTAAAATTCAGCCCTTGGTTTGCAGGTTCCAGAATGGTTAGAAAAATGGAACCACAGTTCATTGTTTTGATATAGAGTGGTTTGCATTTGTCCAATGTCTTGTACAACATAGGGTGCAGTGAAATGATGCTGAGAATACCCTTGTATTGGTAGGAAATCGTTTTTAAGTACTGAATAAATAAGGATCCCAGCAAGGCTAGGTTGGTGGTTGCATAATAATAGGTCAGGTGGTGGTAGTTGGTTGAAACAAAATGAGTCTAGTGCTTCACCATGGAACAATGTGGTTCTGATTATTTAATAAATGTAATGTGTGTTCCTCATGTCTCAAAAAATTCTAAATAAAGCATTTATAATATTGCTAAATTATTCAAATTAAAAGAAAAGAAACTGCAAATGCTGGAAATGCTAAGCAGATCTGTCAGCATCTGAAAAGAGTAAAGACAGTTTAATGCTTTGGATGTAGACCCTTCATCAGACCTGGAAACTGAAAACTATGCAACCCTGTTAATGACACTGAGCAAAATGAGAGGGGGGGAAAAGAACAGCAGCCAGAAGTAAAGAGTCAACTCCTGGTCAACAAAGCTCATCAAATAGTCTTGAAAAGCTGGAAAAAGGCAAAAAAAATGGATACTGATACACAAAGATCATCTCATGGAGACAATGAGAAGTAGACATTAAAAGAAAAAGTAGTTAAGTAAGATGGTGGAAAGAAATGAGAAAGATGCATAAAAATAAACCTTCAAATGTAGGTGAATTAAACATGCAAAGAAATGTAATATGTAAAAGGAAAAAGTTGCATTTGGCATAAAAATGGGAAAATGTTGTGAATACACAGCAGAGCCATTATGATCCAAAAAGAAAAAGGACATACGAACATTTTAGGTGCAGATCCCTCCCACTAAAGAACTGTATTCTGATGAAAGATTCAGAACCAAAATGCTAACCTGCTTCTCCTTCCTCCAGATGCAAATGGCCCTATCAAACATCCTCAATAACCTCTGCTTCGAAAAAGCATTAGACAAATCGAGGGGTAGAAATTGATATGTATCACCCTCATTTTTCAGGCATAAAACAGGTGCAAAGCATACCAATTAAGCATTGAACTGCCAGCACCTAATCAATACCTGTTGAAAGACCTTATTCAGAAATTAGTTGGTGCTGAATACAGCAAGTGATGGACCTGACAGACTCTGGACTCTTCAGTGGCCCTTGCGATCTCCAATGAACATACGAACATACAAACTAGGAGCAGGAGTAGGTCACTCGGCCCCTTGAGCCTGCTCCGCCATTCAATAAGTTCATGACTGAACTGATTTCTCCACATTACCACTGGCACGGGCACTGATTCCTGAATTCCTCACAACCAGGACTGATGAACAGCGCAGAAAGATACAAAAATATTTCAAAATGGCATGTACAGGTAGCATGCTACCACACTCTCCCCTCTCCTCCCCATCCAGTATGGGAACCACCCACACTTCACCCTCTTAATGCAACATTTACACTATTTACCCTTCACACAACACTTTGGGGAAGGGTGGCAAAACTTCCCTAACACACATTGCCTGCCTTGTGCAACCCCCAAAACACCTCCAAAACTAAAGCAAAATGCTGCAGATACTGGAAATCTGAATTAAAAACAGGAAATGCTGGAAACAATCAGCAAGCCAGGCAACTCTATTTCTCTCTCCAATAACCTTTCATCAGAGCAGCAGAAGCCCAAACATCATTTTCTACATTAACATGCTCACGTGCTCACATCTCTTCCTTCGCCTCTCACATCACAATTGCCACACACTCTTTAACGGACAGCTTAATCCTCAAGGTCAACCTCCTAACCCTTTATCTTGCAATGAAAGAAATGTTTGTTTTGAAATATACTGGACACTTGCTTTGTGATTTCTTATTTAGAAGCATTGCAGTAAGACTGGAAGAGACCATTCAGTAGGTTTGAAATTCTTTGCACAGGTGAGGATTCCAGACAAGGTGCTGCTGGGCCAAACAGATCTGCTTTGATGGCATTTGGTTGGGTGCATAAGGCTTAGGTGCTGCCGCTAATAAAGATTTCCTGCAAAATCTGCACATTGATAATCATTGCAGCGGCAAGTGAGAACATGGCTTGTTTGGCAGTGCAGATGGCCTGGACATTCTCCGTGTCATGCATGTGTCAGGATAGCATTCTGCACCCGTGGAATCCAACTATCCTGTAGAAGCCCTTTGCTCTGTGCCTCTGCTGCTTGGAGATGATGCAGAAGTGGATAAAGTTGGCTGCTGTATGAAAGAAAGCATCTGTCACCAAAACTATACACGCCCTGACAGCTCCCAGGTTAATGTTGGACTGATCTCCTGTGGCAGCCTGGAAGGATCTGGAGCATTAAAAGTTGAGAGATGTTATCACTTTAATTGCGACGGACAGGAAGTTGTAGCAGTAGAGTGAGTCTGCAAATCTTCATGATACATCTTTGAGAGACATGGCCTTTGGATGCAAAGTGTAGCCTGTACACACTCACAAAGGATCATACCTGGTAGGCTTTTGTCCTTTACCATGCTGCATGATTATCCTGATTTGTACACAATGCTGCTCAATTCTTCCTCTATCATAGGGTGGTATGCCCATGGAGAAAGCCATCCTTTTCAGAAGTCAATCTGAGAATGGGTTTTGGTATTAAGAGAAATCATGTCGTCAACTTTTTGTCTGGGAAGGGAAGAAAGTACCACAGTAAAATGAAATGTAGCTGCTAAAAAATATAAAGGAAGGTGTTGTATATTGTTGCTAGCCATTCAGATGCTAGATTGAGCTTGGTTTACAGAGAACTCTGAGTCATCGTAAATCTGGTTCATTTATTATTTTTACATGGACTATATACACTTTCCATAAGCCTGTCCAGCTTCAGCTCCTCATGATGCTTCTTGCTTCTCTCAAGCCTATTGCACATGTGACTCTTACATCATCCTCACAGTGGGAGGTGTTAATCTCACTGTCCCAAACATTAACCCTTTTGGACCCTTATACTACATCTCTTGCCAAGTCTTTGACCATATATATTATCATACATATACATTCATTTTTACATTACATACTACCCCATCTCCCCCAAAGTCTCTGACATCACAGATTCAATCTGTCAGGAAGCTTCACGACTCTCCCTGATCAAGTTCTTTTCAGACTCGGAAGATGAGTAATATTTTTCTGGACACTTGGTCGTTGACTTGGATGGCCTTCATTGACGTTTGTAGTATCTGGTTTTCTCTGAACTTCAGGATCAACACCTGGTTCATTCAAAGATATGTTTGATTGATGTCTTTGAGGAATAGAAATAAGGTTTCTCCTATTTTGTCTTATAGTACCTTCTGAGGTGAGTATTAAATGAGATCTCTGGTGATTTTCATCTCTCCGGATAATTGTTCCTTCTCTGCCTTGGTCTCGTATCTATCCCTTTTGTCCATCCATCAACTTGGGTAGGTTTCTGGTACAATATCTTTGATTGTAATTCTGAACTTTTTGTTTCTAATTAGACTTCTCTCTGTCTTAAACTCTTTGATAATCCAGGACATCTAGCCAGTCATGGATGAGCTGGACGAACAGCCAACAAAATCGGAACTCAGTGATGCCATCGATTCTCTAGCCAGTGGAAAAGCCCCTGGAAAGGATAGCATTACTCCTGAAATAATCAAGAGTGCCAAGCCTGCTATACTCTCAGCACTCCATGAACTGCTTTGCCTGTGCTGGGATGAGGGAGCTGTACCACAGGACATGCGTCTTGCCAATATCATCACCCTCTATAAGAACAAGGGTGACCGCGGTGACTGCAACAACTACCGTGGAATCTCCCTGCTCAGCAAAGTGGGGAAAGCCTTCGCTCGAGTCGTTTTAAACAGACTCCAGAAGCTGACTGAGCATGTCTACCCTGAGACACAGTATGGCTTTCGAGCAGAGAGATCCACCATTGACATGCTGTTCTCCGTTCGCCTGCTACAGGAGAAATGCCGTGAACAACAGATGCCCCTCTACGTTGCCTTCATAGATCTCACCAAAGACTTTGACCTCATCAGCAGACGTGGTCTCTTCAGACTACTAGCAAAGATCGGATGTCCACCAAAGCTACTAAGTATTATCAACTCATTCCATGACAATATGAAAGGCACAGTTCAGCATAGCAGTGCCTCATCAGACCCCTTTCCTATCCTGAGTGGCGTGAAACAGGTCTGTGTTCTCGCAGCTACACTGTTTGGGATCTTCTTCTCACTGCTGCTCTCATACGTCTTTAAGTCTTCAGAAGAAGGAATTTTCCTCCACACAAGATCAGGTGGCAGGTTGTTCAACCTTGCCCGTCTAAGAGCGAAGACCAAAGTACAGAAAGTCCTCATCAGGGAACTCCTCTTTGCTGACGATGCTGCATTAACATCCCACACGGAAGAGTGTCTGCAGAGACGCATCGACAGGTTTGCGGCTGCCTGTAACGAATTTGGCCTAACCATCAGCCTCAAGAAAACGAACATCATGGGACAGGACATCAGAAATGCTCCATCCATTAACACTGGCAACCACGCTCTGGAAGTGGTTCAAGAGTTCACCTACCTAGGCTCAACTATCACCAGTAACCTGTTTCTCGATGCAGAAATCAACAAGCGCATGGGAAAGACTGGCCAATAGGGTGTGGGAAAATGGCGCATTGACACGGAACACAAAAGTCTGAGTGTTTCAAGCCTGTATTCTCAGTCCCTTGATCTATGGCAGCAAGGCCTGGACAACGTATGTCAACCAAGAGCGACGTCTCAACACATTCCATCTTGCTGTCCCCGGACAATCCTTGGCATCAGGTGGCAGGACCATATCTCCAACGCAGAATTCCTCGAGGTGGCCAACATCCCCAGCATATATGCCCTATTGAGCTAGCAGCGCTTGAGATGGCTTGGCCATGTGAGCCGCATGGAAGATGGCAGGATCCCCAAGGACGCATTGTACAGCGAGCTCGTCACTGGTATCAGACCCACTGGCCGTCTATGTCTCCGCTTTAAAGACGCCTGCAAATGCAACATGAAGTCCTGTGACATTGACCACAAGTCATGGGAGTCAGTTGCCAGCAATCGCCAGAGCTGGTGGGCAGCTATAAAGGCGAGGCTAAAGAGAGGTGAGTCGAAGAGACTGAGTCGTTGGCAGGAAAAGAGACAGAAGTGTAAGGAGAGAGGCAACTGTCTAACAGCCCTGACAACCAATTTTATCTGCAGCACCTGTGGAAGAGTCTGTCACTCTAGAATTGGCCTTTATAGCCACTCCAGGTGCTGCTCCACAAACCACTGACCACCTCTAGGCGCTTACCCATTGTCTCTCGAGACATGGAGGCCAAAGAAGAAGCCCTGAAAGTAGTTTTTTTTGGGTCAGATAGGAAGTTGAGTTTTGAGCTTCCTCCTCATCAACAGCTCGGACAGTCCTCATCCACATAACAATGGAATAGATCTGTAGTTTAAGAGTGCAGTTTGAAAATCTATGTTTTTCTTCAAAAATGCTTTAATAGTTCGAACTCCTCTTTCAGCTTCACTGAGGATAACACGGGCAACTTATGAGATGTATGAATCCACATTTTCCCACAAATTGCGTGAAGTATTCAATTACAAATTGGGGTCCATTATCTGGCACAACCTCGTCAGGGATGCCATGCTTTGTAAAGATCTCTTGTAAAGCTCGAATTAAAGATACAATAGTTGTCATATACAACCTTTTAACATCAATCCATCTTGAAAAATAGTCAATCTCTATCATATAGGATTTCCCATGAAAGAAAAATAGTTCCATCACTAGAGATTCCCACAGTCTGATTGGAAATGGTATCGATACAAGGGGTTCCCTCTGGTCTGGTCTGTGCCCTGCACATACCTGACAATTAGAGATCATTTGTTCTATATCTCTGGATATCCCTGGCCACCAAACAGATGACTGAGCCCATGCTCTGCATTTCGTGATACCCATGTGGCCTTGATGTATTCTTTCCAAGATATATGTCCCGAGTGAGACCAGAATTGTCAGCCTATCATTATACACCAGCAAATCAACCACAATAGTGAAGTGCTTTCTGTGCTCAAAGAAAATTTTCATCACTGTACCACTAGGACATTGCTGCGGCCAACATTGCATGCAATATTGACGTATTCGGATGCATTCCTCATCTCGCTTCTGAACATGACAAATTTCTTGGAGCTTTTGTGAACTTGCCGGCCGTTGCAATGCAGTGTACTGTGAGAACAACTCAATCTCATCAACAAAGTTAACATCCTGTTTGTAGGATGGTCAACAGTAGCTCTGGATAAAGCATCTGTGGAAGTTTGCATCTTGCCTTGTACATACACCGTCTCGTAGGTGAATCTCATTAACCTCAACCGGAATCTCTGAATTATCGGAGGCATTCTAGTGAGTTCCTTTTCATCCGATAAGAATACTAAGGGTTCGTGTCTCTATGACAACTTTTAAGTCAATAATATAATTTGAGAACTTTTCACAAGCCGATGTGACTGCAAGTGCTTCTTTCTGTATGACAGCATACCTTTTCTCAGTCTCAGACAATACTCGTGGTGCATAGTAGATTGGTCTTTTACATCCATCAGGCTGTTCGTGAAAAAAGCCCTGTGGATGAGGTGTCTGCTACAATTGTGGTTGGTAGTGAAGGGTTGTAATGCACTAAGATATCTGGCAAAATCAGCATTTCCTTGATCCTTTGAAATGCCATCTCTTGATGTGCATTCCGACACCATGATTGATATCTCTTTACGAGTTGTCTTAATGGATCAGTAACTTGCGTTAGATTGGGCAAAAATTTTGCCAACTAATTAACCATTCCAAGGAATCGTTGAAGATCTTGGACAGAAGTAGGAATTGGAAATTCGCGAATGGCTCTTGTCTTTTCCGGGTCTGACATTATGTCCTTACTATTAACAATGTGTCCTAAGAAATGAATAGACATTTTCAAGAATTCACACTTTTCATTAAGTGTCAGGCCTTCTTCTTTTGGACAATTTAAAACCGCTTGAATCTTCAGACCATGTTCTTCAATGGATTCATCATGGACTAATATGTCATCCATATGGCATATTACTCCTTTAAGACCTTGTAAAATGTTTGACATAATCCTTTGGAATATTTCAGGTGCAGATGTTATCCCGAATGGTAAACGATTAAAACAAAATCTTCCAAATGGAGTAATGAAGGCTGTCAGTAATCTTGACTTCTTATCCAACGGAACTTGCCAAAGGCCACTATTCACGTCAAGTTTTGTGAACATAATACTCTTGGATAACTTTGCCAGGCTTTCATCTGCTGAGGACATTGGATGAATTTCCCTTGTGAATGCCTTATTAAACTGAGTTGGGTCTACACAGATGCGAGGAGTCCCATTTGGTTTAGGACTGGAACCTCTGGCTTCATGGAAGGAGAAATGATTCCCATCCTGGTCAACTCTTCCAGCTGAATTTGGACTTTCTCCATCAATGGGTGTGGAAACTTATCGGAAGCCTCATTGATGGTCGCTCCCTTGGCACTAAGCCGACCCTCTCATGATACCACATGTAAGCCTCAAAGGGAAATGTGGTATGGAGTACTCACCTTGGCAGACCAAATGAGGTCATTGATGCACATCCAACACTAGATCCAGGTTCGGGGGTGAACCCAAGGGTGATGACCTCCTCTGCTATCTTTGTCCAGGCTTGGTCAGCCAGGGTCCTCTGCTCCTCCCATCCATTGGAAAGTCGATTTCCCACCTTGCCCTTGCAGCCTAGAGGAGAACCTGCAGGGAGGCATCACTGAACCATGAGGCCGCCTGGGATCTTCCTTCTACCATTGTGTGTGTTGCCTCCAAAGGAGCTCCCTGGTACCTTTGAGTCTTGAATGAGGGGTGCAGCAGCAGCAGCAGCAGCAGCAGGAGGATGGTTGAAGGCAGCTGGAACAGAGTGTCTTCAGGCAGCAGAGGCAGTTTACACCAAGGCAAAAGGAACAAGAAGCACTCCTTTGTTCATCTAGAAATGAATGCAGGGCTGGCAGACCTTTAAATATGGCACCACCACCTGCTGCAGCATCAGCTGAGGATAACATTGCCACATTCATTCCTGCCATGGGCCAAGGATTGGATAGCCCCCGTGCCTTGAACTTATTAATTGGCTTACTGCCATGAGATCGTGTGCAGCTGGCTCCCTAACTCTGTAATGGAAAAGCACCCACTTTGGTGCCACCGCCGTGACCAGCACCATTGCCATAAAATCCAGCCCTACGTAATGTGGGCTGGAAAACTTCCATCTCCAGCTTTCATTGTTGCTTTGAAACATGCGGGCATGTTTTAACATACCTGACCTGCTGGGACCAGAGAGACAATCGAGCACAGGGAAACCAGAAGTTGGGATTGTCCCACACGTTGTAGTAATTTAACTCCACAACATGCATGTGACATCACCGACAGGTTCCCTCACAGAAGCCAGTCAGTGGAGGTTGAGGATTGGGGGGTGGGGGGGGGTGGTGGTAGTGGGTCCAGTCCTGGTATCCCAGGGAGGGTAGGGTCAGAGGTCTTTGCTGGGGGAAGAAGCGATTGGAGGTTCAGGGAGGGCCAAAGGCTTCAGTGAGAGACCTGACACCTGAGCTGGGGAGGTTGAAGGCTCAGTGGGGGAAGGTCAGGGGAAGATTGGAGGCCTTGATGGGAGTGGTGGGATGTCAGAGGCCTTGGGAAGGGGAAAATCAGAGGCCTCACGGGGGGCTACTTTTGAGGCCTCTGGGTGGGATTGGAGGCATGGGTGGAATGGTAGTGAAATAGGAGACCTCAATGGGGAGGGGGGTGGATCTGAGGGCTTGTAGGGGAAATCGGAGGTCTCATGGGGGAGACTGAAGGCCTCAGAGAGGTGAGATCGGAAGAGTTGTCAGGGGTGGTGCCCAATCATGGGGATTTGGCCAGGCAGGCACACTGGATCCAGCAGGGAAGTGGAAAGTCACTCACCTCTCAATACAGCAGTCCCTCATCTTGGTTTAACTGGCAGGTTTCCCAAGGTGCAGGAAACCTGGTTGGCCAGAGTTAAATTTCAAATGGTGACTAAAAATGAGGCACACAGCCTCATTATAATATTATAAAGTGCAAACACACCTCCTTGGAGCAGTTTGGCTGCTCGCCACCCTCCTCCCCGTCCTGACTCCATTAAAAATGATTGGCTGAATTTTATGGGGCCTGAAAGAGCAGGATAGGAGGTGGGGAGAGGGGGGGGGTGCGGGGTATCCTGAAAAATCAGGAGGGGATGGGCTCGTCCCGAGCCCTGACATCGGTTCTGCATTTTATGGGCAACTGGAAAGATGGAGGGTGGAGTTGCAACTACACGCAGCAGGACTTCAATTTGGCTTATTGAGACGATAATTAAGCTGAATTTGCAGGACGTGAATGTGATTATACAGGGCGTTTTTTCACTTGATGAACACGCATGGAGATCACGGGCCTTCAGATTCCCGACTGGTGACAGCTGGCGTCAACAAGACGAGACCTCAGTACCACCTCTGGAAGTCAGCCATTGTGAGAGTGTTCAGTGGCTGAAAGGGGAAGACTGGGCAGTATTGTGCTATTGCTTTAACTGTTGAATATGTAAATAATCTAACATTAATCACCATAGGAAATGATGTAGACCGACGCATGACATAGCAGTTGGAGCAGTGTTAGTCTACAGTAAGCACGTGGATCTCGGAACTCTCCTGTAATTCTGTTATTTTGCAATAAAGAACCCTTCATTCAACTTACCATTCAGCCTCAGATTGTTTGGTACCTTTGTGTTGAGAAATCAATAACAAAACAGGGAGTGGAGGCCATTGCTGACCAGCAGCCAGAGGCCTCTAAGGGTGGGTGCTGCTTAAGGTGGTGGGTGATCTTTAAGGGACACAGAGGGGCATTGATGTACAATTTACAAGGTAGGACTGAATGCAGGGCTGGTATTTAAAGATGGCACCAGCACCTGCCTCTGCATAACCTGACAATGAGATTGATGCCTCGTGGCCCACCCACAGTCGAGTATTGCATGAGTCCCACGTCTCCAGGCCATTAGTTAACCGCCACTGCATAATCAGGATCTGCTGGCCACATTACTCTTGTGTGGCAGTGGTATCTGCTTATGGTGCTGCTGCCGAGACCCACGCAACACGTACAAAATTGAGCTTGAAGGGGACAGGTTGGAGGCAAGTTGGTGTTAGGATTCAGACTTTTAACACTTTAACCTCCGTCCCGATCAAAATATTCTTGTTTTTTGGCATTAAGATTCCTGCCATCGTTCCTGCTGTAACAACTCAGTTAAGTTGTTTTGCTCAAGGTAAGCTTACTGTATTATATCTGTAGATTGGTTGGAATAGAATTGAAAACATTTGTAGCCATGGCACGATACGTCTTGCCATAAGCCCATTAGAGTCAGATCGAAGTTGAGGGCATGTTTCAGCTTTGAATTTGGCTTTGGGGGTTGTCCCATTTTGGTATTTACAAAGCTGAGCCTGAAATTTAATTCATTCATTACCTGCATCTTCCAGTCTGCCATAAAACCCTCCTTTACTCTGTTGACAGCAGAAACAAAACCTTCACCAGCCTCTATAGCAACAAATATCAGCACAGAAATGGGCTCTGATCTCAAACAATAGGATTAACATTTATGAGTTAGCCCTGCTGCAACAAAGCTTTGCCTTATTGGATCACTTATCAGGAATTTGGACATCCAATTCATGACCTGCACTTAAACTTAACGCACAAAAATCTCTCCTCTCATGCAAAATTCTGTTCCAGGAGCACTTGCTTGTAATTTTTACCCCGATAGGTCTCATCAATATGTCTGACCATAACACTACCAGAGAAACATGTTCCAGTACTAAACTCCAGGCAACTGGTTGTTTTTAGCTTTTCCTTTCATGATTCACCATTTGTCACCATTGTTTCCCCTTAGCGCTGTTACAGTGCAGGCTATTTCCTAACCTTCTGTACTTGTTCACAACAAAAAACACTTTTCATAGCTGACCCACATGCCCTATGATCTGAAGCCTACATTATGTCTGCTGTGAATGGGAGTAGCATGCCACTGGACTGACAGATACCCTTTTAATTGTGTGCTTCCCCACAGGACATTTCACAGTCTATCCAGCAATGCACCATTGTCCACCATACTGCTCGTCCATACCATTCAAGCTGATAGTCAATTTAGTAATGCAGAATATAATCCGATGGAAGGAAAGAATGCGATAAATATTTAAATATTTCATAGGTGCTCCTGGTTTATAATGTGCTGGGAGGAACACGGAACTTGGTGGTTGGAATGTCAGGCACAAGCAGCCTCAGAAGAGCTTCTTACTTTTAGTTTATGATGGAAAAACCATTTATTTTATTGTGCTGAGGCATTGAAGAAATTGCCCATCAAAGGCCTGCAGAAAGGTGGGACAGAACGTAAGATCAACACTATAACAAGGGAAGGGAAATCCGTGAATGAAATGTGTAACTTGCCAGTTGAACCTCCCTTCAGCGCCATTAAAAACATGCACTCAACAATTGGTGTGCTGCTGAAGTGATTACATTTCATTATATGCAGACCTCCTAATGTTAATGTTTATGAATCTTGTGTACTTATGCTGCTGCATTGCTTGGCCACATAAGGGGCATTGAGCCCATCAGGCATGAGGTAGTCTTCAGGTTTTTATAGCTGATTATGTGGGGCCCACATAATCAGCTCCACAGAGCTGCTCTCTATTACTGCACCATAATTTCCAATTATTTTTATCAGGTCATACATCTTACTAGCTCATAATTACCCAAATTTCCTGAGCCTTTTTGGCATAATGAGTAAGAGCAGTGTTGAGGCATTTATTTTCTGCAGATAGTTGCACATAACTAAGTTACGACAGTTTTATGTGCTAATTTACCATCACTCTTGTTATGTAATCAGGGTTATCAACTCTGGTTGGAATTTTCTCTGGAGGTTTCATCACATGGTCTCTCATCTACAACTGCCCCACCTCCACACTCCTGCCATTGGTCACCCATCATGTCCATTCTTGTGAGGCATCGCTTTCCCCTAACATGTATAAAGTGAACAGACTCTTTGTTACACAATTGGATCATTCTTGACTGTCAGTCAAACAGCCCATTTTCCTATCTCCAATTGTTTTACAACTAACAAATGAAAACGATCAAAGAAAATGAAATGACAAAGTTTTTTTTAATGTCTCTCTGATTTTTCTCCTGCTTTGCTTACAGCAGTGTTCTAAAGATTAATTTTCAATTCCTGAAGACTTCAGACCAATCCTGGAGGGCTGGCAACACTACTTCAGATTGTACATTGAAATACTGCCAATCTGATCATCCTTGGTTCGTACTACCTCATGATAAAATGACAGCATTTCATGTAGGCTTAGCAATTTCATCATCATCGTGATTTGAAGGAAAATAAAGTGCACATAAAATCTCTCTGGGGTAATTAGTGCATGTGAAATAACATTAAATATCTCCGAAATTGTCCTTTCACTTTTGGGAGATGAAGATTCTGTTATTACAAGGCATGAAAGATCCAAATATTCCAAACCACCCTGGGAGAGAAATAAAAACAGAAAGTGCTAGAAATACTCAGCAGGTCAGGCAGCATCTGTGGAGAGAGAAGCAGAGTTAACATTTCAGGTCTGTGACCTTTCATTAGAACTGACAAAGGTTAGTGTGCTACACCTGTCTCTTTTTCGTGATTGCAAGTGGCTCTGCAGGAGGGGAGGTGGTGGGGTATTGGTAATGTTACTAACCTAGCAACCCAAAATCACATGCAAATGCTTTGGGGACTAGGGTTTGAATCCTACCATGGTGGATGGTGGAAATATAATTCAATTAATACATCTGGAATTAAAACGCAAGGATAGTGGTGATTATGAAACCATTGTTGTAAAAACCCAGGTGGTTTGCTAATGTTCTTCAGGGAAGGAAATCTGCTGTCCTTATCTGGCCTACTTGTGACTCCAGACCCACAGAAATGTGGTTGACTCTTAAATGGCCTATCAAACCATAACAAAGCCTAAGAGAAGGAATGAAATTGGACAGAGCACCCAGCATTGACCTAGGCATCAGAAACAACAATAGCAAATCCAGCCCTGTTGACTCTGCAAAGTCCTCTTTACTAACATCTGGGGGCTTGTGCTAAAATTGGGAGAGCTTTCCCACAGACTAGTTAAGCAACAGCCTGACATAGTCATACTTACAGAATCATAACTTACAGAGAATGTCCGAGGCATCACCATCCCTGGTCGCCCACCATATGTGGCGGCACAGTGGTATACAGTCAGGAGGGAGTTGCCCTGGGAGTCCTCAACATCGACTCTGGATCCCATGAAGTCGCATGGCATCAGGTCAAACATGGGCACTGAAACCTCTGAATGATTACGACCTTCTGCCCACCTTGGCTGATGAATCAGTGCTTCGCCATGTTAAGCATCAACTGGAAGAAGCAGTGAGGATAGCAAGGGCACAAAATGCACTATAGGTGGGGAACTTCAAAGACCACCACCAAGAATGGCTGTGTAGTAGCACTGCTTGCTGAGTCCTAAAGGACACAACCGCTAAACTGGGTCTGCGGCAAGTGGTGAGGGAAAAGCATACTTGACCTTGTCCTCACCAACAGAGCTAGGCGATTCCCCCAACCAACAGATCAATTCTAAGCTCTGCAGTCCTGCTACATCAGTCGTGAGTGGTGGTGGACAATTAAACAACTGACAAGAGGAGGAAGCTCCACAACATCCTCAACGATGGAGGAACCCAGCATATCAGTGCAAAAGACAAGGTTGAAGCATTTGCATCCGTCTTCAGCCAGAATTGCGAGTGGATGATCCATCTCCGCCTCCTCCTGAGGTCCCAGCACCACGGATGCCAGTCTTCATCCAATCCAATTCACTCCATATCATATCAAGAAACGACTGAAGGCATTGGATACGGCAAAGCCTGTGGACCCTGACAACATTCCAGTAACAGTAATGAAGGCTTGTGCTCCAGCCAAGCTGTTCCAGTACAGCTACAACCTGGCATCTACCCAGCAATGTGGAAAATTGCCCAGATATGTCACGTGCACAAAAGGCAGGACAAATCCAATCCGAACAATTACCACCTTATCAGTCTACTCTTGATCATCATCAAAGTGACGGAAGGGGTTGCCCACAGTATTACCAAGTGGCACTTGCTTATCAATAACCAGCTCACTGTCACTCAGTTTGGTTCTGCCAGGGCCACTCAGCTCCTGACCTCATCATGGACTTGGACCAAACATGGACAAAAGAGCTGAACTCCAGAGATGAGGTGACAGTGACTACCCTTGACATCAAGGCAGCAAAAACTGGAGTCAATGGGTATCGGGGGGAAACTTTCTGCTGGTTGGAGTCATACCTAGCACAAAGGGAGATGGTTGTGGTTGTTGGAGGTCAATCATCTGTCCCAGGACATCACTGCAGAAGTGCCTCAGGCTAATGTCCTAGACCCAACCATCTTCAGCTACTTCGTAGGAATATAGGAGCAGGAGTAGGCCATTCAGCCCATCGGGCCTGCTCCGTCATTCAATACGATCACGGCTGATCATCCACTTCAATGCCTTTTTCCCACACTATCCATCAATGACCTTCCCCCCATCATAAGGTCAGGAGTAGGGATGTTCGCTAATGATGATGACAATGTTCAGCACCATTCGCGACTCCTCAGTTACTGAAGCAGCCCATGTGCATGTGCAGTAAGACCGGGACAATATCCAGGCTTGGGCTGAGAAGTGGCAAGTAACAGTTGTGCCACTCAAATGCCAGGCAATGGCCATCCCAAACAAGAGAGAATCTAACCATCTTCCCTTGAAATTCAATGGCATTACCATCGCTGAATCCCCCACCATCAAGATCCTGGAGGTCACCATTGACCAGAAATTGAACTGGACCAGCCATATAAGTACTGTGGCTACAAGAACAGATCAGAGTCTTGGAAATCGGCAGTGAGTAACTCACCTTCTGCCTCCCTAGTGCCTGTCCACCATCTGCAAGGCACAAGTCAGGAGTGTGATGAAATACTCTCCATTTGCCTGGGTGGGTGCAGCTCCAACAACACTCAAGAAGCTTGGCACCATCCAGGACAAAGCAGCCCGCTTGACTGCCACCCCATCCACCACCTTCAACATTCACTCCCTCTACCACCGACGCACAGTGGCAGCAGTGTGTACCATCTACAAGATGCACTGCAGCAACTCATCGAGGCTCCTTCAACAGCACCTTCCAAACCTGCGACCTCTACCACCTAGAAGGACAAGGGCAGCAGATGCGTGGGAGCACCACCACCTGCAAGTTCCCCTCTAAGCCACACACCATCCTGACTTGGAACTATATCGCTGTTCCTTCACCTTCACTGGATCAAAAACCTGGAACTCTCTTCCTAACAGCACTGTTAGTGTACCTACACCCCAAGGACTGCATTGGTTCAAGAAGACAGCTTACCACCACCTTTTACTATTTATACATCTACAGAAGACTTAGGGATTCCCTTTTATATTAGCTGCCAGTCTCTGTTCATACTCTCCCTTTGCTTCTCTTATATGCTTTTTCACTTCCCCTCTGAACCTTCTATATTCAGCCTGGTTCTGAAACGGAGTGCAGATTGTAGGCTGCGTATGGAGATTCAAGTTTGGTAAGTGGTGAGTTTGGTGAAGGGGAAGGAGGAGCTCCATTTTTCTACTT
Organism: Heterodontus francisci; assembly: GCF_036365525.1. NCBI lineage: Eukaryota > Metazoa > Chordata > Chondrichthyes > Heterodontiformes > Heterodontidae > Heterodontus > Heterodontus francisci. Next base: position 140,893,187 of record NC_090374.1, read on the forward strand.
TTTTAACCCTCCAGTATTTTTTCCTGCTTCGGTGCAGTGGAAAGAGCTGTTTGGTGACTAATTGGTAAGCTATTCTATTTATAATAAATAGTCTGTAAAATTAAGGTATAGCAGGGCAGCTCTGTCGAGTGGAATGTACAGCTTGTGACATGTGGGAAGTCATGGATGCACCATTTGTCCTAGACAAACACATCTGCAGGATGTGTCACCGGCTGCAGAAGCTTGAGCTCTGGGTTTCGGAACTCGAGCGGCGGCTGGTATTACCATTGTGCATCCACGAGGCGAAGGACTATGTGGACAGCACGTTGAGGCAGGTGGTCACACCACAGCTTAGGAGTACGCAGGCAGATAGTGAATGGATGACAGCCAGGCAGCCTAAGAGAACCAGGCAGGTAGTGCACGAGTCCCCTGATATGATCTCACTCACTAATCGGTTTTCCCTTTTGGATACTGGTGAGAGTGATGGTTCCTCAGAGGAGTGCAATCACAGTCAAGTTTGTGGCACCACAAGTGGCTCACCCGCATAGGAGGGGAGGAAGAGGAGTAGAAGAGCAGTAGTGATAGGGTACTCCTTAGTTAAGAGAACAGACAGGAGTTTCTGCAACAGTAAACGTGACTCCAGAATGGTGTGTTGACTCCCTTGTGCCAGGGTCAAGGATGTCACGGAGAGGCTGCAGGACATTCTTCTGGGGGGAGGGTGAACAGCCAGAGGTCATGGTCCACAACAGGCAAGAAGGGGATGAGGTCCTGAAAGCAGATTTTAGGGAGCTAGGAAGGAGATTAAAAGCAGTAATCTCAGGATTACTCCCAGTCCCACATGCAAGTGAGCACAGGAATAGGAGAATCAAGCGATTGAACATATGGCTGGAGAACTGGTGTAGGAGGGAGGGCATCAGATTACTGAGACATTGGGACTGGTTCTGGGGCAGGTGAGACCTGTACAAGGTGGTCGGGTTGCATCTTAGCAAGACTGGGATGAATATCTTCGCAGGGAGATTTGCTAGTGCCTATGGAGAGGCTTTAAACTAAATTGTCAGGGGGTTGGGAACCTGAGAGAGAGCTCTGATTGGAAGGAAGCAAAACTGGTAACTTGTCGGGGGTGTGGGAACCAGGAGCATGTATTAGAGAGGAATACCCAGATGCACAGAATACTGGGGAAGATTCTCCAATTCTTGTTGCATTTCCTTCTCTTCCTCCATCTTCTAGCAGCTTGTCCTCCTCTGTGTGAGCTTTCTTCATTCTGCCAGTCATGTTCAATTCCAAGAGGGAAGCCTATCATGTTGTCCAAATTTTTTAATCAGCACCAGCCAGACCACTCCCTGTGGATTATTCAAACTTTAGGTACATATAGGAAAGCTCCAGAAATAATCCAGTGACTAACCTGCAAGTAGTTCATGATCCCTTTAAGTCATGCAGCTTGGGTGGGGGTGGTCCTCATGCCATTTAACATCATGTTCAGCTCTGCAAGATTAAGCAGCATGTAGACTGGAGTGTAGCATTCAAAAATGACAGCGTTGTTTCCAAATCAACATTGCACAATGATTGACATCATAATCTGCCTGCTTTGCGTGCTGCCAGTATGTTAGGTGCACTCGCACAAACCGTTTTAACAAGGTGCAGACTGGCACGCTTCCAGTCAATAGTGAGCACACACATCTCGGACAATATTTTACTCGAATAGGAGGCTGCGTGGTGCTTAAAATACCTGTGCTACAGAGCCCAATTTCTTGCCCCCATACTTTAAATTCAAAATGTGAACAAAGGGACTGCTCATGTGCCTTTTGTAAGCCCACATCATTTCTTACAAAATATATTTTAAGAAAGCTTTCCCTGTGAGTATGGTAATAAGCATTCAATCTACTCAAGTTCTGATCAAAATGCATCAAAAGGATTTCACTGAATAATAAGATAAGGGCGCGATCAATACGCTTTCATCTTCTTTGAACTTTTCTCCAAATAGACCATCAGGACCTGATGCTTTACCACTCATATTGCCACTAATGGCTTTCTAATCTGATCTTCAGTAATGTTAGAGTTTAAAACCCCATTTACTTCATTATGTGAACATAAATCAAAGACAGGAGCCATTACCCTGACCTTATGCTGCAATATTTATTAGTGTCTGTAGTATCCTGGTTTAAAGTTTCTTTCAAATAAATCCTCCAGTCGGATGATTATAGATTTTTAGGCTATGAATATTACTGCATGATACATGCATAATTCATTTAATATATGTGTGTATATATATAATATAGAATATTAATTAAAGTGAGACAGTATATTACTTAACTGCATATGAGTGTTATATCTCGATGATTACTGTATAGTGATAAGAACCAGTCTGGTCTCCAGTAAACATAGGCCTCTGATTGATTATTGAATGAGACTTGACCAAGATGATCTGAGAAAGGTGTGTTTGTTTTTTTTTCTGTGGAAATTGATGTAATTATTATCTCTTCCAAATGTTATCTACAATGGTGCTTTTGTTGTCACCACTGAAAAGAACAGAGCAATGTAGTACCATGAAGAACAAAACAGCAACAATACTCTTCAACCTGCAATTTGAACATGATTTGCATGAACATTTACATAATGCTGTATCATGTGCCAACGTACTTCAACTATAATGAATTGCTTTCAAGTCCAATGGCTGTTTTAATATGGGGAAACAGCAGCCATTTTTCAAGCAACTGATCCCCTACAAAAACTAATGAGAGAAATGAACAGTTATTCTGTAGATTAAGGGAGGAATGTTGACTAGAATACCAGCCAAATTATTTTCTCTTTGAAAAGTTCTCATCCGCCTGAACTATAAGATAAGGCCTTGGCTTAGCATCTTATCAGAAAGCTGGTACCTCCAGAAATGCAGCACTTCTGCAGCACAGTCTGGAATGCTAGTCTGGATTATCTGCTCAAACCCTGGATCAGTGGGGCTTGGACTCTCAACAGTTTAACTCAGAGCTGGCAGTGCTTAAAAAAATGGGCCAAACCAGTTCAATAAAGAGATACAGAAAATATTTCTCCTTAAGTCTGTTATTTTTAATATTCATTCAGCAGGGTGGGGGGGGGGTACTTCTTAAATTATTTGATTATGTGGACATACTCATAAAGCTTGATTCTGACCCTGTAACTTCAGAACTGTTCCATCAACCATACTTGCAATTTTATAAGTGGCTTCTCCATCATCAGGTTTCCTTTTCGAAGCTTGATCTGATAAGGGGAAATCCAAGATGGCCCTTGGGAACATCAGCAACATTTTGATTTTAATACGACCACAATAACTTTGAAACTGTTCAATAACTCAGTACTATATCTTAGAGGTGGGTAGAGTTTCTGAGGTGGCACTCGTGGTGCAATGGGAAAAATGTGCAAGCAGTGATTTGGGTGTGCTGCCCTCCATGGTAAAATCCTTCATGTGCGCTCCCAGACTGCAAAGTTTTGCAGTGGGGGCACTAAATTTTACCCAACAATTTCACAGTAATTAATTTTTGCAAACATAGGTGACTAGTTCAATCAGTCCAATTTTGCAAGGTTGGCAATGTCATAAGCACATTCACACTTGCAGGAAGGAGGGCTAGCAGCAAGATTTTATGAAACCTGCCCCTCCTGATTGACAGCTGCCAAAACTTACAGGCCTGGCCCAACTTGATATGCATTGTGAGGCCTCCATATGAAATGGGTAAATGGGTCTGCTGCTGGGAGCTTGCACAGTAGGGGAGTCAGCGATTGTAGGGGGGAGATGGGGGGTGGGGGGTGGTGCAGTGGTGGGGGGAAGCGCTGAGGATAGACAATTTCTGTGTTGCTGGAGTGTAGCTTCAGCATGCAGTTAAAGAGAAGATGACCACTTCAAATGAGTGGCCAAATAGGCAGAACAGAACATTTCTGGCTGGCAAAAGTTTCCAATTTCCAGAACAATTTTAGTTAACAAAAAACTTTCACAGTAGCAAACAAACAAAGGTGGATGTAGAGAAAACATCACTTTGAGAAAAATGTATTCAAATATGTAAATTACAATTATAGCCCATGGTGCACATAAGTTGCTTATATTAGATTTGATCTGTGATAGAGGATAGCAGAAGCCTTGCTCCAAAGTATATATGTTTATTATTGTTACAAAATAAACTACAAAACAAGAAGTAAAGAAGCAAAGTTAGAGCCCATGGAATAAAAGGGACAGTAGTAGCATGGATATGAAATTGGCTAAATGATAGGAAAGAGAGTTGTGAACGGTTGTTTTTTGAACCGGAGGACGGTATACAGTTGGGTTCCCCAGGGGTCTATGTTAGGACCCCTGCTTTTCTTGATATATATTAATGACCTAGACTTGGGTGTACAGGGCACAATTTCAAAGTTTTTGGATGACACAAAGCTTGGCGGTATTGTGAACTGTGAGGAGGACAGTGATAAACTTCAAGAGGACATAGACAGGCTGGTGGGATGGGTGGCGTAGGGGAAGTGGCAGATGAAATTTGATGCAGAAAAGTGTGAAGTGATTCATTTTGGTAGGAAGAATGAGAAGAGGCAATATAAAATAAAGGGTACAATTCTAAAGGAGGTGCAGGAGCAGAGGGACCTGGGGGTATACGTGCACAAATCATTGAAGGCTGTAGGGCAGATTGAGAAAGCATTTAATAAAGCATGCAGGATCCTGGGCTTTATAAATAGGGGCATAGAGTACAATAACAAGCAAGTTATGATAAACCAGTATAAATTACTGGTTCAGCCTCAACTCAAGTATTGTGTCCAGTTTTGGGCACCACACTTTAGGAAGGATGTGAAAGTGTTAGAGAGGGTGCAGAAAAGATTCATGAGAATGGTTCCAGGGATGAGAAACTTCAATTACGTGGATAGGTTAGAGAAGCTGGGGCTGTTCTCCTTGGAGAAGAGAATTTAAGAGGCGATTTGATGGAGATGTTCAAAATAATGAGGGTCTGGACAGAGTCGATAAGGAGAAACTGTTGCCAATGGTGGACAGATAAAGAACCAGAGGACCCCAGTTTAAGATGATTGGCAAAAGAAGCAACAGTGACATGAGGAAAAACTTTTTACGGAGTGAGTGATTAGGATTTGGAATGCACTGTGTAAGAGGCAAATTCAATTGAGGCCTTCGAAAGATAATTGGATAATTATCTGATGAGAAAAAAATTGCAGGGCTACAGGGAAAAGGTGGGGAAGTGGGACTAGGGGAATCTCTCTTGCAGAGAGCGAGCACAGACATGATGGGTCAAATGGCCTCCTTCTGTGCCGTTACCATTCTATGATTTTATGATTCTAAGTTACAATACAATGGCTCTACTTCTAGCATGGTCAGTTAAAGAAAGATACAACCTGTTAACATCTACAAGGTTTCAAGGTGATTGATCTCAAATGGCCTTGCTACCACTTGAGGATGTCCAGTTTTGCTCCAATAACATTCCAACATCCATTCTCCAAGACCAGGCGCATATACATTAAAACACACCTTTATTCCAACTATCATTGTTCCCTAGGTGATGTCCCATCAATAATATTCTTTGTCTCTCACCTGGCACTCCTTGTTCCATTATCTCAACTGAGATAACACACAGAATACCTAATCTTCCTAAAACCATCAAATAAAGTTAAGGTGAGAAGGATGGATAGGTACCTCCTTATTCAAAATGCTCCAAAGATATGTTTAACTAGACAAGGGCCGGGATTTTATCCTTGGTAGACGGGAACCATCCACCGACTGAAAAGTCAGTGGCGAACCCGCTTCTGCCTGGCCTGGGGATCTGACCTATATTTTGCGGGTCCCCGGCATTTAGTTGTTTTGAGGCGGGACTTCCACCCGCTTGAGGCAGGAAGACCCGCCTAATAGAGCTGCCGGCCAATCAGCCAATCAGGAACGGTGGCGGCTGCTGGGACTGCAGCCCAACTTCGTGAGGAAGATGTTGGGGAACCCTGGAACGCAGGTAAGGTTTTTTTTTGCCTCGCCAGGGGTGATCGGTCGGACCCCGGCCACCCTGCGTAAAGTGGCAACGGAGGCGGGAGTGGGTCCGGAAGGGCCCCCCAAGCCTCCCGCTCCATTTTATGCCCCACCCCTGCTACCTTCCCATTGTTGGGGGGGTGGTGCGGGGTGTAAAATTCAACCCATGATTTCAGTCTTTAGCTGCCTAGTAAACTATAATGTTCATATCGAAAGCTTTCTTCTAAAGTAAAAGCCTACAAAAGTGCTTTGCTTACATATTAGTTTAGTGATACAGCACTGAAACAGGCCCTTTGGCCCACCGAGTCTGTGCCGACCATCAACGACCCATTTATACTAATCCTACACGAATCCCTTATTCCTACCACATCCCCACCTGTCCCTATATTTCTCTACCATCTACCTATACTAGGGGCAATTTATAATGGCCAATTTACTTACCAACCTGCAAGTCTTTTGGCTTGTGGGAGGAAACCGGAGCACCTGGAGAAAACCCACGCAGACACAGGGAGAACTTGCAAACTCCACACAGGCAGTACCCAGAATTGAACTCGGGTCGCTGGAGCTGTGAGGCTGCGGTGCTAACCACTGCGCCACTGTGCCGCCATTGAGCATATGAATTTCCCATATGCTCACTTGTCTACCCCAACCTCATTCTACAGGTCCTGTCCTATGTTGTAAATCATCTCCCATCATGCATGGTTTCCAAGGGTAGATGTCCCCATTTTTTTAATGTCAGAGTTATGTTAATATGCATGTCAGTCTTTCAATATAAGGGTTATTAAACTGCAGAAGTAATCCAAGAAAATGGTTTATTTACTACTTCACAGTCTCAGTCTTCAGAAGCCCCTGGTTACTCCGCATGACCTAATACATTGCATACCTTTTTCATGCCATCTGCTTTTTTAATCTAAAGTTCACGGTCAATTCTACACATAATGATACAGACAAAGAAGATCATAATACTTTACACAGAAACCAAGAAATCATTGACTTAACAGTCTCTCCAGAACTCCTTTAACCATTATCCATCATGTCGATATTCTTGCTAAGTACTTTTCACCCCAGCTGTCAGCTGTCCTAGTTTAATAGTTAACTCAACAGAAACTAACCCTGTATTTTGTAAATCCAAATTCTAGATCCCTCTTTACTTTAGTTTCATCCCTCTGATATGCAGCAGTATGTTTAACTTTATCTTGATTGTTTTATTGAAAATTTGAAAATCACAAAAGCGTCAGTCCTTGCAAAGGCAGAGCTCCCAAATGTGTTGACACTAATCAAACAGAGGCAGCTTCAGTGGATTGGATATGTCCACAGAATGGAAGATGGTTGCATACCCAAGGACCTTCTGTCTGGTGATGCAGCTGGGGCCAGATGACCAGTGGGGCGCCCAAAGATCCGCTTCAAGGATGCTTGCAAGCATGACATGCAGGCCCTAAACATTGACTGTCACACCTGGGAGTCACTAGCTGGCAAAAGAAAGAAATGGCGACACATCCTGTGAACTGGCATGCACTACCATGATGGCCAGTGGCTACAGCAGCTTGGCAACTGGCGTCAACGCCAAAAACAACAACTCACAGCATCACTAGGCAGCTTCACATGTGGCACTCTAGGCAGAAACTGCCTCTCAAGGATTGGCCATTAGCAGAGGTGCACCAAGAGAAGACACCACCTGAATAGATTATTTGCTGCATGTCCATTATCTTTCGTGGATGGAAGGATGCCAACCAACCATATCTCTATGGAGCATGTGTCATTGCTTGATTAAAATGTTTTCTTATTCTTCTGAGCCACATCACCCATTTTATGTTTAATGTTGTCAAGTGACTCAGCAAGTCTGTGACCCCGTTCTTTAGTTCCCCCAAATAAACTGGCAAGAAGAGATGGAAAAGGGGTACAAGGAATGGAATTTTTACATGTGTACTGGTCTCATTTTATATTCAATGTGTAAAAAGCCAAATAAGCAAGGGAGCACTGCTGGATCTAGTAATTGGATATGAACCAGAACAGAGAAGTGAAGCATAAGGGAACATTCAGACAATAGCATCAATAATATCATAAATTTTAAGATAAACATTGAGAAGGACATAAGTATGACAAAGACCAAAACAATAAATTAGAAAAAAACAGTGGGACAGCAATGGGATGATCAATAAAGTCCAGGAGAAATATATCCCACTAAAATGTAAGAACAAATGAGTCAGTAATGACACACCGTGGATGAATAAAGAAATAAGAGAAAATTGAAACTAAAGGAAAAGGCATAAACTAAATACATAGACAATAAAGGAGAGGATGACAACAGGGAATATGAAAAGGTTAGGAAAGAAGTCAAAAAACACAAATAGGAATGTGAAGAAAAACTACAAAATTAAATTATCAAGTTATATAAAAATAATTAGTAATGTTTTCAACAGACATATAAATAACAAATAAAAAACAGATAGGAATAGGGCCACTAAGGATGCATGTGATAATCTAGATAAGAACTAGGAGCAGGATTAGGCAATTCAGCCCCTCGAGCCTGCTCCGTCATTCAATACGATCATGGCTGATCTCATCTCAGCCTCAACTCCACTTTCCTGTCCATTCTCCATAATCCTTCAACCCATTACTAATTAAAAATATGTCTATCTCCTCTTTAAATTTACTCAATGTTGCGGCATCCACCGCACTGTGGGGTAGTGAATTGCACAGACTCACGACCCTTTGAGAGAAGTAATTTCTCCTCATCTCTGTTTTAAATCTGCTACCCCTTATTTTAAAACTATGACCTCTCATTCTAGATTGCCCCACAAGAGGAAACATCCTCTCTACATCTACTTTGACAATCGCCTTACTTATCTTATATGCCTCAATTAGATCTCCTCTTATTCTTCTAAACTCTAAAGGGTAAAGGCCTAAAGTGTTCAATCTCTCTTCATAAGACAAATCCCTCATCCCTGGAATCAATCTAGTGAACCTCCTCTGAACTGCCTCCAATGCAATTACATCCCTCCTCAAGTAAGGGGACTAAAACTGTATGCAATACTCCAGGTGCAGTCTCATTGATGCCTTGTACAGTTGCACTAACACTTCCCTACTTTTATATTCTATTCCTTTAGCAATAAATGCCAAAATTCCATTTGCCTTCCTTATCACCTGCTGTACCTGCATACTAGCTTTCTCCAATTCATGCACCAGGACACCCAGATCCCTCTGCACTGAAACACTCTGAAGTTTCTCTCCATTTAGATAATAATTTGCCTTTCTATTCTTCCGAGCAAAATGAATAACCTCACACTTATCCACATTAAACTCCATCTGCCAAATTTTGGCCCATTTATCTAATCTATCCATATCCATTTGTAGATTTCTTATTTCTTTATTGCAACTTACTATCCCACCAATTTTAGTGTCATCTGCAAATTTGGCTTTCGTACCTTTTATCCCTACATCCAAGTCTTTAATATAGATTGTAAATGATTGGGGCCCAAGGACCGAACCCTGTGGCACCCCACTAGTTACATCTTGCCAACCAGAAAAAGACCCATTTATCCCGACTCTCTGTTTTCTGTTGGTTAGCCAATCCTCTATCCAAGTTAATAAATTGCCCCTAACCCCCGTGATCTTACCTTGTGTATTAACCTTTTGTGTGGCACCTTATCAGATGCCATCTGCAAGTCCAGATATACTACATCTACAGGATCCCCATTATCTACTTTTCTTGTCACAGCTTCGAAGAACTCGGACAAATTAGTCAAACACGATTTACCCTTCATAAAACCATGCTGACTCTGATGGATTGCGTTTTGACTTTCTAAATGTCCTGTCATTACTTCCTTAATAATGGATTCTAACAATTTCCCAACAACAGATGTTAAACTAACTGGTCTATAGTTTCCTACTTTCTGCCTCCCTCCCTTTTTGAATAAGGGCATTATATTAGCTTTTTTCCAATCCACTGGAACCTTTCCCGCATCCAGGGAATTTTGAAATATTATAACTAATGGATCCACTATCTCCACTGCCACTTCCTTAAAGACCCTAAGATGTAGGCCATCAGGCCCTGGGGGCTTGTCTGCCTTCAATCCCAATAGTTTGCTCAGTACTTTTTCCCTTGAGATTATGATTTTTCTAAGTTCCTCTCTTTCTATAACCTCTGCATTACCTGTTACTATTGGGATGGTACTAGTGTCTTCCACCGTGAAAACTGAAGCAAAATACTGATTTAGTGTCTCTGCCATTTCTGTGTTCCTCTCTATTAATTCCCCAGTCTCATCCTCCAAGGGAGCAACATTCACTTTAGCTACTCTCTTACCTTTTATATATTGAAAGAAGCTTTTGCTATCCATTTTTATATTTTGCTCTGGTTTTCTTTCGTAATTTACCTTGTTCTTTTTATTACTTTTTTAGTAACCCTTTGTTGATCTTTAAAAGTAGTCCAATCTGCCAGCCTGCCACGGGCCTTTCAAAAATGCTATGCCTTAGTTTTTGTCTTTATGTTATCCTTAATTTCCTTGCTTAGCCATGGATGTTTTTTTTCCCCTCTTAGAATCTTTCTTCCTCTCTGGAATATATTTTAGTTGGGAGGAATTGAATATCTCCTTAAACATCTGCCACTCCTCATCAACTGTCCTACCTTTTCGTCTTTCTGCCCAGTCCACTAGGGCCAAATCTGTCCTCGTGCCTATGTAATTACCTTTGTTTAACTCCAGAACGCTAGTGTGGGACTCCAGTTTCTTGCCCTCAAACTGAATTTGAAATTCTAGTATGCTATGATCACTCTTCCCTAGAGGATCCTTAACTATGAGATAATTAATTAATCCCACCTCATTACACAATACCAAATCTAGAATAGCCTGCTCCCTAGTTGGTTCCACAACATATTGCTGCAAAAAACAATCTCTAATACATTCAATGAACTCTCCCTCGAGGCTACCTTTGCCAATTGATTAATCCAGTCTATATGCATATTAAAATCACCCATGATTATTGTTGTACCTTTCTTGCAAGCCCCCAGTATTTCCTGGTTTATACTGTGCCCCACTGCAGAACTACTGTTTGGGGACCTATAGATTACTCCCACCAGGGACTTCTTTCCCTTGCTATTTCTTATTTCTACCCAGACTGATTCTACGCCTTGATCGCCAGTGCCTATATCGTTTCTCACTACAGCATTGATCTCTGCCTTTACTAACAAAGCTACACCTCCTCCTTTTCCTTCCTGCCTATACTTCCGAAATACTGAGTACCCTTGGATATTCAATTCTCAAACCTGGTTTCCCTGCAACCACGTCTCAGTAATCGCCAGTAAATCATACACATTAATCTCTATTTGCGCTGTTAACTCATTTATTTTATTCCGAATGTTTCATGCATTCAGATACAAAGCCTTTAAGTTTGCTCTATTATCAAATTGCCCTACTCTTGTACAATTCCTTGCTGCAATATGACATTCACAGGTAATAACAGCGAAATGGCAGAAATATTAAATAATTACTTTGCTTCAGTAATTAGCAGGCAGACTAACATGGTGGGCATGACATTAGAAGAAGAAACTACTAAGGTATAAAAACATTTAAGATAGAAAGGGAGAGATAACTGATAAACTAATCAAACTCAAAGAAGGCAATGAAAACCCCCTGGTCCAGACGGATTGCATCTGCGCATATTCAAAGAATTTAGGGAAGAGATAGCAGAGTCATGATTACATATATATATAAATTCATTAGAAAAGGCAATAGAGAATTGACGGAAAGCTAATGTTCTTTTCTTCTTTTGGGCCTCCTTATCTCGAGAGACAATGGATACGCGCCTGGAGGTGGTCAGTGGTTTGTGAAGCAGCGCCTGGAGTGGCTATAAAGGCCAATTCTGGAGTGACAGGCTCTTCCACAGGTGCTGCAGAGAAATTTGTTTGTTGGGGCTGTTGCACAGTTGGCTCTCCCCTTGCGCCTCTGTCTTTTTTCCTGCCAACTACTAAGTCTCTTCGACTCGCCACAATTTAGCCCTGTCTTTATGGCTGCCCGCCAGTTCTGGCGAATGCTGGCAACTGACTCCCACGACTTGTGATCAATGTCACACGATTTCATGTCGCGTTTGCAGACGTCTTTATAACGGAGACATGGACGGCCGGTGGGTCTGATACCAGTGGCGAGCTCGCTGTACAATGTGTCTTTGGGGATCCTGCCATCTTCCATGCGGCTCACATGGCCAAGCCATCTCAAGCGCCGCTGACTCAGTAGTGTGTATAAGCTGGGGGTGTTGGCCGCTTCAAGGACTTCTGTGTTGGAGATATAGTCCTGCCACCTGATGCCAAGTATTCTCCGAAGGCAGCGAAGATGGAATGAATTGAGACGTTGCTCTTGGCTGGCATACGTTGTCCAGGCCTCGCTGCCGTAGAGCAAGGTACTGAGGACACAGGCCTGATACACTCGGACTTTTGTGTTCCGTGTCAGTGCGCCATTTTCCCACACTCTCTTGGCCAGTCTGGACATAGCAGTGGAAGCCTTACCCATGCGCTTGTTGATTTCTGCATCTAGAGACAGGTTACTGGTGATAGTTGAGCCTAGGTAGGTGAACTCTTGAACCACTTCCAGAGCGTGGTCGCCAATATTGATGGATGGAGCATTTCTGACATCCTGCCCCATGATGTTCGTTTTCTTGAGGCTGATGGTTAGGCCAAATTCATTGCAGGCAGACGCAAACCTGTCGATGAGACTCTGCAGGCATTCTTCAGTGTGAGATGTTAAAGCAGCATCGTCAGCAAAGAGGAGTTCTCTGATGAGGACTTTCCGTACTTTGGACTTCGCTCTTAGACGGGCAAGGTTGAACAACCTGCCCCCTGATCTTGTGTGGAGGAAAATTCCTTCTTCAGAGGATTTGAACGCATGTGAAAGCAGCAGGGAGAAGAAAATCCCAAAAAGTGTGGGTGCGAGAACACAGCCCTGTTTCACACCACTCAGGATAGGAAAGGGCTCTGATGAGGAGCCACCATGTTGAATTGTGCCTTTCATATTGTCATGGAATGAGGTGATGATACTTAGTAGCTTTGGTGGACATCCGATCTTTTCTAGTAGTCTGAAGAGACCACGTCTGCTGACGAGGTCAAAGGCTTTGGTGAGATCAATGAAAGCAATGTAGAGGGGCATCTGTTGTTCACGGCATTTCTCCTGTATCTGACGAAGGGAGAACAGCATGTCAATAGTCGATCTCTCTGCACGAAAGCCACACTGTGCCTCAGGGTAGACGCGCTCGGCCAGCTTCTGGAGCCTGTTCAGAGCGACTCGAGCAAAAGACAGAAAGCTAATGTGATTCTTATATTTAACAAGGGAGATAGAACAAGTCCAGGGAACTATAGACCAATCAGCTTAATGTTAGTGGTAGGAAAAATAATGGAATGCTACTCAAAGATGTAATAGAAAAATGTCTAGAAATTGAAAATATAATAGAGAATAGTCAGAATGGATTCAAAAAGTAAAGGCCATGCTTGGCCAACCTTATTGAATTATTTGAAGAAGTAATAGAAGGTTAGATTAGGGTAAAACAGTAGGCATAATGGGCTGAATTTTCACAATGTGCCCACTTGATTGGTATCCCATCCACCACCTTCAACATTCACTCCCGTCACCACTGACACACAGTGGTATAAGTGTGTACCATCTACAAGATGCACTGCAGCAACACACCAAGGGTCCTTTGACAGCACCTTCCAACCTGCGACCTGTACCACCTGGAAGGACAAAGGCAGCAAATGCATGGGAACACCACCACCAAGTTCCCCTCCAAGTCACACAACATCCTGACTTGGAACGATATTGCCGTTCCTTCACTATCGCTGGGTCAAAATCCTGGAACTCCCTTTCTAACAGCACTGTTGGTGTACCTACATCCCAAGGACTGCAATGGTTCAAGAAGGCAGCTCACTACCACCTTCTCAAGGGCAATTAGGGTTGGGCAATAAATGCTGGCCTAGCCAGCAAAGCCCACATCCCCCGATTTAATTTAGAAAATGGAGGCGGAAAATATAAGTCGGACTGCTTCCAGGTCCTGAATCCGCCTCTTGGAAAAAGTAGATTAAAATTACGATTTTCGTGGGGTCAACGCCCTAATTTGATTGGACTCAGTTTTGGCAGCCAATTAGAGGTCACGGGGTGGGAACGGAGGCAGGCCAGATAAAGCATGGGCTGGATTTAAATCCCTACAACAGTCATTACTGTGGCTGCCATTTAAAAGTGCTGGAAGGAAGAAGACTCTCTGTGAGGATTGCATTGAGCTGAAGTATGAAAAGATGGCAGGGGAAAACTGGAGGCTTGGCACCCAGTTTGTGGATAGCGACCTAGATGTAAAGCTTAAGGACAGAGGGAGAGGAGGGAGGTCATCTTCCTGGATGGTGGCAAGAGGAGGCCAACTACACCTCTCCACAAACCCCCCCACCCCCCTGCCCACTGAAACAAAACAGGCCTGGGTGAAGGTAGCTGCCATTGTCAGTGACAGAAGTCTTAATAGAAGAACATGGATGCAGTGCCTTAAGAGGTTCAGTAACTTGATAAGCTCTGGCAAAGTGACTGCAACCCCCAGCCCTCAAAAAAGGTCCCAGGGCTTGCACCCTCCAGCAGACAGACACTCAGGGCATATGCTGCACCTGAACATGGGAGGGGCATGTGCCCAGCGCACTAACTGACCACCCCCCCCCAGAATGGCTCAGAGCCAAATTGCTACTACGGACCTGTCAGCGCCAAGATATGCAGTTTCTTATGGCGAGGGGCAGCTGCAACAGACCATAGAGAACACCAGTGCCTTATCTTGCTCTTCTTTTTCCTAGAGGAGAAACAAGCACATAACTCCTGGGAAAAGGTGATGAATGCAGGTGGTGATCCTACAATCAAAGGATTATGCCAATGACGGAAAGACCTGTGGAGATTGCCAGGATTCCGAATGTGAAGGAAGTTGGGCATGGCGAGATGGGAATCCATGGTGCAGATGGTAATTACAGAGGGTGACGCGTTCAATAAGGGGGGGCTGCAGTGACTGCCACCCCATCCAGTAACATGCCAAGCACTGCGTAGCATTGGGTAACTTCAGCATTGCAGTGTCTTCTCTTCTAGGCCGGTTCTCAAGAAGTTTTCTTGTGTCTCCCACAGGTGCAGGCATTCACCCAAGGACACCTTCTCCCTATCCCTCCGCGGCCCCAGAGGAACCTCCCGAAACAGAGGAAATGCCGTCATACCTGACAAGCGCACCTGACAGTGCAGAGGCTGGATCTCACCTCATTGGATCCTCATACGAGTTCAGATAGGGTGGCACTAGGTGAGGAGCACAGCACAAATGTGCAGGAGGAAGTGTCAGAGGCAAAGGCGACTGTGGGAAATACCCCTTGGAGGAGAGAGGATAGGCACAGCCCTGCATAGCTTGGCACAGATGCAGGGCCTCAGGAGTCACAGAAGAGAAGGCTCTGTTAATTGTGTGTCAATAATTTGATTATATGCAGGTGAAGGGTTTTAATTGGGGTTTTAGTTGAGCACTTATAAGCAGACACTCAGTGGGATTGGGAGAGTTTTTGAGTGAGCAGCTATATGTTTGTAATCCTTTTACTCTGCCCAATAAATGTGAAACTGAGTAAATATCATCTCTAGCATTATCTTTCCATAACAAGTTTTCTGGAATTTAACATGGTAGCAGAGAATGGTTGCCTAAAGTTGAAGGTTGGAAAATAGGATTTTTTTTGGATAGAAAACTAAAATCTCTGGCTATTGTGAAAAATATGGCAGAAAGCAAGTGCAAATTGTCAGGGTATGATTACACTCCAGTGTTTTCGGTGTATGAACCATATGACCAATGGAAGAATGAAGTGGATATGTGAACACGGGTTACATCTCTACCAAAAAGGAAACAAGGTATGGCCTTGGCGTTGTCACTTCCTATCAAACGTGAAATCAGAAGTAAAATGTTTTTTGAACTGGATGCTCATCAGTTGGATACTGATGCAGGGCTGCATCATCTATTAGAATTTTTGGATGAAATTTACAATAAAGATGGCCTATTGAATTCTTATGAGGCATAGTCAGACTTTGATAGATTTCAGAAAACAGATGGTTATTCAATGGAGGAATAGAATTTCAACAGACAGTATAAAAGATTGATTAAATTCAATTTGGAGATCCTTGGTTCAGTGCTAGCTTTTAAATTGCTAGATTGTGGTAGGGTGTCACATTTGGACAGGCTCCTGGTTCTAACTGAGGTTTGGTTCTTGAACAAAGACTCCCTGTTGGATCAAATGTCTGAGGTTTAAAAAAAATTCCTGAGGAAACAGTCATTTCCTGCTGTCCTGATAAAACAAGTGGGGCATTCTGTAGTATCACAAAGAATGGAGGACTCAATGTTTACAAGATTTAGAAATAATCCAGGTACTGGAAGAAGTTTTAAGTATAATGGAAGAGTTAAAGACAGGAGGAATGAGGATGAAAGCAACTTTTGCAGATTTGAATATTACAGTGGAAGACAGGGTTGGAACAGCAATCAAAGGTGAATGAATCCCAGGAATACCCAAGGAACAGTTAATAGGTGCTTCAGATGTGACTCAAAGTATCATTATGCAACTAAGCTGAGGGGCAGAGTCTTTGAAATAACACAACGCAGAGAATTTGAAGGCAGAAAAGGAAGATACTAATGGATCTGAACGAATTGTACTAGTCACAAGGAATTTTAGTCCTGTGATGAATGTGTTTGGTTGTGGATTTGTTCAACTGTGTGGTACTGGATAGTGCTTGTACGTCGACAGTATGCAGAGCCAATTGGTTACAGTGTTATCTGGATTCACTTAGTAGTGAGGATCGACACAAGGTTAATGAGTATAAAAGCTTTAGGTTTGGTGATGACAACACCTTGAAGTCACTGAAGAGAGTGGTAATCTCATGTAAAATAGCTGGGGTAAGCCACTTTATCAGTACTGATGTAGTCTCCAGTGAGATATATTTACTCTTGAGTAAGCCTTCAATGAAAAAGGCACAGATGAAACTTGATATGGAGCATCATGATAAGGCAATTGTTTTTCCCTTAAAACCTGATATTTCTGGTGGCATCAGGTGTTATGAATCAGAGATAAAAGGCAAATTGTCTTAAAGTTACACAGACAATTTGCTCACCCTTGTCAGAGATTAAAAACCCTGCTAAAAGATGCAGGTGTGATTGATGAGTATACAAGAATAATAGATATTAGTGAAAAGTGTGACATTTGTAAAAAGTATCTGACGACACCATCACGTCCTATTGTCAGCCTTCCATTGGGACCTGACTTTAATGAGGTGGTTGCCATGGATTTGAAGGCAGAAGGGCAGGTTAATAGGGTGGTGAAAAAGGCATATGGAACACTTGCCTTTATCAATCGAGACATAGATTACAAAAGCAAGGAGGCCATGTTGGAGTTGTACAGAACTTTGGTAAGGCCACAGCTGGAGTACAGTGTGCAATTCTGGTCGCCACATTATAGGAAGGATGTGATTGCATTGGAGGGGGTGCAGAGGCGATTCACCAGGATGTTGCCTGGGATGGAACATTTAAGCTATGAAGAGAGGTTGGATAGGCTTGGGTTGTTTTCGCTGGAGCAGAGAAGACTGAGGGGTGACCTGATCGAGGTGTACAAGATTATGAGGGGCATGGACAGGGTGGATAGGGAGCAGCTGTTCCCCTTAGTTGAAGGATCAGTTATGAGGGGTCACAAGTTTAAGGTGAGGGGCGGGAGGTTTAAGGGGGACTTGAGGAAGAAATTGTTTACCCAGAGGGTGGTGACGGTCTAGAATGCCCTGCCTGGGAGGGTGGTAGATGTAGGTTGCCTCACATCCTTTAAAAAGTACCTGGATGAGCACTTGGCACATCATAACATTCAAGGCTATGGGCCAAGTGCTGGCAAATGGGATTAGATAGACAGGTCAGGTGTTTTTTAATGCATCGGTGCAGACTCGATGGGCCGAAGGGCCTCTTCTGCACTATATTATTCTGTGATTTAAAGGTATGAGACAAAGACAAGAATATTTTCATTCTACATTTTATATACTAGCAACAAAGTTGGTCCTTCTGCAATAATAAATAGTAAGGACAAAAGGGTGATTGTAGACAAAATTATGGAGAAATAGATGGGGACTGGACTTGGGGCACTAGCTAAGTTTCTGACTGATAATGGAGGGGAATTTGCCAATGATGTGTTCAGGGATATGTGTGAAAACATGAACATTACAGTTATGAATACTGCAGCTGAAAGTCCTTTCAGCAATGGGCTTTGTGAAAGGAATCATGCAGTGGTTGATAAAATGTTACATAAAATCCGAGCTGACCAGCCAAACTGCAAGTTGAGAACTGCCCTGGTATGGGCGGTTCAAGCGAAGAATTCACTTCAGATGGTTGGAGAATATAGTCCTTATCGATTGGCCTACGGGCGGAATCCCAAATTGCCTTCTGCACTGTGCGACGGTCCTCCTGCTCTAGAAGGTGCTGCAATTAGCTCCATTTTCTTCTACACATTTGAATGCCTTACATGCAGGAAGACAGGCTTTCATCAAGGCTGAATTTGCCGAGCGCTGAAGTATCATATAAGGCCATCTGAGATGGAATTTAGTTCAGGTGATTTGATCTATTATAAAAGAGGGCCATAGGGAATGGAAGAGCCCTGGTAAAGTAATCGGTCGAGATGGTAAGACAGTAGTTATCAAGCACGGAAATCAAACTGTTAAGGTTCATTCTTCACGATTAATCAGGGTTAATTACAAAATCTCAGAATCTGAGCAGTTGATAGGAGCAGAAGAGGCACCTTGTACATCAAATACTAATGTGTTTTGTGATGAAGGTCCTGAGGCACAAGTAGATCAAGAGTTGGACAGTAATGTAACCAAACATGATGCTCAGGAAAGAGCTATTGCATCCAAAGGCCAATTGCCTCGAGTACGTACTCGAGTCACATATTCTAGAGGGGTCTGATAAATGGAGGGATGCAACAATTGTGGGGCGTGCAGGAAGATCTACAGGCAAGTTTAAATATTGGTTAACTGTTCAAGATGATTGCCAAGAAGCCACAGCTATGGACTGGCAGAATGGGGTGAAAGAGTGGAGGGTAAGAAAGCGCAGTACAAGTTTTGATAGTGGGTCAGGAAATGACTATTGCGTAAGGAAGCGATCACGTACTGGAGAAAGAGCCTCCAATAAAGTTTGAGGGAGATCTTCTAGCAGTAGTTCCGAAAGACATCAAAGATCTAATAGAGGCCATAGTATGATTCCACAATGAAACAAAGGCTAGAGGGCAGTCTCGGAATAGAACTAGAAGCAGAAGTCCTCATGATTGTGAAGTTTTTGTGGCTGCCAATAAACTTGACGATAAACTAATAAGAGAAGCAAAACATAAGGAATTAGAGTCTATTCTGAGGTACCCAATAGAGGACAACTGGCATTGTCACATAAATGGATTTGTACTGAAAGAGTCCTTTCCGATAGAAAGTATAAGGCTAAAGTAAAGCTAGTTGTGAGAGGTTTTGAAGAGCAACTGATGGATACTGATGTTAGAGTGGACTTCCCTACAGCTGGAAAAGTAATCTTGAAAATCTTTTTGGCTCTTTTGGCCACATATTCATGGGAATGTAGATCCATTGACATAAAAGCCGCATTTCTGCAAGGTGATACTTTTCAGAGAAGTATCTGAAACCACCTAAAGAGGCAGCAGATATAGAAGGAAAATTATGGAAACTGAACAAATGCATCTATGGCCTGAATGATGCTTCCAGGGTGTGGTATTTCTCGGTGAGATCTGTTTTGTTGAAAATTGGTTGTATTCAACTAAAAGCAGATCCTGCAATGTTTTATTGGTATCATAAAGGGAAATTTTCAGGCATCTTCATGATGCACATTGATGATTTCTTGTGGGATGGTACTGCAGATTTTGAGAAATATGTTAAGATTAGGGTAGAATTTACGATTGGAAGTCAGGCTTGTTGGGCCTTTAAATATATTGGTTTAGATATTAAGCAGACTAAGTTTGAATCAACAATCCTATTTCAAGAGTGTTACTCCCATCCCAGTTCATCGTGTTAGATTATCTTTCTGTGATGACCTATCTAAACCAGAGACTGAACAATTGCAAAGCCTGGTAGGTCAATTAAACTGGCTGGGCTCTCAGACCAGGCCTGATGTTAGTTTTGATGTGCTGGGATTAAGCACGATGATGAAACATCCAAATGTTGAAAATGTTTTAAGGGCAAATAAAACATTAAAAAAAGAAATCTGGAGAAATGTGTCCTAAAGTTCCCATCCTTAGGTGACCCAAACAACATGAAGCCAATAATTTTTAGTGATGCTTCACAAGCTAATCTTGCTGATGGGTATTCAAGTGCAGCTGGCTTCATAATATTTCTGATGGATGAAAATGGGAAATATTGTCCTTTAGCTTGGAAGGCTAAGAAAATAAAACGGTTGTTAAAAGCACGTCAGCTGCGGAAATACTGGGTCTTGTAGAGGCAGTGGATATGGGGTTCTATTTGTCAAATATTTTGGCTGAAAATCTGAACAAGGGATATCCTGAAGATCGGAGATCCATTGAATGTTATGTGGAGAATCGTTCTTTGTGGGACAATGTACACTCTACAAAAAGTGTGAGCGAGAAAAGACTGTGTATTGACCTTGCTGGATTGAAACAAATGCTGGAGAGAAAGGAAATCTCCAAACTTAAATGGGTAGATGCAAGTCACAGCTATCCGATTGTTTCACAAAAAGAAATGCGAGTACAAAGAAATTGTTAGAGGTGCTAGAGGAGGGGCATCTCACAATGTAAAGAAAAACTTTGTAACCAATATGGAATTTATTTTGATTTAAAATATTCTTTGAGCCTATTAATACTTTGTGCATAATGTGGAATTTATTTTGAAATGATGTTCAAACCATTTTAATCTAAGTTGTATTGTAAAGGAAAGAAGGGAATCTGTTAATTGTGTGTCAATGGTTTAATTATATGCAGGTGAAGGGTGTTAATTGGGGTTTTATTTAAGCACTTATAAGCAGGCACTCACTGGGACTGGGAGAGTTTTTTGAGTGCAGAGTTACATGTTTGAAATCCTTTTATTCTGCCCAATAAATGTGAAACTGAGTAAATATAAGCTCCAGCATTATCTTTACATAACTAGCTTTCTGGAATTTGACAGGCTCTACCTGCAACATCAGCAGGAGATGTGCTCCATCCTGTTCTGGTTTCCTGAGGCAGTGCGGGATCATGGGCTGAGGATGGAGGAGTTCATCCAGCTCATATGTGCCACAATGGCTTATGACTTTGAGTGCATGAGCTCTTCCATCGGAGAGTGGCTGATATGTGGCATTACTCTGAATGGATACAGGAGCAGTGCACTGGCATGCACAGAATGCATGCTACAGTGAAGCATGGAGCAGTCAGTGGCACAGGTGGCACACAAATGTCTGGAGGGGATGCCAGTTGCACCCCAGCTGGTGCTGCCTCCAGCCATCTGAGTGCCAGACAAGGTTTAAGGATGTCACAGGAGGGTGAGGGTGCCACCCCTCATGGGTTTCCTTCATCATCCTTGGCCTCTTTGGCTCCTCTGACAGTGAGAACCTCTGTACAGCAGGCCCAGGTGACCGAGACTGTCCCAGCAATGATTCAAGTGGAGCAGCCTCTGGAGATGCCCTCCCCCACCCCTCCCCCCCCCCCCCCCCCTTTCCTGGGCACCTCCACGACTAGGACGACTGCCATGTGTATCTCAACCACACACAGAGACCAGTGAGCAGGCTGCCTCCACTACCTCTGCGGCCACAAGGAGAGCACTGTGTAGGAGTGGCTGAGCCCAGAGGCTTCTGCGTGGTGCAGAGCACTGAGTGGGTCACTGGGGTGCCTTCTTACTGTCTATATGCATTGTTTCCCTTTGGAATAATTGTATAAAGAATCACACTTCTGTGAAGGAATCTGGCCATAATAGGGGGTTATAAGGTAAAAAGTTATTTTCTTATGAATTAGGGATTAAAAAATTAAAAGCAGTGTTCATCTTCCTGAAAGGTTAAAAAGGTTCACGGGCCATGCCTGTGTGTTGAAGGATTTGTCTCATCTTCGAACATAGAGGCAGCTTCTGAAAAAGAGGATTCATTCCCTTATGTCACAAAACTCACCACGGTAAGACACTGATAATATAGTTTTATAAATGGCTACATAAGCTACTACAGTGTAACAGTTGATGAGAATGTTTTATGCGGACAGCCCTAAACCAGTCAACTGAATTTTTGACAACTGACCAAACACAAAAAATGACTAATCAAAAATAGACCTCCATGAGAGGCTTTCAGCATGCTGCTAGATTATCCTTTCTTAGGAATCAAAGAAGGTGGATCTTAACTAGAAATTAACAATTATGCAGCCTATTTGAGAAATAAGGGGGACAAACCTACTTGGAAAAAGTAACACCCCTATACGTAAAAAAAAATTGTTATGCAACTTAGAAACAGTATAAATATTGGAACCACACAGCGGATTTTTAGATCCATTGGACTTGGCCCAATGTGTCTCATGGTAAAGATATGGCTATTGGGGTGAGGTGATGATAACTCTCCCCTTAACTGAGACAGAGGTATCTTGCTAAACCTGTAGTCTTCTCAGGGATTTAAGGTAAATGTCACTTTAACAATTGATGAATATCTTATTTAAATATTTTACAGTAACAATATTTAGGTTTAAAAATTAGATTCTGTTCTAGAAACAATATTATACTTTCTGCCCTTTCCTGAAACTATAACATTGCAATTTAATGTCTCTCCTTTTAGTGAATTGCAAGTTCAGTTCTTTAATAAACTTTAATATAATTTAGAAATGATATTGTCTCACAGTCTTCTGTAACGCTAACTCGTGAACCCATCTTCATACACTCTCTTTGGAGGGGAGGTACATTACTGAGAGATTCCTGGACCCTCATAATATACAGGTTATTATCTAGTTGAAACTTGTTAAAAAGGCTATATTCTCGGTAATATTCTCAGCTGCTTCTTTTCCTTTAGGGAGAGTTTGATCAGTCCTTCATATGAACATACAAATATACGAATTGGGAGCAGGAGTAAGTCACTCAGCCCCTCGAGCCTCTTCTGCCCTTCAATAAGATCATGGCTGATCCGATTTTAACCTCAACTCCACATTCCCGCTGACCCCCGATAACCTCTCACCCCCTTGCTTATCAAGAGTCTATCCACCTCTGCCTTAAAATATTTAAAGACACTGCTTCCACCGCCTTTTGAGGAAGAGTTCCAAAGACTCACGACCCTCAGAGAAAAAAGTTTCCTCATCTATCTTAAATGAGCCACCGCTTATTTTTAAATAGTGACCCCTAGTTCTAGATTCTCCCAGAAGGGGAAACATCCTTTCCATATCCACCCTGTCATGATCCCTCAGGATCTTGCATGTTTCAATCAAGTTGCCTCTTACTCTTCTAAGTTCCAGCAGATACAAGCCTAGCCTGTGCAACCTGTCCTCATAAGACAACCTGCCCATTCCAGGTATTAGTCTAATAAGCCTTCTTTGAACTGCTTCCAACACATTTACATCCTTCCTTTAAATCAGGAGACCAATACTGTACACAGTACTCCAGATGTGGTCTCATTAATGCCCTGTATAACTGATGCATAACCTCCCTACTTTTTGTACTCAATTTCCCTCGCAATAAATGATAACATTCTATTAGTTTTCCTAATTACTTACTGTACCTGCATACTAACCTTTTGCAATTCATGCACTAGGACACCCAGATCCCTCTGCATTTCACAGCTCTGCAATCTCTCACCATTTAGATAATATGCTTTTTTATTCTTCCTGACAGAATCGACAATTTCACATTTTCCCACATTATACTCCATTTGCCAGATCTTTGCCCACTCACGTAACCTATCTATTTCCCTTTGTAGCCTCCTTATTTCCTCTTCACAACTTACTTTCCTACCTATCTTTGTCATCAGCAAATTTAGCAAACGTACCTTTGGTCCCTTCATCCAAGTCATTTATATAAATTGCAAAATTTGAAACCCTAGCACAGATCTCTGTGGCACACCACTCGTTATATCTTGCCAACCAGAAAATGACCCATATATACCTACTCTTTTTCCTGTGAGCTAGCAAATCTTCTATCCATGCTAATATGCTACCCCCTACATGAGCTTTTATTTTCTGCAATAAACTTTGATGTGGTATCTTATCAAATGCCTTCTGGAAATCTAAGTACAGTATATCCACCAGTTCCCCTTTATCCACAGCACATGTTACTACTTCAAAGAACTCCAATAAATTGGCTAAATATGATTTCCTTTTCACAAAACCATGTTGGCTCTGCCTGATCACATTAAGAGTTTCTAAGCGCCCTGCTATAACGTCTTTAACAATAGCTTTTGACAATTTTTCTAAGACAGATGTTAAGCTAACTGGCCTGTAGTTTCCTGCTTTCTGTTTCCCTCTCTTTTTAAATAAAGGAGTTATGTTTGCTATTTTCCAATCTAATAGAACCTTTCTCAAATCTAGAATTTTGGAAAATTTCAAACCAATTCAAGTGTCTTTAGGATCTGTCCTTCTTAACCTTAAGTTAGCAGTCACCTCAGAGTCCATTGCATGCCATGCCTTCATCCTGTGTCAAAGAAACTCAGCTGAAACATTCCTGAATCAACTGATCCCTGACATTCATCTCATCCTGAAGAAGCATTGTCGCCCCACGCTGTGCCCAGCCACCTCCTTATGCAGCTATAGCACCTCAGTGTTCTGCATCTTCCCCCTCTACCTCAATTTCCTCCTCCTTTCGCACCTCCTGTTTCTCCTCTTACTCCAATGAGCTACCTCAATCCAGGTTCCCAATTCATCAAGGCCCACTCATCTCTGGAGTGAGCAGCAGAGCACCACAATGACTGGGATCCTATCAGGAGGGTACTACAGGGCACCACCTGACTGCCCCAAGAACTGGAAACGTATCTTGAGAAGCCTGATGGCCTACTCAATGGTCCTTGTGGGCAGATGGCTCTGGTTATATCGCCTCTGTACCTCTGTCATGAGCTCTCATCGAGGGGTCAGTAGCCATCTCTTCAAGGGATATCCCTTGTCCCCTAGAATCCATCCATGCACTTTGGGAGTTGGAGTGAATACCTGCATCTGCCTTGACTGGTGGAGGATGAAGGAGTCATGGCAGCTGCCAGGAAAGTGAGCACAGAGATGGAGGAAGTTCCTTTTGTGGTTGCAGACTAGTTGAACATTGAGGAAGTGGAAGTCCTTCCTGTTGATGAATCTGACTGCTGGTCACTGGGTGCCTTGATGGCCACATGGGTGAAATCGATGATTCTCTGCACCTGGGAGATTCCAGCAATAGCGGTGAAGTCTATTGCCCTATGTCCCTACAAGTCCTCATCTGTCGTGAAATGAATGTTTGTTTTTCCCAGATCTGGCAAAGAGGGCTTCAATGACCTGAGATGCAGTGGTGTGCAGCCATTTGTAAAATGCGAATAAGGTTCGCAGCTGATCCTTGGAAAGAGCCAGAGGTGATGAAGTTCAAGGCCATGGTGATTTTGACAGCTACTGGCAGGGCATGAGGACAGTGCTGCAAGGTGTGAGGTCCTCAGAAACTGGGGCACAGATGTCTGTCACCATCTGCCTGGAGAGTCGTAGTCTCCTGCAGTAATGGATCTCCATCATCTCCAGGTAGCTCCTTCTGCGGTAGATCCTATGTTGAAGGTATGGCGTCTGTTGCCTTCCTACCCCTCTTTTTTCTCCCGTGCCCTCCTGCTGCTCGGGGTTCTGCCTTTCCTGTGAAGGATGCTAATGCTCAGTGCCATTGGGCCCAAAATCTGAGAGCCATGTCCCCATTGACAGCTATTGCCTTCCTTATGCTCAGCTGGTCCCCCAATTGTCCCTTGGGGTGGGGACATGACTGGCTCCCCAATCTGCCCCCACCTTCCTTCAGCTGGTCTTCCCCAGACAGGGTGTGTAACCCATGCACCCTATGGAAATCTCAACACGCCACACCAACAAGCTCATAATGAGCTCTTAAAAAAACTTTAATTGACCGTAACAGGGGAGCGGACGGGATTGCATCCCACCCTGCTCCCGACCTGGTGAACGTTGCCAGTGCTGGGAATGGCATTGTAAAAACATGGCACGCTCTCCTGCATACTTCATTGAATCGGGGTTGGTCCCTCAGCTTGATGGTAATGATAGTGAGTGATATGCCAGACTATGAGGCTACAGATTGTGTTTGAATCCAATTCTGCTACTAATGGCCCACAGTGCCTCATGGATGCCCAGTTTTGAGCTGTTAGACCTGTTTTGACATTTTTTCCATTTATCCCATTTATTATGGTGCTAACATGATGGAGTGTGTCATCAATGTATTTCAGGAGGTCATGTGTAATTTAGGAGTGAAGAAGCTCAAATTGTTTGCTTGTCACCCACAGTACCAAGGTGCTTTGGAAAGGTATCATCAAACCCTAAAGAGTATGTTTAGGGCCTATTGCCTTGAGCATCCCCAGGATGGGATAAAAGGATATCATTCTTGTTGTTCATAACTAGGGACACGCCAAATGGGTATGTTGGCTTCAGTCCCTTCCAATTTGTCTATGGGCATGAGGTTAGGGGCCCCCTTAAACTCATTAAGGAGAGATTTTTGGCACAGAAGGAGGAAACTACCCTTCCAGTTTGTGTCAAAGTTCAGATAAAGGCTCTCAAAAGCTTGTGTGGTGGCCAGCACACATTTCAAGGCATTTCAGTGGGTGATGAAAGCACAAGTAGGTAGAACAGCCAATATACGTAGTTTTCAAATTGGGGATAAGGTGCTAGTCTTGTTGGCTTTGTCTGGTGGACCATTGAAAGCTAGGTTTAGTGGACCCTATTGTATTAAAAGGAAAATCAGTGATGTGAACCATGTAGTTAGTACCACAAACAGACGGAAGATTCAAAGGATGTGTCATGTGAATATGCTGAAGAGGTATTATGTCTGTGAACATAGTCAGCCAGTAGGTGTATCACAGTAGAGAATGTAGATGGTGAAACTGATGCATGTGATGAACCAGATGTTGAGTCTGAGACTGAGTTCTCTGATTAAGCCTCCTACGGTGAAGCTGGCAAGTGCAGAGGTGCTGAAGCATCTGGATGAGGTGCTACACCATCTACTTGAGTAACAGAGGAAAGGCATAGCTGACCTGTTGAGGAAATATAAACCTGAATGTGCAGATAATCCAAGTCTTACTTCTCTGGCTATTCATGAGGTTGATGTAGCAGAAGCTAAACTAATTAAACAAAACCTCGACAGACACAATCCCAGCAAATTGGCCAAAGTCAGGGAGGAGGTTCAATACATGTTAAATAACGATATAATTGAAACCAGCCAAAGTAGTTGGAAAACTCTTGCAATTCTGGTACCTCAACCAGACAGTTTTCAAAGATTACCGAAAGGTTAATAGGGTAACTGAGATGGACTCCTACCCAACTCTGAGGCTCAATAATTGTATTAATAGGGTGGGGAACTCAGCCTTTGTTAGCAAGATTGATTTGCTTCAGGGATGTTGACAAGCCCCCTTGCCTAACCAAGGCAAATAAATCTTTGCTTTTGTGACATTAGATGGTTTGCTCCAATGTAATGTCATGCCATTTGGTATGAAAAATCCATTGGCTACATTTCAAAGATTAACCAATCAAGTGATTTCTGGGTTGAGTAATTGTGTTGTGTCTGTCGATGAACTTTCGGTATATAGAAACTGTCATGCAGGCCCCCACCTGTCAAGAATGAGGCATATTAATTTTGTCATATGAACATTGATTTTAAACTTGCTGGGAAGAAGAGAAGGCCTGTTACAAGGGCTGCCAGACACTTAGCTGAAAAACATTTGCAGACATTGCTTGTGGAGACAAAAGGAACATTCCCTGACACATTCAACCCACAATGGATTTTGATCACCAGATATTGAAGGTGTAAGGAATAGCATTCCAGAGACTGCTAAGGTGTTACAATCCACAAAAGCCAGGACTGGTTAAACCAGCTGATCATATCACTGGTCCAGGGTTTTTTGAACTAGTCAGAGTTTTTGAACTCAAACTGTTTGCTCCTGGAGTGAGAAGATCTCTCCTGTCTGCTCCCATCTCTTTCTCACAAGTCTCTGGACCCACTGAGGACACATGAACTGCAAGAGAGAAAAGTCTCCTACATCGAACAAGGTTTAAGAAGATTACTGGGCCCCAACGAAAAGCAAGACCTGCCTACAATCATGGACTCTACAGCGAACTCTAAGAACAGTAACAAAACCATCTTCAGAGATTGCCTCAAACTTTTTCCATTTTATTTTTCTTCTGCACTTTTCTGTCTCTTCCTACATGTGTGTATCGCGTATGCATGCTAGCGTGGGCGTGTCGCATATCCGTAGGTGTTAACTGAATTAGAGTTGAAATTTAATAAAGATCAGCCTTTTTTTCTTTAAGCCTAAGAAGACCTGTTTGGCTAGTTTCTTTGCCTTTATAACTGGAAGTTAGTGAACAAGGATTCACTAAGGGGGAGCTAAAAAATGGTGTTTAAAAATAAACCCTGTTATGGTAAGGCCAGGTGAAGGCTAAGAGGGAACCCTAGACCCCTTTCTGGCTTGGTCATTACAGCAATAATTGGAATTATCATGTCAGATATTTGAGAGCTTTATTTGACTGGTTGGCCAAAGCTAACACTTGTCATAAACATTGGCAAAGCGCTAGTTTGCCAATGCCCAAGTTCACTTATTTAGAAGATATTGTGGGTCAAGGTCAAGTGCTACCACAAGAAGCCAAGGTTGAGGTGATAATCAACTATCCTGTACCCAAGACAAAGAATGAAGTGTTACAATTTCTGGTTATGTGTGGGTTCTACAGGAAATTTGCCCCTAATTTCAGCATAGTACTCTCTTTCTAACAGCACTGTGGGTGTACCTACACCACATAGACTGCAGCGGTTTGATAAGGTGGCTCACCACCATCTTGAGGGTAATTAGGGATGGGCAATAAATGCTGGCCTAGCCAACAACACCCACATTCTGTGAAAGAATAAATTCAAAAACAAAAAAAAGTCACCCCTTTGAGAAATTGGTTAAAGAAAAACATGGCATTTGTGAAGTTAAAAGCCATTTTCATAAAGGAGCCAGTTCTTGCAGCCCCAGATCTAAGGGTAGGGGCAGTGCTGCTCCAAGGTGATAATGCTGGTATGGAACAGTCCATTAGCTAGTTCTCTAGGAAGTTTAAGCTTCAAAGAAAGTACTCAGTGAGAAAGAGACTTTAAGACCTGCGCAGGCTCTTCAACAGGTATATGTAATCAATAGTCAAGGAGAAGTACTAGTGTATACAGACCACAGTTCACATGTGTTTCTAGAAAAGTTCAGAACAAAGAACCTCCGGTTATTTCATTGGAGTTTGATGTTATAGCCATTTACACTAAAAATTGTGTGCGTTGCAGGGAAAATCAATGTAATTGTTAATGCTCTGTCCAGAGTTTAAAGAAGGGGTGTAAGAGTGAAGGAAGGCTGAGTTCTAATAATTTAATGATGCTCGAACCCTGCTAATCCTAACTGTCACATTTACTTGGTTTTGTTATTGGTTAAACCTTATGATATTTATATGATATGTATAATTGGGGAATATGAAAATGTTACATGTCAGGTATGTAATCTAATTATTAAAACCTTTGATAAGAACTATCTGTATATCTGAATTGTTATGAAGAAAACCTGACTATGGTAAAGCTTTCTTTTTTTCCCCAAGTCCGAAATGTGATGTAATCTGTGGTTTGTGAGACCAATGGGGGAGAATAAGCGAGCTGTTGTCTGAACAGACAACTTGTTGAATGTTCTGTTAGGTGCACAGACCCTGGTTTCAAAGCTTGTTTTTCTTTTTGTGACAGACCCTAAAATGAAAGGGAAGCTAAAACTTCAGGTTAAAGTATTAAAAATCTGTTTCCTGACTCAAACTCTCCTCCAACCTACCCATTTCCAGCATTAACTGAGGCTAGAAGTTGGGCAGGTGACCAACCTGCTTCAAGGGGGTGAGTTGAAACTTTAAATATGATAAGCCTGCAGGTTGCATTGTCATGAAGGTTTTCAACTTTAACTGCAGTCGGCTGGGATTTCTGAACATCAGGAAACCTGACCGCTTCATCGAGGTGAGGACTTGGTGGATACAGGATATAAATTCCTTCACATTTGTTTCCTGGATTGGGTGCCTGCCTGTGAGGCCTGCATGATCGGGCACCCCACACCCTTATGATCCTCCCCCTCCCCCCAATGCCGCCAAGTCCAGCCCCTCCCTGAGACCTCCAATTACCACCCCACCCACCCAGTCTCTGAACCCCCTCCTCAGGCCCACAACTTTTTCCTGGGATCGGCAGCCCCTCCAATCCACTCTGCCTTTCACCCCCCACCCCCACCATCTCCATTATCCCCTCTGCCCCCATCGACTGACCCACTGCCTATGGGTCAAGTTAGTAAACATAGTCGCTTGCTAATCCAGAACAAAAGAACTCCTGCAGTTTGTAAAAGTAGAAAAAGGACAAAGTCTTCTTTCTCCTTCTTTAATCCATTTTATCCTTTTTCTCTCAAGCCAATTTTCAATTTCTGATGTTTGCTACTTGAACCCCATTTGGAAAAAGAGTTCATTAGAACTAAGCTGCATTGGTTACTCTTCTGAGTCCTCTGAAATAGGCCATTGTAATCAATCTGCACATTTCTCCATGGGCCATGGATGCTGGGACATGGCCATACTGGGCACGTGTGAGACAGTTAGTAATACTGGCATTCACAGTCTGATCCATACAAGGCCGCCAGATCTGCTGCATTAGTCTTTTGACCAAGCTATCACCCTTCTGGTGCTCACAAGTGGTGTGGGCCCAATGGACCACCTCATTACGAAGTGATTGCAGGACCACCCATTTTCCCTAATAAAATAAGTTATCCTTTCTGTTAAAGGCAAAATTAAGTCATGAGATCTTGCCTTTGGCTGCTTGGACTGATTTAATCAAAGGGTTCTCAGCCTCCACCCCTGCAAGATCAAAAAAGGCTGTTTCACTTTGAACTTTATTTCCCTGGCCCTGTAAGGAGTGGGTGCTTTTCACACTGCTAGGGCTTTTCACACTTCTTGGCTAGCTGATCTGCTCTGCCATCCTGACTCGCCCAGGGGAAATTTTAGAATGGGTTCAGACTTTGACCACCCTTAAGGGCTGTTTTCACCGCACAGCCTCTGCCAGAATATCATTAATAAGTCCTGCCGAAGGCAACATCCTGCCATCGACAGAGGCAAATCCTCTTTTATTCCAATTTCCTTCTTTCTTGTCAAAACCTTAGGGTGTCGGAAGGAATCAATCACAACAGCAGGTCTCACACTTGCAGTAACCAAATTAAGAAAACGGTGTTCATAAAAGCAAAGTGCTGGAAATACTCAGCAAGACTGGCAGCATCTGTGGAGAGAGAAGCAGAGTTAATGTTTCATGTCTGTGACCTTTCATCAGAACTCCAGGTAAGCAGGGTGTGAGGAATTGTATTCGAGGTAGCTGTGGGAGTCAGTGGACTTGTAATGAATATTAGTGGACAGTCTATCCCCACTGGGTTTTTCATGTTTGTGCTTTTGGCAAAGGTTGTTCATTATTCTGTCATTAACACCCTCTCTGCACTAATGCTTTGTCTTTCACCACACCATTAACACACTCTTTGCCTTTGCGCCATGACTTCCTTGTCAGTTAATCTCTCCGGCCCTCTGCCCTATCACATACCTTCCCTTTTGTTCTCTTCCCCACCCCCCCCCCCCCCACCCCCCGCTTTACTTGCTTAAAACCTATGACATTTCTAACCTTTGCCAGTTCTGATGAAAGGTCATAGACCTGACATGTTAACTTTGTTTCTCTCTCCACAGATGCTGCCAGACCTGCTGAGTATTTCCAGCCCTTTCTGTTTTTATTTCAGATTTCCAGAAGCTGCAGTATTTTGGTTTTATTAAGAAAACTGCTTTGTAAAAATTTTAATTAATTTAAAACAAGACTACACATCTTTAATTTAAACTGTATGAAACAATAGTCGTTTTTAGCTGTAATCCAATTAAAAGCAAGTGCTTTGAAGAAGTTCAAATTGATTTACTACCAGGCATCCTGCAAATGTAATTTGTTGCTCTTCAAAGCTGCATTGCTTGCTCCACGTTGGAATGCCAAATGTAAGTTATTTCTATTAGGCTTAGCCTGTGATGCTCGGGGACTAAAGGAAATGCTTCAAAGTACATATGTTTATTATAAACAGTGAATGAGCTGTTGATATACGAGCTTTATATTAAAATGGAAGCTTGCAAAAGCACTTTATTTACATGTGCTGACATCTTAAAAGGGATTCACGAAATGAATCACTTGAATGCAACTTAGCTGCATAAAAAGTACAGATGAATTATCTGCATGACAGCATGACTGTAAGGTCCATTTTCAGGCATTTCACAGCGGAACAAGGAGCTGGAGAAACAAAGAGTAACCTAGGAGTTCAGAGGGCACACAGAGCTCATGGCACATACTAATGCTTAATCCAAGAAATCCTCATTTTTTTAATTGTGGGACCTCGCTGTGTCTAATGTGTTTGCAACATTTAACCTTTTTTCTCCCCCCGCCCCCTGAGCTTTCTCCACTTGACCCTTCAACCCCTTCCCACCATCCCCTCCACCAATTCGGTAAGGTTTTGCTGTTCTGCACCACCACCACCCCCCTGCCCTGAAAACTTTACTCCTCCCCACTCCCCACCAGTGTTGTGCCTCGGGATCTCTGAACAGAGATCCGAAGTCACGGGACTTCCGGCAACCAGCCGGAATATCGTTGTGGGACGGCCATCGTGACGTGATAAACAATTATCTCTCTCCCCCTCCCCCTCCCTCTCTCGGAGGGCTCCCAGATTTTAACTTCAATCAAGGACACTAAGGACAGTATCTGTATTCCAGTTATTGTACACTCTACTTCAACCTACCAATTCTTTCTTCCCCTCTTTATCTATTTGTACAGAAACATAGAACATAGAAAAATAGGAGCAGGAGTAGGCCATTTGGCCCTTCCAGCCTGGACTGCCATTCAATATTATCATGGCTGATCACCCAAACTCAGTACATTTTTCCTGCTTTCTCCGCGTATCCCTTGATCCCTTTAGCCCTAAGAACAATATCTAACTCTTTCTTGAATATATTTAATGATTTGGCCTCAACTGCTTTCTGTGGTAGAGATATGGTCTCACCAAGGCCCTGTATAATTGCAGCAAGACATCCTTGTCCCGGTACTCTAATCCTCTTGCTATGAAGGCCAACATACCATTTGCCTTCTTAACTGCCTGCTGCACCTGCATGCTTACTTTCAGCGACTGGTGCACAAGGACACCGAGGTCTCGCTGCACCTCCCCCTCTCCCAATCTATCGCCGTTCAGATAATCTGCCTTTCTGTTTTTGCCAACAAAGTGGACAACCTCACATTTATCCACATTATACTGCATCTGCCATGTATTTGCCCACTCACTCAACCTGTCCAAATCACACTGGAGCTTCTCTGCATCCTCCTCACAGCTCACACTCCCACCCAGCTTTGTGTTGTCTGCAAACTTGGATATATTACATTTAATTCCCTCATCTATATCATTAATATATATTGTGAATAGCTGGGGTCCTAGCACCGATCCCTGCGGTACCTCACTAGTCACTGCCTGCCACTCAGAAAAAGACCTGTTTATTCCTACTCTTTGTTTCCTGTCTGCCAGCCAGTTCTCTATCCATGTCAGTACCTTATCCCCAATCCCATGTGATTTAATTTTGCATGCTAATTTCTTACGTGGGACTTTATCAAAAGCCTTCTGGAAGTCCCAATACACCACATCCACTGGTTCTCCCTTATCTATTCTACTAGTTACATCTTCAAAATTCCAGTAGGGTTGTCAAGCATGATTTCCCTTTCATAAATCCATGTTGACTTTGTCCGATCCTGTCATTGTTTTCCAAGTGCTCTGCTATTACATCTTTTATAATGAACTTTAGCATTTTCCCCACTATTGATGTCAGGCTAACCGGTCTATAATTCCCTGTTCTTTCACTCTACCTCCTTTTTTAAATAGTGGGGTTACATTAGCTACCCTCCAATCTGTTGGAACTGTTCCAGAGTCTATAGAATTTTGAAAAATTACCAGCAATGCATCTACTATTTCTAGGACCACTTCCTTAAGTACTCTGGGATGTAGATTATAAGGCCTGGGGAATTTATTGGCCATCAATTTCCCTAACACCATTTCCCTACTAATACTGATTTCATACAGTTCCTCCTTCTCACCTAGACCCTATGTTCCCCAACATTTCTGGGAGGTAATTTATGTCCTCCTTTGTGAAGACAGAACCAAAGTATGTATTTAATTGGTCTGCCATTTCTTTGTTCCCCATTATAAATTCCCCTGTTTCTGACTGTAAGGGACCCACATTTGTCTTCACTAATCTTTTTCTCTTCACATATTTATAGAAGCTTTTACAGTCAGTTTTTATGTTCTCTGCAAGCTTACACTCATACTTAATCAATCCCTTTGTCCTCCTTTGCTGAATTATAATCTGCTCCCAATCCTCAGGTTTGCTGCTTGTTCTGACCATTTTATATTTCTCCTCCTTGGATCTAATGCTATCCCTTATTTCTTTTGTAACCCACAATTGAGCCACACTTCTGGTTTTATTTTTGCACCAGACAGGAATGAACAATTGTTGTAATTCATCCATGCATTCTTTAAATGCTAGCCATTGCCTATCCACTGTCAACCCTTTAAGTAATGTTCACAATCTATCATAGCCAACTCGCGACTCATACCTTTGTAGTTTCCTTAATTTAGATTCAGGACCCTAGTCTCGGAATCAACACTCTCACTCTCCATCCTAATGAAGAATTCTATCATGTTTTGGGTCGCTTTTCCCCAAGGGACCCAGCACAACAAGATTATTAACTAATCTTTTCTCATTACACAATACCCAGTCTATGATGTCCTATTTTCCAGTTAGTTCTTCAATGTATTGGTCCAAAAAATAATCACATAAGCACTCCAGCAATTCCTCCTCTACAGTATTATTGCTAATTTGGTTTGCCCAATCTATATGTAGATTAATGTCACCCATAATTACAGTTGCACCCTTATTGCATTCTTCTCTAATTTCCCGTTTAAAGCCATCCTCTACATCACTGCTGTTCGGGGATCTATATACAACCCCGACCAATGGTTTCTGCCCCCTGTTGTTTCTTAGCTCCACCCATACAGATTCCACATCAGGATTCTCTGAGCTAATATCCTTCCTCACTATTGTATTGATTTCCTGTTTTACTAATAATGCTACTCCACCTCCTTTCCCTTTTTGCCTGTCCTTCCTAAATATTGAATACCCTTAGATGTTCAGTTCCCACCTGCAGCCATGTCTCCGTAATTGCAACTTTATTGTATCCATTTACATCTATTTGTGCGGTTAATTTGTCTATCTTATTGCGAATACTCCATGCATTAAGACACAATGCCTTTAGGCTTGTCTTTTTAACATTGTTAGTCATCTTAGCATTATTTCACACAATGGCCCATTTGTTTCTTGCCCTTGATTTCTATGCCTTCCACTTTTGCCTTTTTATTTCCTGTCTTTCGTTTCTATCCTTGTTTCCTCCTCCTCAGTCTCCCCGCTCAGGTTCCCATCCTCCTGCCATTCCAGTCCTGCTTATACAGGTCCCCCATCCCCAGAACCGGTCCCGATGTCCCAGGAATCTAAATCCCTCCCTCCTGCACCATTTCTCCAGCCATGCATTCATCTGGTTTATTCTGTTCCTATACTCACTAGCATGTGGTACAGGAAGTAATCCTGAGATTACTACCTTTTTGAGGTCCTGCTTTTTAATTAGCTTCTATTTCCTTAAATTCATCTTTGCGGACCTCATCCCATTTTCTACCTATACCGTTGGTACCAACATGTACCACGACCACTGGCTGTTCACCCTCCCCTTCAGAATGTCCAGCAGCCACTCCGAGACATCCTTGACCCTAGCACCAGGGAAGCAACATACCATCCTGGAGTCTCATTTGCGGCCACAGAAAAGCCTGTCTGTTCCCCTTACTATTGAATCTCCTATCACTATGGCTTTCCCAGTCTTCCCCCGCGCCCCACCCCCCCTGCTGTGCAGCAGAGCCATCCATGGCGCCACAAAATTGGTTGTTGCTTCTGTCCCCTGGGAGGCCATCCCCCCCCCCCCTCCACCACCCCCCCTCGTTCTACTCCAAACACTACCCACTACAATCTAAAGTTCTTAATAAATTACACTAATTTTTAAAAAAAACACACACTAGTAGTACTCACCTTATCACTTATATGGTAGGTTTTGAGGTTTTTTTCAAAAGACTTTCCCTTTTTTAAGCTATTTAAATGCACTAACAGCTGTTATTTACCCAACCAATCGCCTTGCAGATTTCCTGAGGCGTCTTAGTTTTTTTCCCCCTCTTTTGAATCTCAATGCGCGCCTGCACAGAATGAGAGAGAGAGACAAAGCCTACCGCCCTCCGGATCAGCCTCCTCACAAGTCCGCCAGCCGCCACTCCAGTCACCGGGTAAGTAAGGGTTACAGAGCTCTCTGCTCTCTTTTTCAGGTCCCGCTCCGGATCAGCCTCCTCCCAGGTCTGCCAGCCGCCGCTCCGGTCACCAGGTATATGTGTGTGCCTCTCGTATGCATGTGAGCGTGGAAGCGTCGCGTATTTTAGTAATTTTAACCGGTTTAGAGTAATAGGGTTAATAAACTTACATTTTTCTTGTTTAAATCCAAGAAAACCTGTTTGACTGGGTCATTTGCATTTGTAATTAAAGTGCAATGGGCAAGGACTCGGAGGTGGTAAGGTAAAATCACTGTGCTTAAAGATAAATCTTGTTACAGCCAAACTAAAGAAGGGGCAAGAGGGGAGCCTAAGGCCCCTTCCTCACCTCGTCATAACACACGTTATGGAGGATTAAAACTTCCTTCTAACTGTCTCCTCCATACCTACCTCTTTGATGAAGCTTTTGATCATCTGTCTTAATATTTCCTTATGTGGCTCAGTGTCAAAATTAGTTTGATAACATTCCAGTTTATATATATATATATTGCAACATCAGCAATGGGGCAGTCAGTTCTTGGACTCCATTTTCAGGTTGCTACTGCCCATGGGAGACCTGAAACTGTTTGCAGTTATTTTACACTAGCTACATTCGCACTTAATGCTGAAATGTAAAAGTTACTGCAGGAAGGTAGCGACTGAGTTCAATTTTGTTTGCATTTATACCTTAGAGATGATGCCTAGGATTTTATGTGGCCCCGAGGTGAGGTTGGAAGCAGGAGGTGCACGGAGTATGGCAGGGGGCGAGGCGGCCAAGGGCCCGTCCCTTCCCCTTCAGGCAATGATCCCAGGGGCAGGATAGGCTGATGACTGCTTTGCACCCAGAAGTCAATTGAGGCTTTTAAGTGGCCTATTAACAGTCAATTAAGGCCGCCACTGGGATCTTTTCGGGGGGAGGTTCGTCCCTCCTTTACTGGGCAATTTGTGGTCCATGGAAGACCCCACCGCGGCCAAGTTACTCTTTCTCCACCCCGCACCCCCCTCACCCCAGACTCCTCTCCAGAGCCTGCCGGACTGGCCCCAGCGACCCAGCCTCACCTACCTTTCTTCTGGGGTTCTAGCGTTAGGCTTGGGGCCAAGGCCTCTGCAGTACCAGAAGAGACCACTACTCCTGGGTACTGACAGTACTGCTGAGCTACTGTCCCTCTGATTGGCTCTTGCAGGCGGGATCCCCAACTTTAAAGGCATGGGGATCCTGGCTTGTGAAACTTTGATTGAAAAAGACCGAAGGATTGCTCGGGGGAGCGGGCGTGAAAAGGCCAAGCGGGGTCCCTCCCACCTTTTCAGCCCCGCGCCAAGAACATCGACTCCAGCACAAAATTCCCGCCCAACCTGTGAGGTAAAGCTCTGAATGTTTTGCAACTGTAGTTGGGATATTTTCACATTTCTATTATGAGTGAATCTTGGATTGAGATCTGTTATTGTCAGCTTTGGATTTAATTGATTATGGTTCACATGGGTACAACTGGTGCAGATGAAAAACTGCTAATCCTGCAGACACATTGGTCATTAGAAATGTTTGTACCGACATTGGTCATTCAGTGAATACATAAAAATGCATCACTTTATAAATTAAAAACATTGAAAGAATATTCACAAAGAAACTCCTGCTTTATAGGCTCCTCTACATTGAATTAGTTTTTCTATTAGCTACAGCAGCTGGACCAAGGTTATAAAGTCATAAAAACTAAGAGCAGGAGTAGGCAATTCAGCCCCTCGAGCCTGCTCCGCCATTCAATACGATCATGACTGATCTCATCTCCGCCTCAACTCCACTTTCCTGCAACCCTTTACTAATTAAAAATATGTCTATCTCCTCCTTAAATTAACTCAAGGTCCCGGAATCCACCGCACTCTGGGGTAGTGAATTCCACAGACTCACGATCCTTTGAGGGAAATAATTTCTGCTCATCTCTTTTAAATCTGCTACCCCTTATCCTAAAACTATGACCTCTCGTTCTAGTTTGCCCCACAAGAGGAAACATCCTC
This sequence comes from Heterodontus francisci, assembly GCF_036365525.1. NCBI lineage: Eukaryota > Metazoa > Chordata > Chondrichthyes > Heterodontiformes > Heterodontidae > Heterodontus > Heterodontus francisci. Next base: position 140,931,744 of record NC_090374.1, read on the forward strand.
TTTACGTCTACTTTGTCAATCCCCTTAATCATCTTATATACCTCAATTAGATCTCCTCTCATTCTTCTAAACTCCAGAGAGTAAAGGCCTAAACTGCTCAATCTCTCTTCATAAGACATACCCCTCATCCCTGGAATCAATCTAGTGAACCTCCTCTGAACTGCCTCCAATGCAATTGCATCCCTCCTCAAGTGAGGGGACAAACGGTACGCAAACTCCAGGTGCAGTCTCACTAATGCCTTGTGCCATTGCAGAAGCACTTCCCTACTTTTATATTCTATTCCTTTAGCAATAAATGCCAAAATTCCATTTGCCTTCCTTATTACCTGCTGTACCTGCATACTAGCTTTCTGCAATTCATTCATGAGGACACCCAGATCCCTCTGCACCAAAATATTCTGAAGTTTCTCTCCATTTAGATAATTTGCCTTTCTATTCTTTTAACCAAAGTGAATAACCTCACACTTATCCACGTTAAACTCCATCTGCCAAATTTTGGCCCATTCACCTAACCTATCTATATCCATTTGTAAATTTCTTATTTCTTTATTGCAACTTACTATCCCATCTATTTTAGTGTCATCTGCAAATTTGGCTATAGTACCTTCTATCCCTGCATCCAAGTCATTTATATAGATAGTAAATAGTTGCGGCCGGAGGACCGAACCCTGTGGCACCCCACTAGTTACATCTTGCCAACCAGAAAAGGACCCATTTATCCCGACTCTCTGTTTTCTGTTGGTTAGCCAATCCTCTATTCAAGCTAATAAATTGCCCCTAACCCATGTGATCTTGCCTTGTGTATTAACCTTTTGTGCAGCACCTTATCAAATGCCCTCTGGAAGTCAGATATACTGCATCTACAGGACCCCCATTATCCACTTTGCTTGTTGCAGCTTTGAAGAACTGTAGCAAATTAGTCAAACACGATTTACCTTTCATAAAACCATGCTGACTCTGATGGATTGCGTTTTGACTTTCTAAATGTCCTGTTATTACTTTCTTAATAATGGATTCTAACAATTTCCCAACAACAGATGTTAACTAACTGTTCTGTGGTTTCTTACTTTCTGTCTGCCTCCCTTTTTGAATATTAGCTTTTTTCCAATCCACTGGAACCTTTCCCGCATCCAGGGAATTTTGGAATATTATAACCAATGGATCCACTATCTCCGCTGCCACTTCCTTTAGGACTGTAGGATGTAGGCCATCAGGCCCTGGGGGCTTGTCTGCCTTCAATCCCAATAGTTTGCTCAGTACTTTTTCCCTCGATGATTTTTCCAAGTTCCTCTCTTTCTATAACCTCTGCATTACCTGTTACTGTTGGGATGGTGCTAGTGTCCTCCACTTTGAAAACTGAGGTAAAATACTGATTTAGTGTTTCCGCCATTTCTGTGTTCCCCTCTATTATGTAGAGTATTGACTAATGCAATTGACATAAATGCACCCGGTAAACTATGTGCATAATATTTTACGCCGCCTGTCAATATGTTGAGTGCAAACACACCACACGGTACAATAGGACCTCAGGCCCCTCCTTATACTGGGGCTTACAGCCATTGCACTTTCGTAGTCTCCAAACAATCGTCTTTTAGTATGTACTGTATTATAGAAATGTTGACTTGTAGACAAGCCCTTGTGGACCAAGAAGCAGATGTGGGGCTACGGGAGTTTTTTCTGAATTTGAATGATTGTCAGAATGCTTGCACAAACAGATCATCATTGAATCTTATCACAGAAATGCACAAGGACTAATTCATATGGCATAAAATGCAATGCTCTTGAAGCTAGTGTGCACCATAAACAGCAATACTTCATCTGTAAGTTCATAATTGAAACAAATGACTTGCCAAGAATCATACACTTGCATTGTGATCTGTTTCTTAAAATAAAAGCACTTTTCTTTCCTTGTTTACCAGTCAGGATGACATCCATCTTATGGAACTAATTCTTCCCAACTACAGAGCTAGAAGCTAATGTTGTAAGATGGATGTCATTGTAAACACAAGAGTACAAGTGAAATATCAGCTTCTGAAATTAAAATGGAAAAAAAGTCTTAAAATCAAAATATGTGATAAACTTAGCAATTACAGATGTCCCTTGCTGCCAGGTCCTTATTTATAGTCCAAGCATGGATAAAATGCAGTTTGTCTAGCTCCTGATGTACCAAAAACTCTGCAATACCAGAACATCAGGACATCTATCTGAAAAATTTGTAATAATAACCCCAGCTCTGAGTGTTTTGAGGAAAATGACGAGCAAATCATGAAATTATTTCCACATGTTCCTGGGCCAAAAAATTCAATGGCATTGTGCCCCTCTCTCAGGTGCTAAAGAGGCATCTTAGCCTCCATTATGGCGGACAGGAAAGGCACATTCATTACAAGCAGAGTCTGCCATATTTGTATTGGCAAAATAATAGGCTGCAGGCCCATGTCCATGCTTATACAAATAAAGAGCCTAACTCCTGTTTGAGGGCCCCCCTATGCAAAATTAGGCTGCCCTGAGGCAACTAGCATCTGGGCCGGCTGCTTTCAGGAAAATCAGGTTTACATGTGGCCCATCAAGGGTTCTTTATAGGGCCCACTAAAAGGCTGCCACCAGCCAGGTAAAATATTAAAATATACTTACCTTGTTACACTTCACCCCCACCTGATCGAGATCTTAACCCCCTCCAATAATGACATTAACACAATCCTGATTGTTGCCATCCCCCCCAATCCTGACCACCACTCCCTCCTGCCCAATCATTACTCTATCCATTATCCTCCCCCCAATTGCCCTCCTTTCCCAGTCCCCTTGAAGAACATACCTGATGGCCACTGCCAGTGATACAGTGGCTTGATCTGCGAGGCCTCTACTTCGGCAAGTTGCATGAGGCCCAATATTAGCTGTGCCTCAGGCTGACCTATCCATTCAGGTGCAGGCACAGCTCCCTGTGCCCAATGTGCACCTACTTTCAACTGCAAATTAATTTTTCCCATTCTTGGTTCTTTGATCCATCTAGAAAATTGTTTTCTGATGGCTATTTTCACTCCAAAATCTCTTCGATAACATCAGATCACCCAGTGTTACCCACAGTGATGAATCTCGCCAAGCAATGAATTAAAATGTACAATCCACATAACACCGTGCACAGTCAGGTAAATTGTGCTGAAGTATACAATTGTGTACTAACATGCAATGTAACAACAAAAGTGGCACACTGCTCTCTGGCTATTGCTGTTCTCCTCCTTCATACTGGAGGTTGGCAGACAGTGGTGTTCCCCAAGGGTCAGTGCTCGGGCCACTGTTATTTTGATATTTAGAGATGACTTGGATCTTGGAATGCAGAGGCAAATTTCAAAATTTGCCAATGGTACCAAACTTGGAAGAGCAGCAAACCCTAAGGATGATATGAACTGCCTGCAACAGGATATAGATAGGCTAGCGGAGTGGGCAGACAGGTGACAGATGGAATTTAATACTGACAAGTGTGAGGTGATGCATTTTGGCAGATGGACTAGGGAGAGGAAATATGTACTTCATGGCACAGTTCTAAAGAGTATGCAGGAACAGAGGGACCTTGGGGTGCATGTATATTGATCTTTGAAGGTGGCAAGACAGAGTGGTGAGAAAGGCATATGGCACCTAGGACTTCATAAATAGTGGCACTGAGTACAAAAGTAGGGAAGTTATACTGAACCTTTAGAAATCTCTGGTTGGTACCAAATGGAGTATTGTGTGCAGTTCTGGTCAGCAGACTTTAGGAAGGATGGGAGGGTCCTTGAGAGGGTGCAGAGGAGATTTACCAGACTGGTTTCAGGGATGGGGGATTTTAGTGACCAGGTTAGGTTGGAAAAGCTGGTGTTCTCCCTGGAGCAAAGGAGATTGAAGAGAGATTTAATTGTGGTGTACAGACTTAAATAAGTTAGACAAGGAAAATCTTCCCAAGAACTGTCAGTCAAAAGACTAGGGGGACACAGATTGAATGTTTGGGCAAGAGGTGCAGGGGGAATGTGAGGAAGAACTTTTTTTATGCAGGGAGTGATAATGACTTGAAATTCGCTGTCCACAAAGATGGTGGAAGTGAAGACAATCAATTTTTTCCTAAAGGAAATTGGATGGGCACTTGAAGGAAAAACTTGCAGGCCTAGGGGATTGAGTGGGATAGTGGGACTGACTGGATTCCTCCGCAGAGAGCCAGCATGGACTTGATGGGCTGAATGACCTCCTTCTGTAAGGAACTCTATGGGCTGAATTTTACGTAAAATTGAGCAGGAGGCTCCAGGAGGCCTTCCCGCCCCACTCCCGCCTCCGGCCAACTTTACGGCGGAGGGGGAGGAAATGACCCACCCTCCCCAGGGCAATCGAGGTCCTTAAGTGGCCACTTAACGGCCACTTAAGGGCTCTCAGCCGCCTCCAGGGATATTTTACCTGTGGCAAGCTGGCATGCTGGGGACGTGAAAGGCCACCCAGCGATAGCTGCCGGCCTTTCTATGTGCTGGGGGGTGCCATGGCAGTCGGGCACAGGGTTGAGGGCCGCAGCCACCTCCCAAACCATCCCTGGGACCCAAGATGCCTCCCCCCCCCCCACCCCCAAACAAACACTTTTGCCTCACCGGGGCATGCCCGATTCCCTCAGCGAGGCATCGAAAACCTACCTTGGATCCCGGCTCCATGGCATTCTCCTCGGTCGGCTGGGCTGTAGTCCCAGCACAGCCCCAGCAGCGCCACTGGGAGCGGTGGCCAAAGAGTTGCCAGCCGGCTGATTGGTGCAGCTCACTGAGGCTGGACTTCCTGCCTCAGGCGGGTGAATGTCCCGCCTCACGACAATTAAAACCTGGGGACCTGTAAAATGTGGTTCAGCTCACCGGGCTAGACGGAAGCGGGTTCCCCACCAACTTTTATGTCGGTGGCGAAGTCCCGTCCACCGAAGGTAAAATCCAGCCCTATGACTCTATGGCTCCTCCTCTAACAAAGTGTTTTGCCCTTTAAATAACTTGAGCAGGATAAACAATTTTTCAGACAGCAATTTCTGAAAAATCATCCAAGCTTAATATAATCTGCCTTGTATTTTGGGCTCAATTAATTATGTGGATCAAATATCATCCAGTAATTAATACTCTTTTTTTTTTTAACTGCATTTTAAAAATATACTGACAGCATGGATCTGGGAGGAGCAGGAACACAATCTCTCCGTCTTTAATTTCATTAGAGATTACAAGACTGAATTGCTTCAAATTAGATGAATCTGTTGGGGTGAATTTCCTCAGAGCACCTTCCGCTCTGCTTCCGTACCTCTGGCAAAGTCACGACAGCATAGCAGTAAAACTTCAGTGGAAAGTCACACCCTGGCCTTGGGCGTAATTCACCTGATATTGGCATAACTGGCGCAAAAGATCATGGAGCTTTAAGTGCAAATTGCATTCAATGCAACTCAAGAATTCACAATCTTTTGCTTTTGTTTTAAAAACCTTAGCCCAAAACTGGCCACATCCCCAGGGTGGAAGTTTCTGTTGATTGCACTCATTTGCAGGCTTTAAAAATTAAGCTGGATCTTTCGGGCACAAGGAGACTAATCAGAAGGTTTAGAATTATTTCTTTTTGATTTACTAAGGAACTGACTATTGTACCCAATCTAACTAAAAAAATTGTTTTGCATATTTTTTTTAAGTCATTCTCCATCATTTAAAATTGAGTTACTCACAAGGGGTGGATTGGCACTATGATTTAAAATACTTATTATATTGTGTGTCATGGTCACGGAGGGAACAGTGATAAAATATGAAATGAATTGGTGGAATTATGAAATTAAAAATAAACTGTTGAACTAAGCTACAAGAAAATGGATAAAAATGGGACTCCTCCGAGGCAGCCGAAATGTAAAATGGCGGGTGATGAAGTTGGGTTGGGTCCTTGACGTCACGATGCCCAAATGCCATTTTATGCTGGTTGGACGGCGGGCGAGATCGAGGCGCCACTTGCTGTCCAGTTAGAGTCAATTAAAGGTCACGTGAGGTTGTGAATAAACCAATTGACAGCCATTTTACGTCGGCTGTCAGATTTTATGGCAGTAAAACGAGTCAAAGGATGTGTCGGGAACCCGGCAGCTTCAAAACAGCAGCAGGCAGTGTTCCTCTGAAGGAGTTGGAAGTACTGTTTTTGATTCCTTGTTCATATTTCTTTGCGTGAGTTTAAAGTTTGGGGTAGTTTCTGCTTGATCAGCAAGGGTCATCTGAGTGTTTAGACAGTCCTGGTCAGGCCCCAGCAGTACTGATTTATTGGGTGAAGGGGAGGGGTAGGGGTCGTGTGTTCCTGTCCTTACAGCAGGCTGGTAATCCATGAAGTAATTGCATCTGTGGAACACAGCAGCAATGGGAATTGTGCACTCTGGAGACGGCTCTTCTAATGAGGAGGACTATGCCCCAAGGAGGGACAGGACAACTGGACAGGGGAACACTCAACCTGCTAGCCCAGTACAGCCTCGTAATGGGGGAGAAGGTGACAAAGTGGCCAGGGTGCAACCACCTGTCAGGAGACGAGCCTACCCAGAAGGCAGGGCCTACCGCTCACGATTGCGCTTTCTTCAACTGTCAGAGCGTCAGTGCCGAAGAAGACTGTGCCTGTCACTAGAGACTCACACATCTCCATGTGAGATGCTGGCAGCAGAGGTCACTTCCAACTGCATGTGTGGCCATCCAATGTCGGTTGCATTGAAGGTAACAGTAGCACTAAATTTCTATGCATCAGGTTCGTTCCAGGCTTCATTGGCAGGCATATGCAGAGTCTCACAAGCATCAGCGCATCACTGCATTAAGGTTGTGACTGATGCCATATTCAGGCATGCCAACCAATTCGTCAAGTTCCTGACAGATGCCGCCAGGCAGGCCGAGAGAGCCAGAGGCTTCAGCACCATTGCTGGGTTCCCCATGGTCCAGGGAATAATAGACTGTACTCATGCGGCCACTTGAGCTCAGGTCAGTCAGGGGCCTTCATTAATCACAAGCGGTTCCACTCAATGAATGTTCAAATGGTCCGTGACCACCGTAAGGGAATATTGCAGGTGTGTGCTCGTTATCCTGGAAGCAGTCATGATGCTTTCATTCTCTGGAACTCCCAGGTGCCAGCACTATTCATCTCCCCCCACCCCCTCCCCAAGTGCCTGCAAGGGTGGATACTTGGCAACAGGGATTATCCACTGAAGACATGGCTGACACTGGTGAGGAACCCGAGGAATGAGGCAGAGGAACGTTACAATGAGAGCCAGGCGGCCACCAGAGTGACCATAGAACAGACTATAGTTCTTCTGAAAATGAGATTTAGGTGTCTTGATCGCTCAGGTGGAGCCCTCCAGTGTTCCCCAGCAAGAGTTTCTCGAATTATTGTTATCTGTTGCGCCTTACATAACCTTTGTTGGAGAGGGGAGAGACTCTGGAGGATAAAGTTCAGCGCGAGGCTTCCTCAGATGAGGATGGTGATGTGGATGAGGATGAGGGGCCACAGCCACCTCAAAGGCAGGGAGGGAGCTGGCGGTCTGGGGGAGTTAACTGCAAGCAAAACCTGGGAGGCTCCAATGCTCAGGCGTTTCTCCTGAACAGAGACTCAGCAACCAGACACTCCCATGGCAGTCTGAGAGGAGGCATTAACAGGAGCTGGAAGCGCAGAGGCACACCTTCAGGGGGAAATCTCAGCTGATATCAGCCACCTTTCCATCAAACACCACCCAGCCCAAATGTGTCACCTTTCAAATAATCCTTCTCATGCAGATCAATCAGCTTGCCTACAACATTAGCAATGACTTGTGACATATGAAAATGCCAGGTGAAAACTTTAATAAGTTTTAGTGCATTTATACATCAAATAAATATTTACAAATTACATCAGTGACCCTGGAGTGCTGTTAATGTGATTTTTAAAAAATGTTTGCAAGTGCTCACGTGTGTGGACAACCCCTCACCACCAGCCACACCAGAGGCAGGTGGCTGATCAGGCTGCCGTGTTGCTCTGGATGACTTTGGCAGGCGTCCCCTGCCTGCCCAAGGCTGTGCGGGCCGCGGCATCTCAAGGTGACCCTGAGAAATCTCAGGAACACCCTCTGACACCCTGGGAGTATGCAGTGCTGATGACACTGGCAGAGGGAACAAGGAGTAGCAGGATGCATCAGGAGCGCCAAAAGAAACTAAGGTTATGGGAAATGTAAGGTTATTATTTGTCTGGCTTTAAGTCAAAATATTAAAGGGATTCTCCACACCAAAAAAAAAAGGAGCGCCCTGAGAAGAGCTCCCATATGAAATCTGCTGCTGCCCCTGTGCCGTCTCAAGGCTCAATTGTTCCTCTGTGCTAACGTCAGAAGGATGAGCAGCCTCAAACCGTCGCCTGCGCATCAGAGTCCGATCTCTAATGCTCTGGTCCAAGGAAGCGTCTCTCACTGTGAGGTTATGCATTGCATCCAGGATCAGCTCCTCCACTGCAGCTGCCAATCTGTTACTGGAGGAAGTCAGATGGACAAATGACAGAGAATGTGCAGTACTCAAGCCCTGGATGGACATCTCCAAAGTCTGAGTCATAGCACGCAAAGTCTCTACTAAATCCGCCAGAGCTCAACGCACCTTATGCTGCACTTGCAGCATCTCCTGCCAAATGGATGTCAGCAAAGGCTCATTATTAGCTTGTGGCTCTGCACTGGCCTGGCTTCCCACAGTCCTCCGATTGTCAGTCATCGACTGGTACTGCCACTGGCAGCTGGTTGTGACCACAATTCTGAGGAGACACGCATCCCAACCAAGGTGAATGTCTCTGTCTCTGAGCTGGTGTTTGGTGCGGGGTGAGGAGTGATGCTGCACCCTCTGAGGTCCACTCGTCCTCCTCCTTAGAGGTGGACAGATGAGCCCTGGAGATACTTCCTGGCCGCTGCAGGGAAAATCAGAACGATTAGGTATGAGCAACACTCCTGACTGGAGGACATGTTATAGACCTGTGTCATGTATCATTTCACATTTGAAAACACCCTCAGTGCCAATAACAATCACCGCACCACACGCCCTGCCCCCCACCCACCTGTCCCCCTCTCCCCACGGCCCCTCAAGCACACAGGGGAACTCACTCTCCTGGCCTGGTGCAGCGGCCTCTCCATCAGCTATAGAGCTATAGCCCATCCTCCGTCCTCCCCTGCTAGCATTAATGCATCCTCCTCCAGTCTGCTCAACTATGCCAGGTTGGCCACGCTGCTACTGGTCCGGAACCTCTCACGGGCATTATGTGCCCCATTCTTCTGTGTAGACACAAAGCAATTAGTTAAGACATATTACTTGAAAGATCACCCCTTGGGTTGAGTGCTGCATCTCAAACCAATCCCAGTGAAGTGCAAGGATGGAACACATCAGGGCCACTGAGCATCGCAGATGTGCACATTATGCGGCCCCAGGCATGGCTGCAGCCAAGCACTGAACATGAATGGCTTCGACCTTGTAATATCAGCACTCATAGACTGTCCCATGTCACATAAAAGATGAGATGACTGCGGAATGCCCCTTACCCTGGCAGAGCGCAGAAAGTCATTGACCCGCTTGCGACACTGGAGCCATGTCCTCCTAACTACTCTGCGGCTGCTGACCTCCTCTGCTACCTCCAGCTACGCCTTCTTTGTGACTTAGGAAGGCCTGCTCCTTCCGTCGGATGGGAAGAGGACCTCCCGCCTTGCCTCAGCCGCCTGGAGGAGGACATGTAAGGAGTCCTCTGAGAAGCTGGGGGCCATGCGGCTACTTCTCCCTTCCATTGCTGCAAGCAGTATCTGTTTTATTTTCAATTGTTGGATTGGAGGGCACTTTAAGTCCTCCTCCAGTCCTTACACCCTCCGTCTCTTGTTTTTCCTTTGCAGCAGTTGCTCCTCTGAACGTCTTTCTTGCTGCAGGTAAGCCTCTCAGCACCACAGAAGTTGCTGAAAGCCCTTTTAAATGACTTTCAGGAACCTCTTCCGGTTCTCTCCCTGCCCCTGCCGACGCTCAGTCACCCACCCATGTGCACCCTTTTCATTCAGAAATATGCCGCGGGGCCGCTAATTGGCTGCCTCGTGCACAAAAGTGGCAGCAGCAAGGTGCGGAGCGGGAACGAGTTCTTCACCCACTTACACCTCCCTGAACTCTCAGCCACCGACAATGACAAAATTCCAGCCCTTGCTACCCAATGGAAGTCAGGTGATCCCCTCCTATGCCGCCAATCAACATGTTTGTCTGTTGAAGATGGGACCATTATTCATTTCTAGAATCACCTTGAGGAGGCACATTGACATATAAAACAGACCATTCCATGCTAACAACTTCTGTCATCAAAAATTGGACTGGCGAAGACTTTTGCAGACAGACTGACTCTGAATCCAACGCCAAGATAATAGATGTGAAATTACACCTATTTATCAAAATGGGCCACATTCTGACGCCATTATGTAACAATGGTTCCCACAACATCCTGGGACACTGTATGAACACTCCAGGGAAAACCAAAACCTGCTAAGTTTTTACCTTAAAAGAAGTAGCTTCTCTAAGAGAGAGTAACAAAAAGCCGTTCTAGCCAGAGAAGCTGAGAGATCATCTTGAAACGATCACCATCTTTAAACTATTAAGGCAGATTGATTACAAAGTGACCTTGTAAACTCCCCATCTGAGAAATTGAATCAGGATATCCACCACAACTTCAGACTGAGTTTTAACCAAAGGAGTCTGTGACGCTTCACCAATTCCAAGACAAGGAACATTCAGGCCTGCAAAACGAAGAAGGTTTAAAGTGAACTCACCTTACAACAATCAAACTATAATTGCATACTACCCGTTACTCTCTATCTTTTCTTGTAAGTGCTTATGTTGAATGTGTGAGTGGGTGAAGTTGTGAACATTTTCAGTATTGTTTTAATAAATAGTTATCCATCTTTTTAAACCTATCATTTGTCTATTTATTTGTTCCTTAAGCACTTAGGAACTAAAACACTATTTTTAAAAACACTATCTGCAGCCAGTTGAGGGGTGAAAAGTGGAAACCACTCACACAACTTCACACCTGTCCGTAACATGTGATAAATGCTTTCCAGCTGTATTAATCAAATATTACCAAGTTATCACTCTTAAATATAGGTTCATCAAATCAAAAAATATTATTGTAAACACCATTTTATTTTTTTTAATTACATTTTAAAACATTGTCTGACTGTTCTGGTTCATGACAGATTTTACACTTGATGATAGGCAAATGAGTTTGCGTAGAAACGTGGGGGAGAAATCCTTTTCCAAAGGGCGTACTTTGTGCCTGTTTCACCAATTGTGCCCAAAGCGGCAACCCTACCCCTGCCATCTCTACTTTATTCACTTCACAGCGTTAACTATAATATTTACTGCTGTTATTTCATCATACAATTAAATGATACTATTCTTCATACCAATTTTGGCAATATTTTCTGATATTTCAAAGTTTTAGTAACAAAGTAGATGAAAGTAATATAGTATGATGTTGGCATAGAGCACTGATTGATTCTTCAGCCATGTTTAGCACAGCTCTGAAGCCCTGAAACTCTCCAAAAAGTGTATTTCACAAGTTTAAATGTTGCTGGTTAAGGCCTTGTTAAAAGCTATTCATAATTAACTGCCACAACATTGTGATTGTTCATCAAATCAATATTCTAATGCAACAGCAAAATCTGAATTAAAAACAGAAAATGCTGAAAATACTCAGTAGATCAGGCAGTATCTAGGGAGAGTGAAACAGAGTTAACGGGCTGAGTTTTGCAGCTAGGCTGCGGGTCCCGGCATCAGGATGGGAAGCAGGAGCCACTTGGGCAGGGATCAACTGGCCACATGCGATCTTCTGGAGGCCAGCTACTAAAGAGGTGGCAAGTGTGATTGCCGACCACTAAGGGAGAGTAGGCAGGCAGTGGAGACGGTGTGAAGTCATGCTGCAGCAGGTTATGGTGCCATGTTTAAAACGTTGCCAGCGCTCAATATGATGAGGACTGCCAGGATATCTTTAGAATGGAAGGAAAGATGCAGAGACAATGGCAGAAGGAAGACCCCGGGTGGTCCCACAGTTCAGTAAAACATCCCTGCAGGTTCTCCTTCAGGCTGCAAAGGCAAGGAGGGAGATCCCCTGGACAGGAGGCGGAGGCCTGCCCGATTGACCAAGCAAGCCCCCAGAGAGCGATTGCAGAGAAGGTCAGCAGCCGTGGGTTCACCCCCAGAACCTGGATCCAGTGCCACAAGTGTAACAATGACCTTATTTATTCTGCCAAGGTGAGTACTCTAAACCTATTTTCCCTTCGGAGCTTGCAGACAGCAATGGGAAAGAGATAGCTTGGTGGAGAGGAGTGACTACCAGGTCAGTGCCAATGGGATCAGGCAGCAGCATATCCTGTCAGAGGCATGGCTTCGTCTTGGTGAGAAGTCCATCTGTGATTGCTGACTCCAGCAATATCCACTGAGAGTGGCTGCATGCAGGATGTATTTGTGTGTCCCCATTATGGCTGCCACTAGCATAGGTGGTGTGTTTGTCCTTGTAGGGAGACTAGCAGTGTTCATCTTTGTGCTTGCAGCAGAAGACAGCCCATAACCTAAAGGAATGGGCCAAGACTGGTGGAGAGGTTCTATACCTGGCCATCCTAACCCTCATGGAGGAGAAGGCATTGGAACAGGCAGGGCACCACAGCAGCCACTCCATCGCAGATGGCAAGACAGGAATATAGACCCAAGAGAGTGCAGAGGCACAAGGGAACCTCTGCCGCATATGAGGTATATTACTCATGTGTCCACCACTGGACACATGGAGCTCCACACCAGGAATAGTTGGAAGAACGCAATGGGAAGAACATAACCCTTTAATCTAGATGTTCTCTAATGCAGGTCAGACAGAAGAAGCGGGAGCTGTAGTGATCAGGGGACAGCCACCCACCTCTGAGGAGGAGGTGGGGACCTCAGAGGGTGCACTGCCATTATCCCACACCCTCCACTGCGCAGATACTCTCATGTCGGTGGGTATGCGGTCGCGCTTAGATTCGGCATCACAACCTGATGAGAGCACCACAACCTGCCCCGACATCTTCCATCCTGATATTCCATCCCCTTCTACCTCTCTGCCCATCCCAAAGGGCCTGGAAAATTCAGCCCAACATTTCAGGTCTGTGACCTGATGAAAGGTCACAGACCTGAAACATTAACTCTGTTTCTGTCTCCACAGATGCTGCCTGACCTGCTGGGTATTTCCAGAATTTGCTGTTATCAAATCATTCTCTCATTGCTCTCACTTGGTGTTCATGACAAAGGGGGAGATTTCTTCATGAGCCTGCATTGGTGGAGCAACCAAACTGTATTGAGGAGTCACTTGCTTCCTAGCATGGAAGGTAGTCTGGATAATGTAGGGAGTCCAGCATCCAGGTGGCAACTCCCACATGACTGATATCCTGGAGCTACAGTTGCCTGAAGTGCAATCTGACATTGAGTATGGGCCAACAACAGTAGCATCAACAACGGAAGCCTCGGTTACACAAGCCACAGGAATGATTGACACATCTATCACAAATGCACCAACTGTTCCTTTAAAAGGCTTTGGGATTCTAGTAACTCATTCTGGAGATGGATGTCCATGATTACAATACTTAAATGAGGCTCCATTCCCCAGATTTTGGAAGCTATTTGAATTTAACAGCTGTGGACTGAGTTTCCTAGAGCTTGGGAAACCCAGCGGCTAAAGGGAATCGGGAGCTGCCAGACGCAGCAGTTTAGTACTTTTCCAGCACTACTTGTGGGCCAGCAGGAGCAGAGGTACTTTCCCCACTCCCTCAAGCAAATCTTCTGTTATGATCTCTCTCTCCACGATCTCTCGCCTGTGATCTTTCCCTTCCCACGATCTCTCCTTCCCCACAATTAACTGACCTACCCGCCACCTCTCTCTCCCTCCTCGCTGCCACACTTCTACATAAAATTCTTTATGTAGTGCATTCTTTCTCCTTTCTTGGCATGTATAATCCAACAATGTTTATTTCTACATCCTATTTTGTAGCATTTTTACATACCAATATTTCTGCATGCATCTTTAACAACTGCTACTTTCTTTCATGAGCATATGTTCTATATAGCCTTTGATGCTCATTTACCAGTAGATGTATTATACTTAGATTTCCAGAAGGCATTTGATAAGGTGCTACACCAAAGGTTATTGCAAAAAATAAAAGCTCATGGTGTAGGGGGTAACATATTGGCATGGATAGAAGATTGGCTAGCTAACAGGAAACAGAGTAGGCATAAATGGGTCATTTTCTGATTGGCAAGATGTAACGAGTGGTGTGCCACAGGGATCTGTGTTGGGGCCTCAACTTTTTACAATTTATACAAATGACTTAGATGAAGGGACCGAAGGTATGGTTGCTAAATTTGCTGATGACACAAAGATAGGTAGGAAAGTAGGTTGTGAAGGGGGCATAAGGAGACTATAAAAGGATATAAATAGGTTAAGTGAGTGGGCAAAGATCTGGCAGATGGATTATAATGTGGTAAAATGCAAAGTTGTCCATTTTGGCAGAAGAATAACAAAGAAGCATATTATCTAAATGGTGAGGGATTGCGGAGCACTGAGATGTAGAGGGATCTGGGTGTCCCAGTGCATGAATCACAAAAGGTTAGTATGCAGGTACAGCACATATTTAGGAAAGTTAATCAAATGTTATTTATTGCGAGGGGAATTAAATACAAAAGTAGGGAGGCTATGCTTCAGCTATACGGGGCATTGGTGAGACCACATCTGGAGTACTGTGTACAGTATTGGTCTCCTTATTTAAGGAAGATGTAAATGCATTGGAAGCAGTTCAGAGAAGGTTTACTAGACTGATACCGAGAATGGGCGGGCTATCTTATGAGGAAAGATTGGACAGGCTGGGCTTGTATCCGCGAGAATATATAGGAGTAAGAGGTGACTTGATTGAAACATATAAGATCCTGAGGGGTTTTGACAAGGTGGATGTGGAAAGGATGGTTCCCCTCATGGGAGAATCTAGAATTTGGGGTCACTGTTTAAAAATAAGGGGTCACCCATTTAAGACAGAGATGAGGAGAAATTTTTCTCTGAGGGTCATGAGTCTTTGGAACTCTCCATCAAAAGGCGGTGGAAGCAGAGTCTTTGAATATGTTTAAGGCAGAGGTAGATAGATTCTTGATAAACCAGGAGGTGAAAGGTTATCGGGGGTAGGTGGTAATGTGGACAAATCAATTCAGCTATGATCTTATTGAATGGTGGAGCAGGCTCGAGGGGCCGAGTGGCCTATTCCTGTTCCTAATTTGTATGTTTGTATGTTCGTATTTATAATAATATGTATGCTTAATTTTGGTCTTTTTTGTAATCATGTAACTTCTTCCAGACCTCCGGCTAGGTTCTCTATGTCTGTGAAATAATTATGCCTATAAATATAGCCATACAGCACTCAATGTTTGGTTGCCAACTAACCAACTAAGGCTCATATCATGGGCAGGAAGGGAGTCCCAGGCCTTACCATTCAGAAAGAAAGACTCATATTTATATAGCACTTTTCATGACCACCAGACATCTCAAAGTACTTTACAACCAATGAGCACTTTTGAATCATAGTCACTGTTGTAATGTAGGAAATGTGGCAGCCACTTTTCACACAGCAAACTCTCACAAACAGCGATGTGATAATCACCAGATAGTCTCATTGTGTGATGTAGATTGAGGGATAAATATTGGTCAGGACACCAGGGCTAACTCCCTTTCTCTTAAAACCATAAAATCATAGAAAAGTTACGCCACAGATAGAGGCCATTCAGCCCAGCATGTCTGCACCGGCTGAAAAATCTAGCCGCCCAATCTAATCCCAACTTCCAGCGCCTGGTCCGTAGCCTTGCAGGTTACAGCACTTCAAAAAGTGCCATGGGAGCTTTTACATCTACCTGGGAAGGCAGTCAGGGCCTTAGTTTAACACCTCATCTGAAAAACAGCACCTCCAACAGTGCAGCACTCATTCAGTAATGTACTGGAATATCAACCTTGATGTTTGTGCTCTAGTGCAGGTGTGGGACTTGAATCCAGATCCTTGTGACTCAGAGGGGAGAGCCATGGCTAATTCAGGCCTTATGCCCCCAGCACACCCAAAAAATGAGCACTTCCGAAGACTGACACCATTAACTCTTTCAATCGCAGACTGCCAATCATTGCATACTTGAGGCTATCTTCTCCCATCTAAAAATATATTAACATTTCTCCATTCCAACAGTTATCTGTGTGCCCAAGGCTTCATCTGGATAGGGCTTTTCTGAGATTTCATTGTTATTCTCAATTAAATTTGGGAACTTCACAGCTGGAATCACAAACACTGGTGTTTATGCGAGATAAATAATGAGCGAAGCTGGAAGATTATTATCATATCTGTGCTGAGATTAGTTGATAGATTTTGTGCCCACTAGCAAAATTGCCTTCTCAAGAATTTCACATTTCAAACTGGCAAATTATCTCAATTCTGTTTGGAAGTTGTAAATGATGAAGACAAATGAGCATTTTTCCTATTCTTGCAAACAGAAAAAAAAATTGGTACAGTATTTTTATCTTATTGACTGAACAGGAAATATACACTTATACCCAGCCTTTTCATATCTGTATACCAATAAAGATGATAAACTTGTGAGTCATAAAATATTTGCATTTGAATCATGTTCAGGAATAACCTCAGGCCCTCTAGCTCTTCAGCAGTCTACTCCAAGCTTGCTACTAAGTGTAGCAAATGTTTACATTAAATAAATAGCTACTTATAAAAAATGTGGGCATAAGGTAATTAATGTCTCTTCAGTGCGTACAAAGAACCTTAGCAATGCACCATTGCAATAGTGCAGATCAGGCTGCAGTACAGCACAGAGAAGGATGTTCTGTCTGCAGTGGCTATTGATCTGCTGTGAGGCAGATTGATTGTGTGACAGAGTGAAAGAGACAAAGGAATTTGAGAAGACCAAATAAAGAAAAAGAGGTGCCTGGTGTAGAACTAACGGGGTAAAGAATTAGAACATCAGAATGAATGACGAACTTGTAGGTCCAAGGTAGGTATCGATTGAAAAAAAAAGCAAAAAGAGAAAGGATGCACAAAAAACCCCCAGGAAAACTGGAATGGGTGTGAAAATATAATAAATTAACAAATCTAAAGCAAGAGGAGGGGTTCCATTAACAGCAGATTAAAAACTGGGATAAGGACAATAGGGACATGTTGCCGAAGTAATTGGGCCTAGCCAGAGGAATGTGCATTACAGGACAAAGAATGCTGCGCATGAATTAACCAATGGAACACCAGAATGTTCAAAATGTGAAGAAATGCATGTTTGTTAGCTGGAATATGTAAAGGATTGTTCTGTGGTCCAGGGCTTCCTGCTGAAGTGTCAGATTACTGAACCACCCATGTAACTTTTTAATTAATGGTGATGGTGGCAGAATGAGATCCAGTCAGGCAGGTACGAAGAAATTTTATAAAAGCAAAATACTGCAGATGCTGGAAATCTGAAATAAAAACAAGAAATGCTGGAACCACTCAGCCGGTCTGGCAGCATCTGTGGAAAGAGAAGCAGAGTTAACGTTTCGGGTCAGTGACCCTTCTTCGGAACTAGCAAATATTAGAAATGTCACAGGTTATAAGCAAGTGAGAAATTTTAACTAAGAAATTTTATATTGTATGAACTTTTAGTGAGGGCCAAAGGGTAAAAAAAATCAAAAAATGTAAGTCATGGCAGTTGTATTCTAACATTCCCTTTTGTCCTTTGTCTTACGGGCTGTGGAATATCAGTTGTCGAGGGAATAATATATATCAAAATGCAACAGAAGCGCCCTAATCACAGGGCCATCTAAGCAAGCTGTTCCTCTAAAGCTAGTTGAGTATACATCATGCCATGTTTTAGCATTTCTTGAGTAAACCAGATGTAGAATCCATTGAGCTTTGTCTCCAGCCTTGGTGAAGGATGTATTTTTACAGCTCCCTTATTTCCTCCCAGCAAGGTGATGGGAAGAATTAACATTGATTACTGGGTCTTTGACAAAGACACATGCAATGACCATCTCCAACAAGAGAGAATCTAACCATCTCCCCTTGACATTCAATGGCATTACCATCGCTGAATCCCCCACTATCAACATCCTAGGGGCTACCATTGACCAGAAACTGAACTGGAGTAGCCATATAAATACCGTAGCTACAAGAGCAGGTCAGAGGCTAGGAATCCTGCAGCGAATAACTCATCTCCTGACTCACCAAAGCCTGTCCACCATCTACAAGTCAGGAGTGTGATGGAATACTCTCCACTTGCCTGGATGGGTGCAGCTCCAACAACACTCGAAGCTTGCCACCATCCAGGACAAAGCAGCCTGCTTGATTGGCACCCCATCTACAAACATTCACTCCCTCCACCACCAATGCACCGTGGCAGCAGTGTGTATCATCTACAAGATGCACTGCAGCAACGCATCAGGGCTTCTCAGACAACATATTCCAAACCCTCGACCTCTACCAACTAGAAGGACAAGGGCAGCAAATGCACAGGAACACCATCACCTGCAAGTTCCCCTCCAGGTCACACACCATCCTGACTTGGAACTATATCGCCATTTCTTCACTGTCGCTGGGTTAAAATCCTGGAACTCCCTTCCTAACAGCACTGTGGGTGTACTTACCTCACATGGACTGCAGCAGTTCAAGAAGGCAGCTCACCTCCACCTTCTCAAGGGCAATTAGGGATGGACAATAAATGCTGGCCTAGCCAACGACGCCTACATCCCATGAAAGAATTTTAAAAAAATTATTTAACAGTGAGGCTCTGGACTTGCCGACTGGCTGGAAGGCCAGAGGCGAGTCCACCTGCTTGGGTCTAGAAGCCACGCTGCTACTTTGCATGGCTCAGTCCCTTAATTGGCTTTAGTCAAGGCTTCCGCACCTTTGAGGCAGGAAGTCCCGCCTCCAAGAGCTGCCAGCCAATCAGAGGACTGGCAACTCTTCAGTCCCAGCAAGAAGAGGACAATCAATGCCAGCCTCTAAACAGGTAAGTGGGGGTCGGGCCTCACCGGGGACAATTGGTTAGGCCCCGGCAAGTTTGGGGGGGTGGGTTGTCGAAGCGTAAGGCGAAGGAGTTATTTCAATGGGGGCAGCCCATACTGCTGGATGGGCCTTCCATGGGGCACAGGGTGCCCGATCAGGAGGGTCCCCTCCCAAACCACAAGAAAACCACCAGGTAGTATTTGGCAGCCTCCACGGGTGCTAAAATGCCTGTCCGCCACTGGTAAAATAGCAGTGGTGGTGAGAAGAGGCCCTGAAGTGGCAATTAATTGGCTACTTAAGGGCTTCAATTGGCCTGGGGACAGCTGGCCATTTGCCACCTCCCCTACCGCTGGTAAAATAGCAGCGGAGCGGGTAACCCCCCCACCCTATTTTACACCCGCTTCACCTTCTAGCCCACTCTCAGGGGGCACGTTAAGTTCCAGCCACAGAGGTACTGTCCTGCTATCTTGCTAGCCAGATATATGCCAACTGTGACAATTGATTTATGCCCTTGAAGGATGAGAATTTGTGTGGCAGGAGTATCTGAGCAGAATGCCCTGTTTCTTGAACTCATTTCACTTTGTTCACCTGAGCATACAGGTCACTGTGCCATAGTGGAACCCCCATAATTAGAACAATGTGTGCTCATGTAAACAATTCATCAAAGGACTGTGTTATGACCAGGGGAGGAAGGAGTCTAGGGTTCAGTCTCAGCCTTCACCTGGTCTTCCCGTAACAGGGTTTAATTTTAAACACACCGTGTTTTTTAGCTCCCTCTTGGTGAATCCTTGTTCACTAACTTCCAATTATAAGGCAAAGAAACCAACCAAACTGGTTTTCTTAGGTTTAAAGAAAAAAGGTTGAACTTTATTAAACTTAAACTCTAATTCGGTTAACGCCTACGGATACACGATGCGCCTACACTGGCATGTATACATGATACAGACATGCAGATAGAGACAGAAAAGAGCAGAAGAAAATAACGTGGAAAAGTTCAAGGTAATCTATGAAGATAGTTTTTGTTACAGTTCTTCGAGCTCAATGTAGTGTCCTTGATTGTAGGTAGATCTTGCTCTTTGTTGGGGCCCAGTATTCTTCTTAAACCTTGTTTGCCGTAGGAGACCTTTCTCTCTTGGGGTTCATGTGTCTTCAGTGGATATGGAATTCTGTGAGAAAGAGATGGGAAAAGTCCATTGTGGGTTAAATTGGAGCAGGGAATAGCCCCTTTGTCCTACCAAGCACTGGCTGTTTGTATGCAAAAAATGTTTTTTTCCAGCCAAGGGCCTGGTAATTTTTTTAAACAAGTCCCTTCCTCACTTCAGCAACAGTTTGAAATTTAATGTCCATATGGCGAAATTAATATGCCTCATTCTTGGCAGGTAGGGGTCTAGCATGACAACTGACTGGGGAATTCCAGAACAACTGGGCATAGCCTTAAAGTTAGAGTTATACTATTCAAGAGTAATGTCAGAAAACACTTCTTCTTACAAAGGGAAAAAGAACTTTTGAACGCTCTTCCCCCAGGACGCTATTGAAGCTAGGTCAGCTGAAATTTCAAAACTGAGATAGGTAGATTATTGTCAGGTTCGGGTATTAAGGGTTACTGAACCTAGGCAGATAGATGGAGTTACGATACAGATCAGTCATGATTTAATGGAATGGCACAACAGCCTTGAGGGACTGAATGGCCTGCTCTTGTTCCTATGTTCTTATGACTGTTCTAATTTTGGTACCAGAAAATGGTTTTAAAGTACAGATGAGAATTAAGAACTGTAATGTTCTTTTAATTTACTGTCTGTGTATATTCCTTTCATTTAGTAATGACAAATTAGGAGTTTTGACCTGAGCTACATGATTTGTCAATGTGATATTTTTAATCAATCAGAAAGATCTAGAAATAGTATGTTATTATGATAATACTCTATTATTTGCAGTATATAACAGAAATAATGTCCTACAACATGCCATCCCATATATTTCATACATAAGATTAAATTCTGCTTCATACCAATTTGGTCCACTTCTCAATGGATGGTGACTTTTGCAGTGCCAAAGGCAAGGTGTATTGGAGCAATAGTTGAATCGTAACAACCATGTGTGAAAACGGTCTGCTGGAAATTGCTGAAAGGAACCACAATTGTTAGAGGCCATTATACCTGTCTACCAAGGTGTGAAAACTAATATTTTTTTTTGCTTCACTGATTCAAAAGAAATTGTTTTGTATCAAAGAGGTTCTGCAGGACAAACATCCCATTACTAGCTGCTAGTTCCTTAGCTCTGACAAGGATTAACCAGGCTCAGTGAGCCCTTGAAGCTCAAGTCCTCTGCAAGTAAAAGTTCATCCCACTTTGAGACTGTGGACTCTTTCTTAAGTAATGGCAGAGGCTCAGCTGATGCAGCCAATTAAATTGCTTCATTTCAAGAAACTATAAAATAGCTTTTTGAAATGGGTATGTGAACAGCTTGGAGAGAAACTTATATGTGTTGTATCCATTTTTCAGTCGTAAAGTGTGTGCAAAGCATAATAATCCAGCAATCGGATGTTCTGTGTCCAATCTGTGCACGCATTGGTCCCTTGAATATGTAAATTGGGTTCTAATGGCTGTTAAATGACTCCTTTCACAAATTGGTCACCTTATGAGTGGGGCAGGCATTGGGTATTCTCTACTCAGGATTCTTCAACAGTTCCTGTGGTCACTATGATAAGGTTTTGATTTTTTCCGATTCAGGAGATCCTAACTCCATTGCTCCCATACCTTATACCAACCACCTACTCCGGACTTACCCAAGGGCTGCTATGGTGAAACAAGCAGCCCGAAATTGGTTTCTCCTGTGGTTTCAGCTGTTTTGGGAAAGGGCAACCAGCACTGGCAGTTAACCCCGAAAATGCAGATGAGGTCCGACAACCAATTTCCATCAGTCCTCAGCCTGTTTCTGTAGGCCCTACTTCTGCAGGGCCAAGCGGACATAAAACAATTCACTATACCCTCTGACCTCCCCCTCTCTGACGCTGAACGTTCTGTACTCAGCAAAGGTCTCAGTTTTATCCCCTTACGCCCCCACCTCAATGAATTTCGCGCTCGGCATGACGTTGAGCTCTTCTTCTGTCGCCTCCGCCTCTGGGCTCACTTCTTTCAGCAGAATTCCTTCCCCCGATCAGTAGACCCATTCATCTGCCTGCAGAATTCTCCCTCTACCTGGTCCCCTCCCGCTGGCCTCTTACCCGCTCTTGATCTTTTCATTGAAAACTGTCGGCGAGACATTGGTCATCTCAATTTCTCTGCCCCCCTCACTCACTCTAACCTGTCCCCCTCTGAACATGAGGCACTCCGTTCTCTCAGGTCTAACCCCGACATGGTCATCAAACCTGCAGACAAGGGTGGTGCTGTTGTTGTATGGCGTACCGACCTCTACCTTGCAGAGGCTCAGCTCCAACTCTCAGACACTTCTTCCTACCTCCCTCTGGACCATGACCCCACCACCGAACATCAAGCTACTGTCCACAGGACTGTCACTGACCTCATCTCCTCTGGAGATCTTCCCTCTACAGCTTCCAACCTCATAGTCCCACAACCCCGGACAGCCCACTTCTACCTCCTTCCCAAAATCCACAAACAGGACTGTCCCGGCAGACCCATTGTGTCAGCCTGCTCCTGCCCCACTGAACTTATTTCTTCCTATCTTGACTTTTTTTTTTCTCCGCTGGTCCAGTCTCTTCCCACCTACATCCGTGACGCTTCTGACGCCCTACGTCATTTTGACAATTTCCAGTTTCCTGGCCCCAACCGCCTCCTCTTCACTATGGACAATCTCTCTACACCTCCATCCCCCACCAGGACGGTTTGAGGGCTCTCCACTTCTTCCTTGAACAGAGGCCCAACCAGTCCCCATCCGCCCACCACCCTCTTCCGCCTGGCTGAACTTGTTCTCACATTGAACAACTTCTCCTTCAACTCCACTCACTTCCTTCAAGTAAAAGGTGTTGCTATGGGTCTGTCTTTTTATGCCTGTCTTTTTGTGGGATATGTCGAACATTCCTTGTTCCGGTCCTACTCAGGCACCCTCCCCCAATTCTTTATCCGGTACATTGATGACTGTAGAGGTGCCGTTTCCTGCTCCCGCCCTGAACTGGAAAACTTTATCAACTTTGCTTCTAATTTCCACCTTTCTCTCACCTTAACATGGTCCATTTCTGACACTTCCCTTCCCTTCCCTTCCTCGACTTCTCTATCTCCATCTCTGGGGATCGGCTGTCTACTAACATCCATTATAAGCCCACCAACTCCCACAGCTACCTCGACTACACTTCTTCACACCCTGCCTCCTGTAAGGACTCCATTCCATTCTCCCAGTTTCTCCATCTCCAGCGCATCTGCTTTGATGATGCTACCTTCCATGGCAGCGATTCTGATATGTCTTCCTTTTACCTCAACCGAGGATTCCCCCCCCGACTGTGGTTGACAGGGCCCTCAACCGTGTCCGGCCCATTTCCTGCACCTCTACCCTCACCCCTTCCCCTCCCTCCCAGAACCGTGACAGGGTTCCCCTTGTCCTCAATTTCCACCCCATCAGCCTCCATATCCAAAGGATCATCCTCCGCCATTTTCGCCACCTCCAGCATGATGCCACTACCAAACGCATCTTCTCCTCCCTTCCCCTGTCAGCATTCCGAAGGGATTGTTCCCTCCGTGACACCCTGGTCCACTCCTCCATTACCCCCACCACCTCGTCCCCTTCCCATGGCACCTTCCCCTGCAATTGAAGGAGGTGTAATACCTGCCCATTTACCTCCTCTCTCCTCACTATCCCAGGCCCCAAACACTCCTTTCAGGTGAAGCAGCGATTTACTAGTACTTTCACTGTAGTATACTGTATTCACTGCTCACAATGTTGTCTCCTCTACATTGGGGAGACCAAATGCAGACTGGGTGACCGCTTTGTGGAACACCTCCACTCAGTCTGCAAGCAGGACCCCGAGCTTCTGGTTAATTGCCATTTCAACACTCTCCCCTGCTCTCATGCTCACATCTCTGTCCTGGGATTCCTGCAGTGTTCCAGTGAACATCAACGCAAGCTCGAGGTAGAGCATCTCATTTACCGATTAGGGACGCTACAGCCTGCCGGACTGAACATTGAGTTCAATAATTTCAGAGCATGACTGGCCCCCCATTTTACTTTTATTTTTCGTTATTTTTTTCTTTTTCCTTTAAAAATTTTTTTTTGTGTTTATTTTATTTTATTTCATCTTGGTTTGTTCAGTTTGCTTACCCACTGTTTTTTTTCATGTTTGTGCTTGCGGCTGTTCAATTTTCAGTCCGTTAACACCCTATCTGTACTAATGCTTTGTCTTTCAACACACCATTAACATATTGTTTGCCTTTGCTCCACGACCTTCTGGTCAGCAATTCTGTGACCTTGTCCTATCTATACCTTCTCCTTCATTATCACCCCACTTTACTTGCTTATAACCTTTTACATTTCTAATATTTGTCAGTTCTGAAGAAGGGTCACAGACCTGAAACGTTAACTCTGCTTCTCTCTCCAAAGATGCTGCCAGACCTGCTGGGTATTTCCAGCATTTCTTGTTGTTTATTTCAGATTTCCAGCATCTGCAGTATTTTGCTTTTATAAACCAATTTCTGCTCCTTTGTGAACTGATTCCTGTTCATTCATAGAGGTGTTGTACAAGTTTTTTACTTTTGCATATCATTTAATTTATAAATAATTCCAGATCAGTATCATAAATTTGTCTATTAGTGTGATATTTTCTGTCATCCAAATTGACCGGAGTCATAGGGCTGAATTTTCCCAGCCCCGAGGAGACGATTTTGGAGGTGGTGGTGGGGGGGAATGTGACGGGGGGGTGGGATTGGGGAGGAGGCAGGAAATAGGGGGAGACTGCTCCCCGCCATCTTCCTGCCGCCGGTCAATGGGTCCATGCCTTTCTGAGCATTCACACTGCCCCAGCGCTCAACGCTGCTCAAGGTTGACTACATACTGTGGAGGCCCACGTCCTGTATCCACTGGTGGCTTGACGCATGTGGCTCTCCCTCAGGGTCACCACCCTCTTAATGGATGAGGCCATGTGCTCATAAACTAGAGACATGGCACAACTCATGTCATGAATCGACCCCTTCATTGTGCAATTATGAGAGTGAACAGTCATGTCCACACATTTCCCGCTGCTGCTCTATAACGACCCATTTTGCTGATGACCCCCAAGTCTCAGCATCTGTGTGGAGCTGAGCATTGCTGGGCCTGTCCTCTCTCTTCTGACTGGGACTGACTGCAGCTCTCACTGCCTCTGTCACTTGCTCCTGCATGTGTGTGCCATGCTCACCAGCTGGTGCCACCCTTTCCAACTGTGTTTCATGCCCCACTGATGTGAGAGTATCTGTGCTGGTGGAGGGTGCCCTGGACTGAAGTGACAGTGCATCCTCAAATGGCACCTCCTCCTCTGAGTTCTCTATTGGCTCCGATGCCCTCTGCAGCTCTGCTTTATCTACTGGCCCTGTGGGAAAGACAATAGCCATGTTAATATCCCCAAACAACCTCTTCCTCCTGCCTGTACATGCTCCTAAGCTTCATATGGTCATCATGGACCACTGAGGTGCCGCTGAGAAGGATTCGCATCTGCAGCCATTGCATCTCTCACTCTTTCTGGGCTCCGAAGCTTCATATGGTCATTGTGTAATATTTCCAATTTCGCAGATGACACAAAACTAGGTGGGAATGTGTGTTGTGAGGAAGATGCAAAGCGGCTTCAAGGGGATTTGGACAGACTTAGTGATTGGGCAAGAACAGGGCAGATGGAATATAATGTGGAAAAATGTGAGGTTATCTACTTTGGTAGGAGCAAGAGATGTGCAGAGTATTTCTTAAATGGTAAGAGATTAGAAAGTGTAGATATCCAAAGGGACCTGGGTGTCTTTGTCAATAAGTCACTGAAAGTGAACATGTAAGTGCAGCAAGCAATTAAGAAGGCTAATGGTATGTTGGCCTTTATCGCAAGAGGATTTGAATACATGAGTAGTGAAGTTTTGCTTCAATTGTATAGAACCTTGGATTACTGTGTGCAGTTTTGGTCCCCTTACCTTAGGATGGATATGGTTGCCATAGAGGGAGTGCAATGCAGGTTCACAGACTTGTTCCTGGGACGGCAGGACTGTCCTATGAAGAGAGATTGGGAAATCTGGGCCTGCACTCTCTAGAGTTTGAAGGAATGAGAGGCGATCTCATTGAAACCGACAAAATACCTAAAGGGTAGACAGGGTAGATGCAGCTAAGATGTTTCACCCGGTTGGGGAGTCTCGAACCAGGGGACACAATCTCAAAATAAGGGGGAAGCCACTTAGGACTGAGATGAGGAGACATTTCTTTACTCAGAGGGTTGTGAATCTTTGGAATTCTTTACTCCAGAGGGCTGTGGAAGCTCAGTCATTGCGTATGTTTAAAGCAGAGATTGACAGATTTCTAAATACCAATGACATAAAGGGATATGGGGATAGTGTGGGAAAAAGGCATTGAAGTGGATGATCAGCCATGATCGTATTTAATGGCAGAGCAGGCTTGATGGGCTGAATGGCCTACTCCTGCTCTTATGATCCTATATTCTATATGTTCCTATGGACCACAGAGGTGCCACTGAGAAGGACTCACATCTGCGGCCATTGCATCTCTCACTCGCTCTGATATCCAAACCTGCCTTGCCCTCTGGAACAGCCTGGCCTTCTCCCACCATGCCAATCTTCATCATCTCCTCCCCCATCTACATTATCATTGTGAGAAAGGGCACACTACTAGCCATCTGTCTCCGCTTCCTTTCAACCACGACACCAAGTCTGCTCACGTCTTTGGCCACCTCCAGCCAGGCCTTCTTTGTGAGGCTGGCTGGTCTCCTCCTCCTGTCCTCTGGGAATAATACCTCTCTCCTTTCTACTGCACCCCTTCATCAGCCTTCTCTGTGTGCAGCCAGCAGGAAGGCTGCAGACTGCTCTTTAAATATGGCACACTCAAGCTTGCTGCCAGCACTCACTCCCATCTACCACCAGTTATTGGTCGACTTCCCCACAGGCCTGCCTTTAATTGGTTGCATTGCACAAGATATGTACTGATGTCCTGCCATCCATGTATGCGGGCGTGTGACCTGAAAATCACTCTGACATTCGGATCTCAAATTAATTACTGTAATCGAGAATATTTGCTTACGCTTTGGCTATGCAAACTCAAATTGCCAGAGAATGAAGACATAGTTTTCAGTTAATGGGAGCTTCTCTCTGCTTAGAGAAACTGTCATCAGGACTTTTACTTGAGAAAAGGTGTTGAGAGGAAGGCTAGGCTATATTTGTCCTCAGTGCCCTGGGCTGGGAGGGGAAAAAATACCTAGGGAGCGGGTGCGCCGGTGATTAAAAGATCACATTCTCGGAGGTTGGCACTGGGTCCCCTGCCTCTGGAATGCAATGCCATTTTTTGAGGGACACCAGGAAGGAGGGTGCAGTAACCGCACATGCCTCTAATTAAGTGCCTGTTGAGCTCATTGAGCAGCTCATTAACATGCTTGTTAGTAGCAGTTTGGGATTTTTAAAGAGAGGGAACAGGGAGAAAGTCATGTGTGGAACACAGCAAGGTATACAAGATGTGAATACTGCGGGGGGAACATGAGGGCTATGGGAAAGGCTTATTAAAATAATGAAGAGCCACAAAGTAAAGCTCAGCTGCTCCAAAATAGCCATAGAGTAGCCATTGCTGGAGCTGGAAGACTTGCCTTTCTCAGTGGTGAGTGGTAGGAATCTGGAGAGGGACGTGAGCCCACTGGCATCACTGGCGTAGCTGAGGTTGGCAGGAGGAGGCCTAGTGAATGCTCAAAGCACAGCTGAGGGAGTACAGATGGGAACAGGCCACTCTGACATTGGAAACAGCAGCCAGGATGAGCTTCAGCAGGTGCAACCTCCTGGACAGCAGGGGCCCAGAGGAGCACAGCAGAGTGGGGGAGGGGGTGAGGCTGCAAAGGAACAAAGGCCAAGAGTCAGCTACCTGCAAATGACAGAGCATCAGTGCCGTAGGAGGCTACGCCTATCCAGGCAGATGGTCTTGGACCTGTGTGCTTGGATCCACAATCACCTGAGACCTCATAGGCCTCAGTTGCCCTGGATTTCTATGCAACCAGATCGTTCCAGGGATCAACTGCGGACCTAGGAGCCATCGCAGTCGGCAGCTCATCATGCCATCAGGCAGGTCAGAGATGCCATATTCTGGAGGGTGGGGAACTGCATCCACTTTGACACAGATGGACCAATGCAGGCACAGAGGGCTTTGCGCTTCATAGAAACATAGAAAATAGGAGCAGGAGTAGGCCATTTGGCCCTTCGGGCCTGCTCTGTCATTCAAAAAAGATCATGGCTGATTGTTTAATTCAGTACCCTGTTCCCGTTTTCTCCCCTTATCCCTGGATTCCTTTGGCATTAAGAAATATATCTCCTTCTTGAATATATTTAATGACTTGGCCTCCACTGCCTTCTGCAGTAGAAAATTCCATAGGTTCACCACCCTCTGAGTGAAGAAATTTCCCCTCCTCTTGGTTCTAATTGACATACCCGTATCCTGAGACTGTGACCCCTGGTCCTGGACTCCCAGCCATCGGGAACATCCTCCCTGCATCTAGCCTGTCTAGTCCTGTTAGAATTTAATTAGTTTCTATGCGATCCCCTCTCATTCTTCTAAACTCCAGTGAATATAGGCCTAGTCAACCCAATATCTCCTCATATGTCAATCCTGCCATCCCACGAATCAGCCGAGTAAATCTTCTTTGCACTCCCTCCATGGCAAGAACATCCTTCCTCAGATAAGGAGACCAAAACTGCACACACTACTCCAGATGTGGTCTCACCAAGGCCCTGTATAACTGCAGTAAGACATCCTTGCTCCTGTACTCAAATCATCTTGCAATGAAGGCCAACATACCATTCGCCTTCCTAACTGCTTTCTGCACCTGAATACTTGCTTTCAGTGACTGGTCACCTCTATCCATGCCCTCTTGGTCTCGCTGGGCAATTTATCCTTCCTGAGGCTGGGAAGAATAGTTCTCTCCTCTCTGACACTGTATCAATGAGCATCTCCAGGGAGGCATCAGAGAAACGGGATGCCACCTGGGGACGCATGCCCATAGGGGCCTTCCAATCGCCTTGGTGCTGCACTGCTGAAGACAATGGCAAGCCCAGTCATGGTGCTACTTGCCTTTGAAAATTGCCCTCAGTGATGTGTTCCCACCTCCAGGATGCTTCCAGTGCCTCTAATTGGGCGCCAGACTTGTACTCAGGCCAATTACTGAGTTTGTATTTAAAAATAGTGCTGTTTCAGCGATGCTGATGTGGCGTGGGGTCAGGACCAGAAAATGTTCTGGGCATCGGGTTCCCGACCCCGTGAGGAGAATTCAGCCCTGAGTGACTCCTGCTAGAAAATTTGCCTATGTGGAATTCAGGCGACTATTGAAACTTGTCAGACTATTGGAGAGGCTGAAGACGAGAATGCTTCTAAAACCAATGCAAGATTTTAAAAGAGGATAATATTCTTGTTGTGTCAGAACCATCTGAAATTGTCCAGAGACCCTTTATATAGATTTGCATCTTTTTAGTTAATGGCTTATGGCTTAATTGTGCCTCAGGATAGATTGTTTTTATATTAATTTTGTTACCGTTGAAGGTTTTTTTCTTCAAAAGTGTTTATGGTTTTTGCTTTATTTCATTTTTTAAGGTTGGAGTGTATACTTTATTCACACTTTTTGTTGGGGATTTAAATTTTGAAGTTTGACAGTAATAGTGTGATATTTGGGCACATGGTAAAGCTGACCATAATTAAAAATATTCTCATAAATTGTGTTATTACACCGCTGCTGATGTCACACTGATTGTATAATACATTTTATAACAGTTTATCCACTTTGCCTGACTGAAACATAAGTTGGCTGCCTCCGATGCTCAAGATTGTTATCAAAGGGACAGAAGAAAAGCAATACATGTACTGTATATACAACAGAAGATCTTCCAAGGCATTATCAACACACATAAATGATAGGCAGGAAGAGACCATATGGTCTATTAAGACTGCCCAACACAATTGTGATGCCTGAAGTGTTGTCAAAGTAAGTGCTACATCATGGGGCTGAACTCTATAGGCCTGCTGCCGAAATCAGTGGCAGGCAAATAAAATGGCAGCCCCCAAGCCTAGGCTGCATGCCAAAGAGCCGCTGCGATTCCAAGCATGGCAGCTCATTTAAATAGCCGTGGCGGGCCACCCCCCCACCACCTCCCCCCCCCGCCCCCGATCACCTGGAGGGGGTGGCCTGTCCATCACTGTCCATCATTTTTAAAGGGCTTTGAGCCCTTCTAGGATTTTTAAGAAAGCAGTAAACATATATTTAAAAATTTAAAACCGGTATTTTTGCACGTCTCCCACCCACCCCTCGCCCCACCCCAATAAGCACAATAATAAATACTTGCTCTCTCCAGCCCAAAACACTTTCCTATCTCAAATTACCTTTCTCCCCGTCAAAGTGTATCAACTATAAACTTTACCCCTTCCCACCATTCCCTCCACCAATGAGAAGACTTTATCGCTACTCCACCCCCCCTAACCCCCACAAAAAAACTGATCTGCTCCTCACAACCAGAGTGGCACCTCGATTCCCCCGATGGGGATCGGAGGACACAGGAGTGCCAGCCAACGGCCTTAAGAGTGCAACGGGACCAGAGGTGGAGGCGGGCTTGCAATTAAGTCAGGTTTGCAGATTTATTTAAATATTTAAATACAGAGGCCATCACCCAGCAGTGGGAGGGCTGCCACGAGGCCTCTCCACCTCCGTGGTGATTGGGCTGGGCCCTGCTGACGTCGAGGTCTGTGGCGGGCAACCTTCATCCCCCCCGCCACAGTTCCGGACATCAAGGCCTCTATAAAATATAGCCCCATGTACTGCACATGTATTATTGTATAACAAGACAAATGACTATGTCCTGGTAGACCTTTCCAATTAGGCATAAAGGGACTGCCTTGAGTAAAGATGACTGCAAATAGTGTGCATCCATGTTGAACCTAGCCTAATGCCTTAAAGTCATAAATGTAGGATGTACTTAGAGTCTCAGAGTCATTTCCAGCACAGAAGGAGGCCAATCGGCCCATCGAGTCCATGCCACCTCTCCACAGAGCTATGCAGTCAGTCCTACTCCCCAGCTCAATCCGCTTTGCCCTGCCAGTCTCTTTCTCTCAAGTGGCAATTTTTTTTTCCCCAAAAATATACCTTATTCATAAAAATCTATTAAAAAATGCATTACAAAACAGCACCAAGTTGACATTCCAAAAAGTGCAAAGGGATTTATTTTTCTTCTGTGCAGGAGTGAGTTGCCTCACAACCCTTCCATTTCATTTTACATGCCATGTACATTTTACAGCAAACCCATATTTGGTGTATACAGTCCAAGGGTCCAGCCCCTCAGTTCACTTTGGTGGGAGGACCAACCTCAGTTACTGTGGAAAGTTAAGATTTTTCAGTTGTGATTTCATGTTCTCTAAAGCTACAATCATGCCAAATTATATATGTTCACACTGGAGCTGGCTAAGGAAATATTGACAAGGGTCCAAATAATCTTGTTATTTATTTAATTGGTGTTTGTGGGAGTTGCTGTGTGCAGTTTGGCTGCTGTGTTTCTTACATTACAGCGGTGACTATACTGGACTATACTTCAAAAGTAATTCATTTGGGACTTCCTGAGGACCAATAAGGTGCTGTATAATTATTTTTCTTTATTTTCTTTCCTTCTCTCCTTCTTTCCTTCTTTCTTTCTTTCTTTCTTTCCTTTCTTCCTTCCTTCCCACATCCCCACTACTGGAAGATGGTGATTGGTAAGAAACTCAGGTTCCAACAACTGGCAGTTAATTGACTTGATCTCCATCCTTGATGCAGACTGGAATTTTAGGGTCTTCATTCATGTAACAGCACAAAGCAAAGGAAAACCGATCATTGTTATTTCCATCTTTGTTTCTGTCAAAATATTTATCTTTCAAATATAGTTAGACTATTTTATGGAGCTGACGTTAAAGCCTGCTGTGCTATAGGTTTATATTTATTCAATGCACCTCCATCGAAAATGTCAGCACAGAGAATATTGAATAATTGCGTTCTCTAAGTTTGTACATGAACAGTTTTGCATCTTTGTGTTATATCGATGTTGATTATTTTAGGTACAACCATGAATCTGTAAGAAAAATTCACAGCTAGAATTTCAGGAGAACCATAAATATGATAATTTTAACATTTTCCACCTTTTTTACCTGTATAGACCCAAAGCTCACAGCATGACCCCGTGGCTGACATTTTCACTCTTGAAAAGCTGCATAGTTTTGTATCCAAGAGGCACTATACCATGTCTCTATGACATTAACATTCTCATTATTAATAGCCAAATTATCCACTGCAAGATCGCTTATTCGTCAAAAAGCCACGTTAAAGTAGTCTCCAGACAACCCTCGCACAATTAGTATTATCCATATTACTTTATAAAATAAAGGAGAAATAATGGGAAAAGAGAAGAAAAAATGACCAAGAGATAATTGATACTGAAACTATGAAATGCCAAGCTTACCGGAGCATTTCTATACCTTTTCTGCTCCTAATTGATTTCTGCCAGATGTTTACTACACAATAGTGCATTTAGAGACTGAAGGCCCAGGAGGGTATGCATTAACCTTTAAAAACACAATATTGGTTACATTATAATCTGAATTTTGACACTGCAATAATTTATAAGTATTATGTTCAACATTTTTTTTAAAAAGGATGACATGATAAATCTATTATTTCCAAATATGAAAGTCCTATGTAGAGAATATAATTATTTTAATGGAGTATATTGTACCCTTCCATATGCCATTAGCTGAAAACCATGCGAAAACACTGATGTACACAGATAAAAAGAGAAACAGAGTCTGAACTGCTTAAATGAAGCTAATCCCTTCCAACTCCAATCAGTTTGTCAGGTTAAGAGAATTTCATGGGGGGAATTTTATCCTGGCGGCAGGACTTCGAGGGAAAATGACGCCGAGCTCTCCACGTTGCCTGTTCTGTCTGAGGCCTGTCAAATTTAGTGCCAATCATGCACTTAACTGGACAGCGGTGGGCCTTCCATAGGATTTAGGACTCTGTCATCAGTAGTCCTGGCCTTGCAGAGCTGCCGGTCAATCAGAGGCCGACAGCTGCAGCATCAACGCGGAGGCGGTGGCTGCTGCTGTAACTGGAGCGATCAGATATCGAGGAGCAGTGCTGGAACCAGGCTTAATGTAGGTCCGAGCGGGAGGGGTCTCACAGGGTGGGGATTGTGGTGAGGGCTGAGGGGATCAGCAGCAAGGGCGGTGGGGCAGGCATCCCTCCCTTCCTGATGCTGGGTCCCTCATTCAGGTGCTAAGGGGATCAGCAGCAAGGGCGGTGGGGCAGGCATCCCTCCCTTCCTGATGCTGGGTCCCTCATTCAGGTGCTAAGTGCCTTTGAGGCCCCCCTGCTGCTGGCAATATTGGGCTGGGCCTTTCCGGTATCGAGGCCCATGGTGGGCCTCTGCCGGAGGCATTTCCCAGCTCCCCCGCCATGACCCCTAACATTGGGGGGAGGTCTGTAAAATCCAGCCCTTGGTCTTTAATATAGCCCAGTAGAGTATGATTTGTTTCAAATTAGAATGTATACCAACAGCTGAAAAGGCTGTAATTTCTAATCAAATTCATACCAGAGAGGCCAATGGTACTCATCTGATGAATATCTCTCTCTTTCTGGCTAATTCACCGAACACTTTCCTTTATACCATTGCTTCTTTTCTCCTCTCCTGCTCCCCAGTGTGATTAAATCAAGAATTTGACCTGTGTGGAATTTTTCATTGTGAACTTATACCCTGTCTTCTCTTAAGTTATTTGGTTTTTGATTGTGGAGTAATGTGACCGGGCTACATTTAATGCCTAATACCTTGTTGCCCTCATGTTGGATCTTCAGCCTGAACTCCGACAGCCTTTGTGGTGATAGAGCCATAGACAGTGACATTAAGTTGGGAATTCCAGGATTTTGACCATGGAAAGCTTACATGAGTATCCAGGTCAGTACAGTGTATGACTTGGAGGAGAACTTCAAGGTGGTAGTGTTCCGATAATATTACTGTTCTTGTCCTTCTTGGTTGTAGAGGTTACTGGGCTGGGAGGTAATCTCGCAGTAAGCTTGCACCAAATCTGTAAATCGACCCCAGTAGATCCACAATGCAACTGATTTTTATACGTAGCCTACATTGTGCAGGCAGTGAACGGAGCAATTATGCTGCCCACCTAATGGCACCAGCAAACGAGGCTTGAACTATTTTCATGATTGGCCCTCACCCTCAGAAGTTAGGGGAGCTGGCAATGCTCAATGAGTGATGGCAGACAGCTCACTGATCTAGTGTGCAGGGAGGGGAATCCAGTAGCCTTTCTGTGGAGGAGAAGAGGCAATCTTTGGGACAGGTGGAGGGATGGTCCACTGAAGGAAAAAGCAGCTGTTAGACAAAAGATTATGGGGCTGAGACGAGTTAACATGATCTTCCTTGGCCCAGAAAAATAAGTGGCACTGCTTTTTTATATCTGTTTTTGGAGCATTTAAGGACCACTGGTTAGGCTTTTCAGGATCCAGGATCAATAGGCAGACTGAGCATGGCACACAGTATGCCTATCGGTAACTGAAAATTGCATTGAGTTCCTATAAATGGCCTAAAAACCCATTTTCAATATTCTGTAATGCTGTTGCTTCTTTTGTATGGAGTGCTGACAATACATTATGAAGCTTGCTTGTTAAATCAAATTCTTCTATCAGTTTAAAGTAGACTCTGAGCTGTGATATTCCATAAACAGCTTTAATGTTCATGTTCGATGACTGCAATCTGTGGCATTTTCTGTAACAGCTGTGTGAATTCACTTTATTTTAAAACACAGCTCCTAAGTATAACTCAATAGCAAAATTCTTCCAGTGAAGAAAAGCGTAATCAAAACTCCTAAAATGTTACTCTCCTTTTCTTTGTTTGCTAACTTTTCTGAATATCTCCTAATCTCTCAGTATGCCTCTGACAGTTATTACTTCACTTATTTACTAAATTGTTACCAGCTTTCTTTTTGAACCAGAGGCAGGGGCTTGCAAACAGGAAAACTGGAAAGGGCACTTTGGTAGAAATAATCATAGTTCAGTTAGATTTAGGGTACTTATGGTAAAGGACAAAGATAGACCAGGAATAAAAGTTCTCAATTGGGCAAAAGCTAATTTTACTAAGCTGAGGTATGATTTAGCTAAAGAGGACTGGAAATGGCTACTTGAAGAAAAATCAGTGCCAGATCAGTGGGAGGCATTCAAGGAAGAGACAGTGAGGGTTCAGAGCAAGTGTGTGCTCTTAAAGAAAAAGTGTGGAACTAACAAATTCAGAGCGCCCTGGATGTCAAGGGGTTTAAAGGAGAGGATAAAAAAAAAGGGAATCTTATGACAGATATAGAGGGCTCAATACTGCAGAAAACCTAGAGGAGTACAAAACCTGTAGGCGTGAAATTAAAAAGGAAATTAGGAAAGCAAAGAGAGGTCATGAAAAAATATTGACAAGTAAAATCAAGGAAAGCCTGAAGATTTTTTTATAAATACGTGAAGTGCAAGAGGATAACTAAAGGAAGAGTAGGGCGTATTAAGGACCACAAGGGTAACGTGTGTGGAATCGGAGGACATTGGAATGGTTCTTAATGTATACTTTGTGTCTGTTTATACAAAAGAGGATAATACAGAATTGCAATTGTGTAGGAGGAGTGTGAAATATTAGATGAAATTAACATAGTGAGAGAACAAGTATTAAGGGATTTAACATCTTTGAAAGTGGATAATTCCCCAGGTCTGGATAAATATATTGTAGGCTGTTAAGAGAAGCAAGAGAAGAAATAGTGGAGGCTCTGACCATCATTTTCCAATTTTTTTCTGTGGTGCCAGGGCACTGGAGGACAGCTAACATTGAATTATTGTTTAAAAAGGGAGAAAACAATAGACCGAGTAATTCAGGCCAATCAGTCAAACTCGGTGGTGGAAAATTTATTGGAAACATTTCTGAGGGACAGGATAAATCTTCATTTAGAAAGGCCTGGATTAATCAAAGACAGTCAGCATGGATTTGTTAAGAGAAGGTCGTGTCTGACTTACATCATCGAATTTCTTGAGGAGGTAACAAGGAGGGTCACAGAGGGTAGTGTATTTGATGTAGTCTTTATGGATTTTAGCAAGGGTTTTGATGAGATCCCACAATGCAGACTGGTCACCAAAGTAAATGCACATGGGATCCAAGGCAAAATGGCAATTTGAATCTAAAATCGGTTCAGAGGCAGGAAGCAAATTGTGTAGAACCGTTTGGTCTATTTATTCTGGTTCAGACACAAGAATTACAGGAATAATGGAATACACTCAACACACTGAGTCTGACATCAAACTTTATTGGGTTACTCCAGATATCTAAAAATCATGCAATACATTGCTGTGCCCTTCTAAGGACTATTTAACACTTAGAATTATTTCTTCCCAAAATATGAAGCAAGCAAAATACATACAATCACCTGAGAAGAGTCACTTCTTCACGTTGAAGTCACTCCTCGCCTGCCCTGATGCTGTCCATCTTCCTTGGACTTCGTTCAGTAATTTTTCACCATGTGAACAACAGCTGCAACAGTTGGAACTCATGGATTGGTTGCAAGTCTCTTCCGTTGAGCTGGCCAACTTCCAAATAAAGTTGTTTCCAAAAGAAGTCAACAGATTATTAAGTCCTGTGTTATCTCACTCATGTAGGATTTCTCAAGGCCTTGATGTTCATTAATTTGGACAGATATCTCCTTTAATTGGAACGTCTTTGTTCCTTCCTGATAGCGTTATCGTGTCCTTTGCCGTACCTGCCACAGTTCAGCCATTTTAATATAAAAGCAAGAAATACTTCTCTCAGCACAGTTCACCAGTTCTTTGCAGGCATGACGGTGAATATGGTCAAGCTTCAACTTGGAGCTAATTTTACCAAAGCCATTACTGTCTTACAATGATAATGGTCAATAGGTGTTTTTGTAACTGGAAGGCTGTTTCTAGTGGGGTTCCGCAGGGCTCAGTACTCAGCCCCTTGCTTTTTGTGGTATATATTAATGATTTGGTCTTATATATAAGGTGTATGATTAAGCACTTTACAGAAGATACAAACATATGCCATGTGGTCGATAATGAAGAAGAAAGCTGGAGACTGCAGGAAGATATCAATGGATTAGTCAGGCAGGTAGAACAGTGACAAATGGAGTTCAAACCAGGGAAGTATGAAGTAATGTATTTGGGGAAGGCTAACAAGGCATAATAAATGGTAGGATATTGAGAAGTGTAAAGGAAGAGGGACCATAGAGTGCATGTTCACAGATCGCTGAAGGCGGCTGGACAGGTAGATAAGGTGGTCAAGAAAGCATACAGGATACCTGCCTTTATTTGCTGAGGCTAGAATATAAGAACTGGGAAGTTATGCTGGAACTGAATAAAACACTAGTTAGGCCAAGCTGGAGTACTGTATGCAGTTCTAATTACTGCACTATAGGAAAGGTTTGATTACATTAGAAATAGTACAAAGGAGATTTACTAGGGTTTTGCCTGGTCTGGAACATTTTAGTTATGAGGAAAGATTGTATAGGGTAGGGTTGTTTTCATTGGAACAGAAGAGGCAGAGCATATAAAATTATAAAAGGTCTAGACAGGGTGGATAGGAATGTTTTATTTCCCTTGGTTGAGGGGTTCATAACCAGGAGGCATAGATTTTGAATAACAAGTAGGAGTTTTAGAGGGGATTCGAGTGGAAATCTTTTCACCCAGAGGGTGGTGGGGATCTGGAACTCACTGCCTGAAAGGGTGGTAGAGGCAGAAACCCTCATAACATTTAAAAAGCACTTGGATATGCACTTGAAGTGCCATAACCTACAAGGCTATGGACCAAGAGGTGGAAAGTGGGATTAGGTTGGATGCTCCTTGTCGGCTGGCGCAGACACGATGGGCCAAATGGCCTCTTTCTGCACTGTACATTTCTAAGATTCTATGATACTTGCTCGTCATTTATTGATACCTTCTTAGCAGCTTGTTGGTTCTTTATTTTTATCATTCCTACTTGTATTGCCCTATCTGAAGCAATCAATGTCCTTCAGTTAATTGTTATAATGATGTGTTGCTTTAAAATTTAACTATAATATTTCATTCAATCAGAATGCAATTGCGATGGACAGATGGAATACTGCAAAAATGATGAGCACTTTGAAGTGTGACAAACGCTTTCCTACATCCTACAGACACACACGATTTATTTAATTTTCTAAAATTACTTCTAATCACATTTAAATGTTCTGATAAAAGTAACAAAACTTTCGTATAAACTGAGTGATTCAATATTGCAATATCTGCAACAACTTTCCCGTGCACAAGCCATGCCTCACTTGCAGGCCTGGGACCTGTCCTCCAGTCCATTCACTAAATAGTAGTACATATGGGTGAAAAGCAATCAAACAAGGCCCATGGAATTATGGCCTTTATCTCAAGGGGTCTAGAATACAACAGTGAAAAAGTTATGCTTCAGTTGTCCAGAATCTTGATCAAATCTCATCTGGAGTCCTGCATTCAGCTTTGGACATCAAACCTTAAGAAAGTTATGAAAGCAAACTACTGTGGATGCTGGAAATCTGGAATAAAAACAGAAAATGCTGGAAATATTCAGCAGGTCAGGCAGCATCTGTGGAGAGAGAAACAGAGTTGACAGAAACAGAAACAAAGGTTGATGACCTTTCATCAGAACTCAAGAAAGGGATTCAACAGAATAATAGCAGGGTTTAAAAGGTTAAATCACGAGGACAGATTGCATAACTTAGCTTGTATTCCCTTAGGAGATTTAATTGAGGTGTTTAAAATGATAAAAGGATTTGATATGGTAAATATAGAGAAACAATTCCTGTTGCTGGGGGAAATCTAGAACGAGTTGGCATATTCTTAAAATTAGAGCTAGGCCACTTAGAAGTGAAATCAGGGGACATTTTTTCACAAAAACAGTAGTCGAATCTAGAACTCTCTTCCAGAAAGGTTGAATCAATTAAAATTTTCAGGACTGAGAATGACAGAGTTTTGTTAGCTGATTTCCGTCGGTCCACCATTAGCAGCTGTGTCTTCGGTATCTAGGCCTCAAGTTCTGGAATTACCTCCCTAAATCTCTCCGTTGGTCTACCTCTCTCTCCTCCTTTAAGACGCTCCTTAAAAACTACCACTTTAACCAGGCTTTTGGCTGTCCTATTATCTCCTTATGTGGTTCGGTGTTAAATGTTGTCTGATAACACCTATGAAATGCCCTGGGATGGTTTATTATGGTAAATGCACGATATAAATACAAATGTGCTGTTCTTGTCGAAAGGTGTCAAAGGATATGGAGCAAAGGAGGGTAAAAGGAGTTGAGGGTACAGATTATGCATCATCTAAATGAATGGCTAAACTGTCTCCAGGGGTTGAATTCTTCAGACCTGTTCCTATGTTCCCAAAGCTTGGATTATTGAGCTAGGATATGGATTACTGATGTTTTCTGTGCCTTTCAACACACAAAGCCTGTTTCTGTGCCTTAGTAATGCTCACATGCATATTTGTGATAGTTTTCGTCATCCATTTTATTGCCTGTGTTTGTCTCATAACTCAGTGCCCTTGTCAGTGCAATGTGCATTCCAAGTCAACATATTTTCCAAGATTTCACACACATGTTCACTAACAAATGCATTTGGATAATCTTAGTCCAGCTCCAGGTGAGTATTGGCATACAACACAAAATTGTATTAAATTGGACAATCTCACTCGATAGAATCAGGCTATTGGTTTAACAAATACAAAAAAAAATCACACAGGTAAACTGGAGCTGCTTATCTGAGGTTGAATCTAAAGTGCATTGTTGGAGCAGAGTACAGGAGCTTTACTTTTCACTAACCTTCATATACATGGTGTTGAGCCTGTGGCTTGGATTTTACTCATTGTTAGTGATGGATTTTATATGTAACAGGGGCAGGCAATTAATACATGAAGTCATTCTGTTGGCTTCCTGCCGATCAGTGCAATTTCTAGGATTTTCCACTGGAAGGGATGCTGGGCATTGACTATATAAATAATAAAAGGGTAGTCAAAGGAAGGTTGGGGCCAATTAGGGACCAAAAGGAGATCTTGTGGAGGCAGAGGGCATGTCTGACATTCTTCTTTAAAATTCTTTCACAGGATGTGGGCCTCACTGGCTAGGTCAGCATTTATTGCCCATCCCTAATTGCCCTTGAGAAGGTGGTGGTGAGCTGCCTTCTTGAAACCCTACAGTCCATGTGATGTAGGTACATCCACAGTGCTGTTAGGAAGGGAGTTCCAGGATTTTGACCCAGCAACAGTGAAGGAATGGTGATATAGTTCGAAGTCAGGTTGGTTTGTGGGTTGGAGGGGAACTTGCAGGCGGTGGTGTTCCCATGCTGCCCTTGTCCTTCTAGTTGGTAGAGGTTGCGGGTTTGGAAGGTGCTGTCTAAGGAGCCTTGGTGAGTTGCTGCAGTGCATCTTGTATACAGTACACACTGCTGCCACTGTGCATCGATGGTAGAGGGAGTGAATGTTGCAGGTTGTGGATGGGGTGCCAATCAAGCAGGCTGCTTTGTCCTGGATGGTGTCAAGCTTCTTATGTGTTGCAGCTGCACTCATCCAGGAAAGTGGAGACTATTCCATCACACTCCTGACTT
Source organism: Heterodontus francisci (assembly GCF_036365525.1). Taxonomy (NCBI): domain Eukaryota; kingdom Metazoa; phylum Chordata; class Chondrichthyes; order Heterodontiformes; family Heterodontidae; genus Heterodontus; species Heterodontus francisci. Next base: position 140,972,587 of record NC_090374.1, read on the forward strand.
GCGCCTTGTAGGTGGTGGATAGGCCTTGGGGAGTCAGGAGATGAGTTATGCACCCCAGAATTCCCAGCCTCTGACCTAAATGAATACTTTGCCTCTTTCTTCACTAAACAACAGGTTGCTGCCAAAGTTGTAGTAAAGGAGGAGGTAGTAGTGTTATTGAATAGGATAAAGATAGATAAAGAGGATGTAATTAAAAAGTTGGCAGTCTTCAAAGAAGGAAGACAACTGGTCCAGATGCATCCTTGGTTACCAAGTGAAGTAAGGGTGGAAATTGCAGAGGCTCTGGCCACAATCTTCCAATCATCATAGGATATGGGGAGGTGCCAAAGGACTGGAGGATTGCAAATGTTACATCTCTGTTCAAAAAATGCAAGAGGAATAAATCTGGCAATTACAGGCCAGTCAGCCTAATGTCTGTGGTGGGGAAAACTTTTAGCGACAATAATTTAGGACAATATTAATTGGAACTTGGAAAAGTATGGGCTAATAAATGAGAGACAGCACAAATTTGTTAAAGAAAAATTGATTAACCTGATTGTGTTCTTAGATAGAGTACTAAAGAGGATTGATGTGGCATGGTTGATGTTGTGTATATGGACTTCCAAAAGATGTTTGATAAAGTACCACATAATGGACTTGTTAGCAAAATCAATGATCTGGGTTATGCCTCAGCTGGACTACTGTGTTCAATTCTTGGAAGGATGTCAAGGCCTTTGAGAGGATGCAGGAGAGATTCACTGGAATGGTATCAAAGATGATGGGCTTCAGTGATATGGAGAGACTGGAGAAGCTGGTGTTTGTCTCCTTACAGCAGATAAGCTTAGGAAGAGATTTGATAGAGGTGTTCAAAATCATGATAGGTTTTGATAGAGTGAACAAAGAGAAACTTCTTCCAGTGGCAGAAGGATCAGTAACCAGAGAACAGAGTTTTAAGATAATTGGCAAAAGAACTAGTGGTGACATGAAGAAACATTTTTTTTAATGCAGCGAGTTGTTGTGATTTGGAAAGCACTGCCTGCAAGTGTGGTGGGAGCACATTAAATAGTAACTTTCAAAAGGAAATTGGATTAATGCTTGAATGGAAACAGTATTACAGCGCTATGGAGAAAGACCAGAGGAGTGAGACTAATTAGAAATCTCGACCAAAGAGCCAACAGAGGCATGATGGGCCAAATAGTCTCCTTATATGCTGTATCATTCTATGATTCTATGATATGCCTGTCCATGATGCAGTGACATCACATCATGTTTTCAGTCATTACCACAATAAGAACAGTGGCCACCAGCAACACAAGCATATTATTGGAATCCAGCATTGCTAAGTAGCAGTGGAAGCCTGTTTAATTTATAAGTTCCGCCTTCAGGGAATGGATTCAATCACAGGGCAATTGTTTCACTGCTTCTGCTCACAAATTTTACATTGTTGCCCTTTTCCTTCTACTGTCCAGCAGACAGCCATCCCTGCTCCACAGCTGCAGACACCCAAGTTGTGCAACAGCAAAGTTCTCTCTCCTCACCCAAGGTCGGTTCCCTAGTGTCGGTGGGAGTACCACCAGTAGCTAATGAGGGTGACCCCAGACAGTTAGCCCAGGTCAGGGCTGGGTCAATAGGCTGGGAGGAAAGCTCAAATTACCACAATTCCAGGTCCAAAGCTGATGGTGAGGTAAATCTGAACTTAGATGCCCAAAATGAGAAGAACTTCCTTCCCCAGGGTGAACATCTGTCACCTTAATGAGCACAACATTTACAAAAAGAATAAAGAGAAAAATATTCAACTCCACGACTTTATTATATTTTAGTGTGTTGTGTTTGACCAACCTGATCGGCTTTAATTCGGTATCAGTAGCACATGTGAACACTTTAATGCAGGATCATTAGAAGGTCACAGGTGTACTGTGGCAGAAAAAGATTTACCCTTCTGCTCTCTATCAATAGTTTTCCTGGGGGATATTATTAAATGGTATGATGGTATCCAAGCTTACAAAATAACATAACAGAAGGCTAATAATTTAATATAACTATGATCTGTCAGTTCTATAACATACATTTTACAACAATATACAATAAATCAACAAACTTCCCTTCTTATGAAGTCCAACCAGTACCAAATTGAAAGTCGTAAAGTGTTTTACTGTCAAGCTTTCCACTCACTCCAATCCTCCAGCAGAGTCCACTGAGTAATAACGAAACATATTTGTCAGAATGTCTGAGCTCCTCTTAAAAGAAAAATTCTTGGATCCAACTTTGTAAAACTCAGATTCATAGGTTACTATTTTGACCCCTGTAACCAAATTCATTTTTAAATTCATTCATGGGATGTGGGCGTCGCTGGCCATGCCAGCATTTATTGCCCATCCCTAATTGCCCTTGAGAAGGTGCTGGTGAGCTGCCTTCTTGAACCGCTGCTGTCCATGTGAGGTAGGTACACCCACAGTGCTGTTAGGAAGGGAGTTCCAGGATTTTGACCCAGCGACAGTGAAGGAACGGCGATATAGTTCCAAGTCAGGATGGTGTGCGGCTTGGAGGGGAACTTGCAGGTGATGGTGTTCCCATGCAACAGCTGCTCTTGTCCTTCTAGTGGTAGAGGTCGTGGGTTTGGAAGGTGCTGTCTAAGGAGCCTTGGTATGTTGCAGCAGTGCATCTTGTAGATGGTACACATTGCTGCCACTGTGCGTCAGTGGTGAAGGGAATGAATGTTTGCGGATGGGCTGCTGATCAAGCGGGCTGCTTTGTCTTGGATGGTGTCGGGCTTCTTGAGTGTTGTTGGAGCTGCACCCATCCAGGCAAGTGGAGAGAATTCCATCACATTCCTGACTTGTGCCTTGTAGATGGTGGACAGGCTTTGGGGAGTCAGGAGATGAGTTCCTCACCACAGGATTCCTAGCCTCTGACCTGCTCTGATAGCCATGGCTGAAAGTGTGGAACTTATTTAAAGGGATGATGGCAGCCATTACTGTGGCTGCTGTATTGAAATGCTATGGCAGGGAGAAGAGAGCAGCAGGGAAGGCAGAGGTCAGACACCCGTGACAGGGCAGCCCCAAGGTTGACTGATGCCACTCTTGAGATGATGCTGGAGGAGGTGAAAGCTAATCGAGGTACCTTGTTCCTGGAGAGTGACAGGAGAAGGCCACCAGCCAAACCAAGCAGGCCTGGCTGTAGGTGGTAGAGCAAGTGAGCAGCCGCATCATTGTGAGAAGGATCTGGGTGCAGTGCCATAAGAGGGTCAATGGCCTTCTTTATTCTGGCTGGGTGAAAGCAGTGCAACACCCAAATGACAGGCCTCCAGGTCTGCAGACACCAGCAGACACATTGGCTGAGCACCCTGAGGGTGCATGGTACTCCTGATCAGGGGAGAAATGTGTGCTCAGGATAATTACTGCCCCATGATCAAGGCTCAAATTCCTAGCACTTCTGAGGAGTTGGGAGCGCTCATAAATGCAGCGTCTCATTTAAATAAGCTACTGGAATTGGTGAGAGAGGCCAGCATTGCTTTATCTTTCTCTCTTTTATTCTTGCAGGAGAAGAGGGCACACCATGCCAGGGAGACGGCTCACACAGGTAGAGGAATGCCCCAGCTCACCATCCTTACTCCGATGGAGGAAGTGGCCCTTGACATTGTGAGGGTGGTGCCATGTGAGGAAGTGGGTGGTGGAGAAATTGGAATACCTGTAGGAGTGGGTGAAAAGATATTGAATTCTATAGATGAAGGGGATGGAGTGCACACCTCCCAGTGTGATAGCATGTCAAAACTTCAGCTGCATTTGGAAACCTCAGCTCTGCAGAGGCAACTACTGTCAGAGGTGAGTTCTCATGATCTCCTTATGACTCCCACAAAGCCAGTTGTGGAGGGGGAGCATGCCAGTGCCACAGCAACATCACCAGAGTCATCAGATAACATGGAAGCCAAAAGCCAGCACCATCACATCATTCAAGCGCACTCTCCACCAGCGCACTCACATCGGTGGGTCCTTGAACGTGATTCAAAAGGGTGACACTGCATGAAGAGCATATCACGAGTGAGCAGGAGGAGGTGAGAGAGGCAGAGGCAGTCCCTCTCAGAGGATGGAGGACCAACACAACCATGCACAGCTTGGCGCAAATTCACAGCCTCAGGAGTCAGAAGCAGGTCGGCTCTACTTTGAACAACAGAGTGAGGTGTGTGCCCACGTGTCATAGAGCCATAGAGTCATTACAGCACAGAAGGAGGCCATTCGGCCCATCATGTCCATGCTGCATTTCCATAGAATAATCCAAACAGTCCCATTCCCCTGCTTTATCCCCATAGCCATGCAAGTTTACTTCCCTCAAGTCCCATTCAATTTCCTTTTGAAATCATTAATCGTCTCCACTTCCACCACTCTCATCGGCAGTGAGTTCCAGGTCATTACTACTTGCTGCATAAAAATGTTCTTCCTCACATCCCCCTGCATCTCTTGCCCAAAACCTTAAATCTGTGTCCCCTAGTTCTTGTACCATCAGCTAATGGGAACAGCCTTTCTGTGTCTACCTCATCTAAACCTGTCATAATCTTGTACACTGTCAGATCTACCCTCAACCTCCTTTGCTCTAAAGAGAACAGCCCCAGCTTCTGCAACCTAATCTTGTAGCTAAATTCCCTCATCCCTGGAACCATTCTGGTAAATCTCCTCTGCACCCTCTCAAGGACTCTCACATCCTTCCTAAAGTGTGGTGACCTGAACTAGACGCAATATTCTAGTTGTGGCCAAACCAGAGCTTTGTAAAGGTTCAGCATAACCTCCCTGCTTTTGTACTCGATATCTCTATTTTTGAAGCTCAAGATCGCAGGTGCTTTGCTAACTACTCTCTCAATATGTCATGTCACCTTCAAGGATCTGTGCACAGGAACCCTTAGGTCTGTCTGTCCCTGCACACACTTTAGAAATGTGCAATTTAGACTAAATTGCCTCTCCCCAGCCCTTCTGCCAAAATGCTTCACCTCACATTTCGCAGAATTAAATTCCATCTGCTACTTGTCTTCCCATTCTGCTAGTTTATCTATGTCCTGTTGCAGTCAATTTGTATCATCCTCACTGTTTGCCACAACTCTAAGCTTGGTATCATTGGCAAATTTTGAAATTTTACTCTGTATTCCAATATCCAGTTCATTTATATATGTCAAAAAAAGCAATGGACCTCACACTGACCCTTGGGGAACACCACTATCTACCATTCTCCAGTATGAAAAACAACCATTTACCACAACTCATTGTTTTCTGTCTTTAAACCAATTTTTAAAATCCAAGCTGATACTAACCCTTCTATTCCATGCGCCTCAATTTTGTTAACCAGCCCTTTATGTGGTACTTTGTCAAATACTTTCTTAAAATCCAGATAGACAACATCCATTACATTCCCTTAATCAACCATCTTTGTTATGTCATCAAAAAAATTCAATTACATTAGTCAAGCAGAATCTGCCTTTTACAAATCTATGCAGGCTTCCTTTAATTAGCTCAAACCTCTCCAAATGCCTGTTGATTTTTTCCCTGATAATTGTTTCTAAAATCTTATCCATCACTGATGTCAAACTGACTGGCCTTTAGTTATAAGGAACGTCCTTACAACCCTTTCTTCAATAACGGTGTTGTATTTGCCACTCTCCAGTCCTCTGGCACCACCCCCATATCTAAAGAGGGTTGGAAGATTATGGCAAGCCCTTCTGCTATCTCCACTCCCACTTCCTTTTGCAACCTGGGATACAAGCCATCCAGACCAGATGACTTATCCTGTCTAAGCATAGCCAGCCTTTCCAGTATGCCCTGCCTATCACTTTTCACCTCATCCATTACCTCTATCATCCATGCTTCTACCCGATCTTCTGTCAGCATTCTCTTCCGTAGTAAACACTGATGCAAAGTACTCATTAAGTATTCTAGCCTTGCCCTGCACCTCTCAGCATGTATAACCCTCTTTGTCTCGAAAAGGTCACCACCCACTTACTATTTGCATGCTGGTAGAAGATTTTTGGTTCCCTTTTATGTTAACTGCTATTTTATTATATTCCCGCTTTGCCAGTCTTATTTTCCTCTTCACTTCCCATCTCAACTTATTGTATCTGGCCTGGTTCTCGCTTGACAAATTTACCTGACATGCATTATACATCCTCTTTTTTTGTTTCATCATATTCTGTATTCCCTTATCATCCAAGGAACCCTGGCTTTGATTCCCCTACCTTTCCCCCTTGTTGTAATGTATCAAGACTGCACCTGAAACATTTTCTCTGTAAAGAACACCCATTGTTCCGTTACTGTTTTCCTTCTCACTCTTTGGTTCCATTTTACCCTGGCTAGATCCCCTCTCCTCCCATTGAAGTTAGCCTCTTCCAATTTAGACGTTCTACTTTAGATTGTTCCTTGCTCTTCTCCATTACTAAACTATTGAGAGGAGTTACGGGGAGGTAGTCACACCTCAGGTAAAAGAAGTAGGTAGATGGGTTACTGTCAGGGGAAGGAGAGGGAACCAGCAGGCAGTGCAGGGATCCCCTGTGGCCGTTTCCCTCAACAACAGGTATACCGTTTTGGATACTGTTGTGGGGGACAACTTACCAGGGGTAAGCAATGGGGTACAGGTATCTGGCACAGAGTCTGTCCCTGTTGCTCAGAAGGGAAGGGGGAAGAGGAGCAGAGCATTAGTCATTGGGGACTCCATAGTTAGGGGAACAGATAGGAGGTTCTGTGGGAATGAGAGAGACTCACGGTTGGTATGTTGCCTCCCAGGTGCCAGGGTTCGTGATGTCTCGGATCGTGTTTTTGGGATCCTTAAGGGGGAGGGGGAGCAGCCCCAAGTCGTGGTCCACATAGGCACCAACGACATAGGTAGGAAGAGAGATGGGGATTTAAGACAGAAATTCAGGGAGCTAGGGTGGAAGCTTAGAGCGAGAACAAACAGAGTTGTTATCTCTGGGTTGTTGCCCGTGTCACGTGATAGCGAAGCGAGGAATAGGAAGAGAGAGGAGTTGAACACGTGGCTGCAGGGATGGTGCAGGAGGGAGGGTTTTGGTTTTCTGGATAATTGGGGCTCTTTCTGGGGTAGGTGGGACCTTTACAAACAGGATGGTCTTCACCTGAACCAGAGGGGTACCAAAATCCTGGGGGGGGAGATTTGCTAGTGCTCTTCGGGGGGGTTTAAACTAATTCAGCAGGGGAATGGGAACCTAAATTGTAGTGCCAGTGTACAGGATGTTGAGAGTAGTGAGGTCAGGGATAAGGTTACAAGGACGCAAGAGGGCACTGGCAAGCAAGAACCTGGTTTAAAGTGTGTCTACTTCAACGCCAGGAGCATCCGGAATAAGGTGGGTGAGCTTGCAGCATGGGTTGGTACCTGGGATCTCGATGTAGTGGCCATTTCGGAGACATGGGTAGAGCAGGGGCAGGAATGGATGTTGCAGGTTCCGGGATTTAGATGTTTCAGTAAGAACAGAGAAGATGGTAAAAGAGGGGGGGGTGTGGCATTGTTCATCAAGGAGAGTATTACAGCGACAGAAAGGACATTTGAGGACTCGTCTACTGAGGTAGTATGGGCCGAGGTTAGAAACAGGAGAGGTGAGGTCACCCTATTGGGAGTCTTTTATAGACCTCCAAATAGTTCCAGAGATGTAGAGGAAAGGATAGCGAAGATGATTCTCGACAGGGGCGAGAGTAACAGGGTAATTGTTATGGGGGACTTTAACTTTCCAAATATCGACTGGAAATACTACAGTTAGAGTACTTTGGATGGGTCAGTTTTTGTCCAGTGTGTGCAGGAGGGTTTTCTGACACAGTATGTAGACAGGCCAACCAGGGGCGATGCCACATTGGATTTGGTACTGGGTAATGAACCCGGCCAGGTGTTAGATTTAGATGTAGGTGAGCACTTTGGTGATAGTGACCACAATTCGGTTAGGTTTACCTTAGCGATGGGCAGGGACAGGTATATACCGCAGGGCAAAAATTATAGCTGGGGGAAAGGAAATTATGATGCGATTAGGCAAGATTTAGGATGCGTAGGATGGGGAAGGAAACTGCAGGGGATGGGAACAATCGAAATGTGGAGCTTATTCAAGGAGCAGCTACTGCGTGTCCTTGATAAGTATGTACCTGTGAGGCAGGGAGGAAGTTGTCGAGCGAGGGAGCCGTGGTTCACTAAAGAAGTTGAAGCGCTTGTCAAGAGGAAGAAGAAGGCTTATGTTAGGATGAGACGTGAAGGCTCAGTTAGGGCGCTTGAGAGTTACAAGCTAGCCAGGAAGGATCTAAAGGGAGAGCTAAGAAGAGCAAGGAGAGGACACGAGAAGTCATTGGCGGATAGGATCAGGGAAAACCCTAAGGCTTTCTATAGGTATATCAGGAATAAAAGAATGACTAGAGTTAGATTAGGGCCAATCAAGGATAGTAGTGGGAAGTTGTGTGTGGAATCAGAGGAGGTAGGGGAAGTGTTAAATTAATATTTTGCATCAGTATTTACAGTAGAGAAAGAATATGTTGTCGAGGAGAATACTGAGATTCAGGCTACTAGGCTAGATGGGATTGAGGTTCACAAGGAGGAGGTGTTATCAATTTTGGAAAGTGTGAAAATAGATAAGTCCCCTGGGCCAGATGGGATTTATCCTAGGATTCTCTGGGAAGCCAGGGAAGAGATTGCAGAGCCTTTGTTCTTGATCTTTATGTCGTCATTGTCGACAGGAATAGTGCCGGAAGACTGGAGGATAGCAAATGTTGTCCCCTTGTTCAAGAAGGGGAGTAGAGACAGCCCTGGTAATTATAGACCTGTGAGCCTTACTTCGGTTGTGGGTAAAATGTTGGAAAAGGTTATAAGAGACAGGATTTATAATCATCTTGAAAAGAATAAGTTCATTAGCGATAGTCAGCACGGTTTTGTGACGGGTAGGTCGTGCCTCACAAACCTTATTGAGTTTTTCGAGAAGGTGACCAAACAGGTGGATGAGGCTAAAGCAGTGGGTGTGGTGTATATGGATTTCAGTAAGGCGTTTGATAAGGTTCCCCATGGTAGGCTATTGCAGAAAATACGGAAGTATGGGGTTGAAGGTGATTTAGAGCTTTGGATCAGAAATTGGCTAGCTGAAAGAAGACAGAGGGTGGTGGTTGATGGCAAATGTTCATCCTGGAGTTTAGTTACTAGTGGTGTACCGCAAGGATCTGTTTTGGGGCCACTGCTGTTTGTCATTTTTATAAATGACCTGGAAGAGGGTGTAGAAGGGTGGGTTAGTAAATTTGCGGATGACACTAAGGTCGATGGAGTTGTGGATAGTGCCGAAGGATGTTGTAGGGTACAGAGGGACATAGATAGGCTGCAGAGCTGGGCTGAGAGATGGCAAATGGAGTTTAATGCGGAAAAGTGTGAGGTGATTCACTTTGGAAGGAGTAACAGGAATGCAGAGTACTGGGCTAATGGGAAGATTCTTGGTAGTGTAGATGAACAGAGAGATCTTGGTGTCCAGGTGCATAAATCCCTGAAGGTTGCTACCCAGGTTAATCGGGCTGTTAAGAAGGCATATGGTGTGTTAGCTTTTATTAGGAGGGGAATCGAGTTTCGGAGCCACGAGGTCATGCTGCAGCTGTACAAAACTCTGGTGAGACCGCACCTGGAGTATTGCGTGCAGTTCTGGTCACCACATTATAGGAAGGATGTGGAAGCTATGGAAAGGGTGCAGAGGAGATTTACTAGGATGTTGCCTGGTATGGAGGGAAGGTCTTACGAGGAAAGGCTGAGGGACTTGAGGTTGTTTTCGTTGGAGAGAAGGAGGAGGAGAGGTGACTTAATAGAGACATATAAGATAATCAGAGGGTTGGATAGGGTGGATAGTGAGAGTCTTTTTCCTCGGATGGTGATGGCAAACACGAGGGGACATAGCTTTAAGTTGAGGGGTGATAGATATAGGACAGATGTCAGAGGTAGTTTCTTTACTCAGAGAGTAGTCGGGGCGTGGAACGCCCTGCCTGCAACAGTAGTAGACTCGCCAACTTTAAGGGCATTTAAGTGGTCATTGGATAGACATATGGATGAAAATGGAATAGTGTAGGTCAGATGGTTTCACAGGTCGGCGCAACATCGAGGGCCGAAGGGCCTGTACTGCGCTGTAATGTTCTAATTCTAATTCTAATTCTAAACTTTCTGATATGGCGATCACATTTATCCAAGTGTTCCTCAATTGACACTTAGGGCTGGATTTTATCCTGCCCTTGGAGATGATAATGGAGGCGGAGGTGGCACAAAAATGGTATGGGGTGACATTGGACAACATGCCCGACTGTGCCCTGACCCATGCCATTTTGTCCACAGCAGGGAAGTTGGAGGATGGCCTTCCCACCCAAGGCCAATTGCGGTCCTTAAGTAGCCAATTAAGGGCCACTTAAGGGCAGCTTCCTACCTCTACTCCTATTACACAAACGTTAGAGGGTGCTTGATCATGCTGTAACCAAATGGATTCTGTCCTTGCCTCATCAAGGACGTGCTCTCTTTCCAAAACTACAATGTCTTCCCAAATCAGTATTGCCATCCCACCTTCCTTATCTTTTCAGAACATTTTTGTATCTCTGAATATTTAGTGCCCAGTCCTCACCATTTTTAAGCCATGCTTCTGTTATAGCCACGATATTATTTTGCCACATGTTGATTTGTGCTTGTCGCTCAATAACCTTATTCACCACACGTTGTGCATTTACTTACATGCATTGTAAACCTGTCCTTGTATTCCTCATTGTCCTTCTTAGTCTGTTCCGATCTAATATCATACTACTTCCTTTTCTAGTACTATCCAACGCTCTCACTCCTTCATGCGCCTTATTAATCTTTTCTACATCTATAAGCTGATACCCATCCCCCTGCCAATTTAGTTTAAACCCCCCCCCCCACCAACAAACCACACTAAAGAACCTTCCCACAAGGACATTGGTCCCAGTCCTGTTGAGGTGCAACCTGTCCCTTTTGAAAAGGTGCCTCCTGACCCAGAACTGGTTCCAATGCCCAAAGAATCTGAAGCCCATCTTCCTGCACCATTTCTCTCTTTTGCCAGCTAGTGACTCCCAAGTGCGATCGTCGATATTTAGGGTCTTCATGTCATGCTTGCAGGCATCCTTGAAGTGGAGCTTTTGGTGCCCCACTGGTCTTTTGGTCCCGGCTACCTCACCATACAGAAGGTCCTTGGGTATGCGACTGTCTTCCATCCTGCGGACGTGTCCGATCCACCAAAGCCGCCTCTGTTTGATTAGTGCCAACACACTTGGGAGCTCTGCCTTTGAGAGGACTGTCACATTTGTGATTTTGTCCTGCCAGGATATACCCATAATGTGCCACAGACAGTGAAGATGGAAATTATTGAGCTTCTTTTCTTGGTAGCTATAGGTCGCCCTTGTTTCACAGCCATACAGCAAGGTGCTGAGAACAGAGGTCTTATAAACCATGAGCTAGGTGCTAAGGGTCAGCTAGGTGTTATTCCATGCACATTTCACATGTTGGCCAAAGGTGGTAGCTGCTTTCCCTATGCGTGTATCGAGCTCTGCATCAAGAGACAGATTGTTTGTCACCATGGACCCAAGCTGGCAAAATTTGCTAACTTCCAGTGGGGTGCTATTTAGTGTGATCGGGGAAGGGATGCAACACCTTGTCCCATGACCACAGTTTTCTTGATGCTGATAGTCAAGGAGAACAATTTACACGCATGAGAGAGACAGTCCATGAGGTCTTTGTAGCTGAGTTTCCATGTGAGCAACTTGCACAGCATTGTCAGGATAGAGGAATTCTCTGATCAGAGCGTGATGTGTTTTTGTCTTTGCTTTCAGCCTTGATAGATTGTAGAGCTTGCGGTCTGACCTAGTGTGCAAGCAGATTCCTTCCATATCTGTAGGGAAGGCGAAGGTCAGGAGCATGGAGAAGAAGATGCCAAACAGAGTGGGAGCAGGACGCAACCTTGTTTCACTCCATTCTTCACTCCAAAACCGTTGGAAGTGGAGCCATCAAACTATCCAGTGCAGTGCATGTTGTCATGGAAGTGGATGAGACTGAGCAGCTTCGGTGGACAGCCAATTTTTTTCAAAATTTTGTAGAACCCTGCACTGAAGATGGTGTTGAATGTCTTAGTGAGATCTACAAGAGTAGGGTAAAGGGGTACAGTCTACACTTCTCTTGTAGCTGGCATATTGAGAAGATCATATCCACAGTAGATCTGCCGGCACGGAATCTGCACTGCGCTTCCGGGTACACTCGGTGTGCAAGTAAATGGAGTCTTTTAAGTATGACCCTAGCAAAAGCCTTCTCCATGATGCTAAGGAGTGAGATGCCCCTGTCGTTGTTGCAGTCTCCTCTGTTGCCTTTGTTTTTGTATAGTGTGATGATTTTGGTGTCACGCATCTCCTGTGGAACAGAGCCTACTTTCCAGCAGAGAAGGAGAAGGTCATAAAGGTGTGGCAACAGACAGGACTTTCCATGCTTGATCAGTTCAGCTGGGATTCCGCCCTTGCCCGGTGCCCTTCTGTTCACCAGGCGGTCTATGGCCTTCTCGATCTCCAGTGATGAGGGTTCTTCATCTAACTCATCCATGACAAGAATTTGTGGGAGAGCATCGAGCGCAGACTGGAAAATGTCCGACTCACAGGAGTACAGCTCACAGTAGTGTTCAGCCCAGTGGGACAACTGTTTACTTCTGTCGGTGAGTACTTCACCATCTGCCAACTTCACAGGAGCAACTTTGCTGATGGCAGGGCTAAGGACCCTCTTGATCTCTTCGTACACAGATCGTAGATTTCCTTTGTCGCATGCAGTTTGGATTTCTTGACAAAAGCTGATCCAGTGTTTGCGCAGTCTCTCCCTTGCCTTTGCACGGTTGTCTTGGCTACTTTCAGGTCATGCAGTATTTTAACTTTTGGGTTTATGTTGTGTCTCATGTAGGCTTTGTTTTTTGCATCAATAACAGCTATCATCTCAGCTGAGTAGGTCTCAAAGAACAAAGAAAATTACAGCACAGGAACAGGCCCTTCGACCCTCCAAGCCTGCGCTGATCCAGATCCTCTATCTAAACATATCGCCTATTTTCTAAGGGTCTGTATCTCTTTGCTTCCTGCCCATTCATGTATCTGTCCAGATACATCTTAAAAGACGCTATCGTGCCCGCGTCTACCACCTCCGCTGGCAACGCGTTCCAGGCACCCACCACCCTCTGCGTAAAGAACTTTCCACGCATATCCCCCCTAAACATTTCCCCTCTCACTTTGAACTCGTGACCCCTAGTAATTGAATCCCCCACTCTGGGAAAAAGCTTCTTGCTATCCACCCTGTCTATACCTCTCATGATTTTGTACACCTCAATCAGGTCCCCCCTCAACCTCCGTCTTTCTAATGAAAATAATCCTAATCTACTCAACCTCTCTTCATAGCTAGTGCCCTCCATACCAGGCAACATCCTGGTGAACCTCCTCTGCACCCTCTCCAAAGCATCTACATCCTTTTGGTAATGTGGCGACCAGAACTGCACGCAGTATTCCAAATGTGGCCGAACCAAAGTCTTATACAACTGTAACATGACCTGCCAACCCTTGTACTCAATACCCCATCTGATGAAGGAAAGCATGCCGTATGCCTTCTTGACCACTCTATTGACCTGCGTTGCCACCTTCAGGGAACAATGGACCTGAACACCCAAATCTCTCTGCACATCAATTTTCCTGATTGAACTCCATCTGCCATTTCTCTGCCCAACTCTCCAATCTATCTATATTCTGCTGTATTCTCTGACAGTCCCCTTCACTATCTGCTACTCCACCAATCTTAGTGTCGTCTGCAAACTTGCTAATCAGACCACCTATACTTTCCTCCAAATCATTTATGTATATCACAAACAACAGTGGTCCCAGCACATCTCATGAGAAACTCCCTTCCACTGCTACTCTCTGTCTCCTGTTGCCCAGCCAGTTCTTTATCCATCTAGCTAGTACACCCTGGACCCCATGCGACTTCACTTTCTCCATCAGCCTACCATGGGGAACCTTATCAAACGCCTTACTGAAGTCCATGTATATGACATCTACAGCCCTTCCCTCATCAATCAACTTTGTCACTTCCTCAAAGAATTCTATTAAGTTGGTAAGACATGACCTTCCCTGCACAAAACCATGTTGCCAATCACTGATAAGCCCATTTTCTTCCAAATGGGAATAGATCCTATCCCTCAGTATCTTCTCCAGCAGCTTCCCTACCACTGACGTCAGGCTCACTGGTCTATAATTACCTGGATTATCCCTGCTACCCTTCTTAAGCAAGGGGACAACATTAGCAATTCTCCAGTCCTCCAGGACCTCACCCGTGTTTAAGGATGCTGCAAAGATATCTGTTAAGGCCCCAGCTATTTCCTCTCTCGCTTCCCTCAGTAACCTGGGATAGATCCCATCCTGACCTGGGGACTTGTCCACCTTAATGCCTTTTAGAATACCCAACACTTCCTCCCTCCTTATGCCGACTTGACCTAGAGTAATCAAACATCTGTCCCTAACCTCAACATCCGTCATGTCCCTCTCCTCGGTGAATACCGATGCAAAGTACTCGTTTAGAATCTCACCCATTTTCTCTGACTCCACGCATAACTTTCCTCCTTTATCCTTTAGTGGGCCAATCCTTTCTCTAGTTACCCTCTTGCTCCTTATATATGAATAAAAGGCTTTGGGATTTTCCTTAACCCTGTTTGCTAAAGATATTTCATGACCCCTTTTAGCCCTCTTAATTCCTCGTTTCAGATTGGTCCTACATTCCTGATATTCTTTCAAAGCTTCGTCTTTCTTCAGCCTCCTGGACTTTATGTATGCTTCCTTTATCCTCTTAGCTAGTCACACAATTTCACCTGTCATCTATGGTTCCCTAATCTTGCCATTTCTATCCCTCTTTCACAGGAACATGTCTCTCCTGCACGCTAATCAACCTCTCTTTAAAAGCCTCCCACATATCAAATGTGGATTTACCTTCAAACAGCTGCTCCCAATCTACATTCCCCAGCTCCTGCCGAATTTTGGTATAGTTGGCCTTCCCCCAATTTAGCACTCTTCCGTTAGGACCACTCTCGTCTTTGTCCATGAGTATTCTAAAACTTACGGAATTGTGATCACTATTCCCAAAGTAGTCCCCTACTGAAACTTCAACCACCTGGCCAGGCTCATTCCCCAACACCAGGTCCAGTATGGCCCCTTCCCAAGTTGGACTATTTACATACTGCTCTAGAAAACCCTCCTGGATGCTCCTTACAAATTCTGCTCCATCTGGACCTCTAACACTAAGTGAATCCCAGTCAATGTTGGAAAAATTAAAATCTCCTATCACCACCACCCTGTTGCTCCTACATCTTTCCATAATCTGTTTACATATTTGTACCTCTATCTCACGCTCGCTGTTGGGAGGCCTGTAGTACAGCCCCAGGATTGTTACCGCACCCTTCCTATTTCTGAGTTCTGCCCATATTGCCTCACTGCCCGAGTTCTCCATAGTGCCCTCCTTCAGCACAGCTGTGATATCCTCTTTGACCAGTAATGCAACTCCTCCAACCCTTTTACCTCCCTCTCTATCCCGCCTGAAGCATCGATATCCTGGGATATTTAGTTGCCAATCATGCCCTTCCCTCAACCAAGTCTCAGTAATAGCAATAACATCATACTCCCAGGTACTAATTCAAGCCCTAAATTCATCTGCCTTACCTACTACACTTCTTGCATTAAAACAAATGCACCTCAGACCACCAGTCCCTTTGCATACATCATCTGCTCCCTGTCTACTCTTTCCCTTAGTCACACTGACTTCATTATCTAGTTCCTTATAGGCTTTAGTTACTACCTCCTTACTGTCCACTGACCTCCTCATTTGGTTCCCATCCCCCTGCCACATTAGTTTAAACCCTCCCCAACAGCGTTAGCAAAAGCACCCCCAAGGACACTGGTTCCAGTCCTGCCCAGGTGTAGACCGTCCAATTTGTAATAGTACCACCTCCCCCAGAACCTGTCCCAATGTCTCAAACCAGTCCTTGTTGCAGGTTCCACCTTTACCAAATGATGCTTCTGCTACTTCATAGATGATTGAGCTTAGTGATTTCCAAGCTTCATCAATGCCGGCATCGGTGCTTCCCATTAAGGCTTTGGTGAGTAGCAAGCGTTCTAGCGACAGTGCAAAGTGCTGGTATTTGGCATCATTGCTTATGCAAGGGATGTTGATGCATGGCGGGCTGGCGTGTTTGGAGCTGTGGAACTTTCGGGGGTCCACCTTCACTCTGCTGCTGATAAGAGAGTAATCAGTGTCGCAATCTGCACTATGGTGGGTGCAGGTGTGAAGAACACTAGGCAGATTGCACCTTCTCGTGATGATCAGGTTTAGTTGGTGCCAATGACCAGACCTTAGGTGATGCCATGATACCTTGTGGTGATGTCTGCCCTGGAAGAAGGTGTTGGTGATACAGGGTTCATTCAGGGCACAAAGCTCAAGAAGGTATTGTCCATTATCATTGATCTTGCCCATCCCATGGCGACTGAAGCACGTTGGCCATGAATCACTGGCTGCCCCAACACATGTGTTGAAGTCATCCAGGTTGAATAGCCTCTTGCCATTTGTGATGTTCCTCAGAACGTCACCTCGGGAGTCATATAAATGCTCTTTTTCTGAGATGCTGGCATTCAGAGTTAGTGTGGAGGAAACTCTTAGATTATAGGACAATATAGATGGGCTGGTAAGATGGGCGGAGCAGTGGCAAATGATATTTAATCTTGAGAAGTTTGAGTTGATGCATTTTGGGAGAAATAACAAGGCAAGGGAACGTACAATGGATGGAAGGATGCAAGGAAGTACAGAGGGTCAGAGGGACCTTGGTGTTCTTCTTCATAGATCACTGAAGGCATCAGCACTGGTAGATAAGATGGTTAGGAAGGCATATGGGATACTTCGAAGAAGGGTCACTGACCCGAAACGTTAACTCTGCTTCTCTTTCCACAGATGCTGCCAGACCTGCTGAGTGGTTCCAGCATTTCTTGTTTTTATTTTATATTATATGGGATACTTGCCTTTATTAGCCGAGGCATAGAATATAAGAACAGGGAGGTTATGATGGAGCTGTATAAAATGCTAGTTAGGCCACAGTTGGAGTATTGTGTACAGTTTTGGGCACCACAGTATAGGAAGGATGTGATTGCACTGGCGAGGGTGCAGAGGAGATTCACCGGGATGTTGCCTGGGCTGTAACATTTCATCTATGAAGAGAGACTGGAAAGGCTAGGGTTGTTTTCCTTAGAGCAGAGAAGGCTGAGGGGGGATTTGATTGAGGCATACACAATTATGAGGGGCATTGATAGGTTAGATAGGATGAAACTTTTTACCTTAGCAGAGGGGTCAATAACCAGAGGCCATAGATTTAAGATAAGGGGCAGGAGGTTTAGAAGGGATTTGAGGAAAATGTTTTCACCCAGAGGGTGGTTGGAATCTGGAATGCACTGCCTAAAGGAGTGTTAGAGGCAGAACCCTCACACCATTTAATAAGTATTTAGATGAGCACTTGAAATGCCATAGCATACAAGGCTATGGGCCAAGTGCTGGAAAATGGGATTGGAATAGTTAGGTGCTTGATGGCCGGCATAGACACAATAGGCTGAAGGTCCTGTTTATGTGCTGTCTAACTCTATGACTCTATGAGAGTTGGTGCTTAGACGCATATGATGCTGACTGTGCCTCCATCGGATAATAACCGCAGGGAGATGAGGCACTCTGAGGTTGCTACTGGTCGCTCAATTGACTGTGTCAGCCATTTGTTCACTGCAAAGTCTACATCATGCTCATGGTGATCTTCAATCCTCTTTTTATGCCAGTAGAAGGTGTAATTAGCCTCTCAAATAGAGCCTGTGTTGGCTAATATGGTTTATTGTACAGCGGCAATGTCGATACCAAGCTTGCGTAGCTCATAGTTAATCAGGTCTGTCTTGTGTATACTTGCTGTGGAGTGTGAGTCGTTGTTCATTCCAGGACACATAGTCCTCATATTCCAGCTTCTAAGCTGAAAGGTTACCTGTCTTTGTTTACTGCGTAGCCGAGGCAAGGTTTTAGGAGGAGCAGACTTGCCTAAAATGCACATCGCCCTCTCGATCTCGTAGGCTGGTGTCCAGAGGAAAGATGAAAGCCTATACGTCTGGGGCCTATTCGGTTGCAGGAGTTGCTGGAAGGTGTTAACTTGAGGGAAACGCCAATGTGAATGTACAACACATATTAAAACTGCCCAGATTAGTAAACATACAAATATCCTGTTGCATGATCACCTTTAAGAGTGATCACCCTTTAAGATCTTAGTATGCTAATGAGCTGAGTGCCATAACGCAGTCATGCCAAAGACTTAGAACATAGAACAGTACAGCACAGTACAGGCCCTTCGGCCCACGGTGTTGTGCCGTCCCTTTAACCCACTCTAAGATAAAACTACCTGCATACCCTTCATTCTACTATCATCCATGTACCTATCCAAGAGTCGCTTAAATGTCCCTAATGTATCTGCTTCTAAAACCACTGCTGGCAGTGCATTCCACGCACCCACCACTCTCTGTGTAAAGAACCTACCTCTGACATCTCCCCTAAACCTTCCTCCAATCACCTTAAAATTATGCCCCCTGGTGATAGCCCTTTCCGCCCTGGGAAAAAGTCTCTGGCTATCCACTCTATCTATGCCTCTCATCATCTTGTACACCTCTATCAAGTCACCTCTCATCCTTTTTCGCTCCAGTGAGTAAAGCCCTAGCTCCCTCAACCTTTCTTCATAAGACATGCCCTCGAGTCCAGGCAGCATCCTGGTAAATCTCCTCTGCACCCTCTCTAAAGCTTCCACATCCTTCCTATAATGAGGCGACCAGAACTGAACACAATATTCCAAGTGTGGTCTAACCAGGGCTTTATAGAGCTGCAGCATAACCTCGCGGCTCTTAAACTCAATCCCCCTGTTAATGAAAGCCAACACCCCATACGCCTTCTTAACAACCCTATCAACTTGGGTGGCAACTTTGAGGGATCTATGGACGTGGACCCCAAGATCCCTCTGTTCCTCCACACTGCCAAGAATCCTGTCTTTAAGCCTGTATTCTGCATTCAAATTCGACCTTCCAAAATGAATCACTTCACACTTTTCCAGGTTGAACTCCATCTGCCACTTCTCAGCCCAGCTCTGCATTCTGTCAATGTCCTGTTGCAACCTACAACAGCCCTCCACACTATCCACAACTCCAGCAACCTTTGTGTCATTGGCAAACTTACTAACCCAGCCTTCCACTTCCTCATCCAAGTCATTTATAAAAATCACAAAGAGCAGAGGTCCCAGAACAGATCCTTGTGGAACACCACTGGTCACCAAGCTCCATGCTGAATACTTTCCATCTACTACCACCCTCTGTCTTCCATGGGCCAGCCAATTCTGTATCCAGACAGCCAAATTTCCCTGTATCCCATGCCTCCTTACTTTCTGAATGAGCCTACCATGGGGAACCTTATCAAACGCCTTGACAAAATCCATATACACCACATCCACTGCTCTTGCTTCATCAATGTGTTTTGTCACATCCTCAAAGAATTCAATAAGGCTTGTGAGGCATGACCTGCCCCTCACAAAGCCATGCTGACTATCTCTAATCAAACTATGCTTTTCCAAATAATCATAAATCCTGTCTCTCAGAATCCTCTCCAATAATTTGCCCACCACCGACGTAAGACTGACTGGTCTGTAATTCCCAGGGTTATCCCTATTCCCTTTCTTGAACAAGGGAATAACATTTGCCACCCTCCAATCATCTGGTACTATTCCAGTGGACAGTGAGGACGCAAAGATCATCGCCAAAGGCGCGGCAATCTCTTCCCTCGCTTCCCGTAATAACCTTGGGTATATCCCGTCTGACCCCGGGGACTTATCTATCCTCATGTCTTTCAAAATTTCCAGCACATTCTCCTTCTTAACAGCAACCTGTTCGAGCATATCAGCCTGTTTCACGCTGTCCTCACAAATGACAAGGTCCCTCTCACTAGTGAATACTGAAGCAAAGTATTCATTAAGGACCTCCCCTACCTCCTCCGACTCCAGGCACAAGTTCCCTCCACTATCACTGATCGGCCCTACCCTCACTCTGGCCATCCTCTTGTTCCTCATATAAGTGTAGAACGCCTTGGGATTTTCCTTAATCCTACCCGCCAAGACTTTTTCATGTCCCCTTCTAGCTCTCCTAAGTCCATTCTTCAGGGCTACCTTGTAACCCTCTCGAGCCCTGTCTGATCCTTGCTTCCTCAACCTTAAGTAAGCTTCCTTTTTCCTCTTGACTAGCTGTTCCACATCTCTTGTCATCCAAGGTTCCTTCACCCTACCATCCCTTCCTTGCCTCATCGGGACAAACCTATCCAGTAGTCGCAGCAAGTGCTCCCTGAACAACCTCCACATTTCTGCTGTGCATTTCCCTGAGAACATCTTTTCCCAATTTAAGCTACCCAGTTCCTGCCTAATAGCATTGTAATTCCCCCTCCCCCAATTAAATATTTTCCCATCCCGTCTGCTCCTGTCCCTCTCCATGACTATAGTAAAGGTCAGGGAGTTGTGATCACTATCACCAAAATGCTCTCCCACCGAGAGATCTGCCACCTGGCCTGGTTCATTGCCAAGCACCAAATCCAACATAGCCTCCCCTCTAGTCAGCCTATCTACATATTGAGTCAGGAAACCTTCCTGGACACAACTGACAAAATCAGCTCCATCCAAACTATTTGCACTGAGGAGGTTCCAATCAATATTAGGGAAGTTGAAGTCACCCATGACAACAATCCTGTTACTTCTGCACCTTTCCAAAATCTGCCTCCCAATCTGTTCCTCCGTGTCTCTGTTGCTATTGGGGGGTCTGTAGAAAACTCCCAATAAAGTGACTGCTCCTTTCCTGTTTCTGACTTCCACCCATACTGACTCAGTAGACAAACCCTCCTCGACGACCTCCCTTTCTGCAGCTGTGATACTATCCCTGATTAGCAATGCCACTCCCCCACCTCTTTTACCTCCCTCCCTATTCCTTTTGAAACATCTAAACCCCGGAACATCCAACATCCATTCCTGCCCCTGTGATATCCAAGTCTCCGTAATGGCCACAACATCGTAGCTCCAAGTACTGATCCATGCTCTAAGTTCATCACCCTTATTCCTGACACTTCTTGCGGGTTGATAGGGAAATTGGCCATTGTAAAAAATTGCCCCCTTGTATAGGTAGGTGGTAGGAGAATTGAGGGAAGGTGGGGATGTGAGAGGGAAAATAGGACTAATGTAGGATTAGTATAAATGGGTTGTTGATGGTTGGTGCGGACTCGGTGGGCCGAAGGGCCTGTTTCGGTGCTGTATCTCTCTATGACTCTATGAAACCATGACTCAGGGCCAGAGTCACTCTACAACTGTAACACCTCAAGTAAGGTTCTGTAAATAGTTAGCTCTATACTGTATATAATAGTTAGCTGTAATAAACCTGTAATAAAAGGAAATCTTCAACCAACTGGACTACACACATCTCATTTATTTTGCATCAGACAACATAAAAAGAACTCATCATATGGTGGCTGCTGTGGTGAGAAGACAGAATATAAGATTGAAGACCACAGGGAAAACAGCTTTAAAAACTACCTTCCTATGCTAAAAGAGATAAAGTTTAAAAAAAATACTGGCCCAAACAGGGAAAGTAGAAAATGCTTACCTCGAGCTGAAGAAGACAGAGCGCTGAACGACAGGCTGCAAATCAATCACTGTGATTGGATCAGTCATTGTCCCAATGGTCTCAGAATCCCCGTTGAAAAAAAAGCTTGGAAGTGCTTGCAAAGTTGATTTTTTTTTTAAAGGCTCAGTAAGAGAAAGAAAGCAGGGAAAACCCAATCCCTATCTTCGGCTGATCAATTATTTTTAAAGGCTCCCCTCCCAGGCTGATCAAAGCCACTGCCATTCCAGGAGGTGTCCTACAGCAAACAGCATGGGAATCCTCCATTCACGTAGCTCTCAGCTAAAGCTAAAAAAAATCATCAAACCACTAGAGCAAAAAGACCTTTCATTCACTCAGCCAGGATTTGTTTTTGAAACCCATAAAATCACTCAAGTGTGAACAATTGCCTATTTAACAGCTGTATAAACAAACTCTGGCAGAAAAAAGAAGCATTTGAAATGCCTATTGCACAGCTGTGTAAACAGACAGACTAGAGTGCTGGAAGCTAGTTAAACAGGCAAGTACTGCTAAACACCTGCTCCTGTCAATCAAAGCAGCCAAGAGAGTTTTTTTTTAAAAGGAGAAACAGTACAGACCCATAGAACAAGTCCTAAAGCAAGTTTTTAAAGCAAAAGAACAGGAGAAAGATGGATACCGAATTTACCAGCTTGAACTGGAAAGCCTTGGATATCCTATCCAAGTTCCAACTGTTCAAACAAAGAATGCAGTTAAGCTTTACAGACCAAGTAATTGCAGAAGCAGAAAAACAGGCTGTAAAAATACTAATTTCAATTGGAAATGAGGAGTTGCATAGAATCAATACCTCTGGCTTATCTGAAGAGGACAAGAAAGATCTCGCAAAGATATGGATAGTGCAAGAAGATCAACTATGATTATGAGTGAATTTTCAAATTCACCGCCTGGAATTGATGTCCTGCAAGCAATAGTCACAGGAATCAATAGACCAGTTCGTCAGCAGATGCCATAGTAAGGGCAACAAATGCAACTTTCCAGAAGCTGAGCTGTCAGACCGAATAATGGAGTTGATGATTGTGTCAACACCCATTGAAGCATTTCAGAAAGACCTCTTGGGTAAAAAGAAAGGCCACAGCATTGATGCACTGCTGGAAGATGACAGGAAATATGAAGCCATTGTAGCTGGACAACAGCACCTGCAAGCACTAGTATTGGCACAATAACCAGGTTGAAAAGAGCAAGCAAGCTGTGTAGTAAGTGTGGTTGGTCCCACTCATGATGAAGTTGCCCTGCATTTCAAGACCTGTGCAAGGTGTGCAGTGCAACAAGACACTGAGCCCGCCTATGCAAGAATTCTGGCTCCAAAGACGTGGCCAGAAGTCACAGCAGGACACAGAAAAACAGACAACAGGTACAACAACAGGAGAACAGCAGCAAGGAAAGCGTCAGAGACCTGCATAAATGCAAGCTGATACAGAAAGTCCACAGCGAAACAGACCTAAGACCCAGAGAGAATTAATTCTCAGTGCAAAGCCGAACAAGCATTCCACATTGTGAATCTGACACAGCATGCACATGAAGTCAAACAACTGGAAGCTTTTGCCACTATTAACATCACGTGCCCAAAGAAAGCTGGTAAACACGCACTTAGGGTTAAGATTGGCGCCAACGCTAGTGCAAATATCCTATTAGTCTGAATCCTAAAGGATATGTACTGGAGCAATTGGAAATCAATGATATAACTGACAACTGCTAAGTTATCTGCATACAACGGGTCACCCCTCCCTTGCAGTGGTACATTAACAATACAATGCAGCTAATGCAATTCTGCATGGAAACCACAAATATTCTACCTAGTAGACACGAGTGGACCATCAGTGGCAGGATGACCAGCGTGTAAGGACCTCAACATCATAACTATCCACGAGGCCACCAAGGTACACATTACAGCAGAAGAGTCCAAGGGTACCCACATTGAGTTGGTCCACGACCTACAAAAAACGTACACGGACAAGTTCGAAGTCATAGGAAATTTCAGAGGTGATGCCGTATTGCACCTCGGAGAGGGTGCAATTCCATCAATCGACCCTCTCAGAAAGTACAGTGTGCACGTATAAGAACAACTTAAGCATGAGTTAGATGTCATGGAACACAATGGCATCATCCATCGTGTGCATCCGTCGGGTGCAGCTCAATTATGTGTGTACTGAAGAGGATGGAGCAATCAGGGTATGTCTAGATCCGAGGCATCTAAACCTCTCCCTAAAGAGATGCCCCCACAAGATTCTGACATTAGAGGAATTGAACCCCAAGTTCACAGGAGCCAAATTCTTCGCCAGGTTGGATGCTAAACATGGATAATGGTCAGAACACCTAGCTAAGGAATCTCAAGAAGTCACCACCTTCAGAACACCAGTTGGAAGATATTACTTCCAGAGACTGCCCTTCGACTTATTTGTCAGTCAAGATCTGTTTCAGCAACATATGGGAAGAATTATAGAAAACGTGCCTGGCTATATATGCATTGTTGATGACATTGCAGTATTGGGCAAAATCAAAGAAGAACATCATCAAAATCTGTTTTTCCCTGATAGCAGTAGTTTGTTGCAAAGGGCTCGTTTTTGACAGCAAGAAGTGCCAGGCGGAGCAGGCTCGAAGGCCTGAGTGGCCTGCTCCTGCTCCTAATTCGTATGTTCGTGAATGTAAGCCATCTTTGGCTCCATCTATTCCAGTTGAGGAATCCGTCCTGACCCAGGCAAAATCGAAGATGTAAGGCATATGCCTATCCAACAA
This sequence comes from Heterodontus francisci, assembly GCF_036365525.1. Taxonomy (NCBI): domain Eukaryota; kingdom Metazoa; phylum Chordata; class Chondrichthyes; order Heterodontiformes; family Heterodontidae; genus Heterodontus; species Heterodontus francisci. Next base: position 140,997,069 of record NC_090374.1, read on the forward strand.
GACAAGCAAGACCTTCAGAGATGTCTTGGATTTTTCAACTTCTTGGCACCATACATTCCAAAATTTTCCAACAAAGCCTCATCACTGAGAGAGCTCTTAAAGAAAGACGTACCATTTGTGTGGCTGGAGGACCATCAGCATATGTTTGAGTCTCTTAAGCAAGCATTGTCAGCAGAAACCTATACCCTGCAGTACTACGATCTGAAGAAGAAGACAACACTGGAAGTCGATGGCTCACAGAAAGGGCTATGAGTGTGCATCCTACAGGATGGCAAACCAATTGCATTCGGGTCCAAATGTTTATCCTCAGCACAGTCCAACTACTCAAACATAGAGTGTGAAACACATGCTCCGGTGTTTGGGATCACAAGGTTCCACACCTACCTGTTCAGTAAGCAGTTCACGGTAGAAACCGGCCACAAAGCACTGGAGATGATCTGGCACAAACCATTGACAAGCATACCACCTCGACTACAGTGGCTTTTAGTGAAAGTACAGGGGTACGATTTCAACATCTGCTATAAACCGGGTACCAAAATGGTCACCTCGAATACACTGAGCAGATTGCCAAACCCGAGCAAGGATGAAGAAGTTCCACTGGATCTGTAAGTAGACAACATGGGCATCGAGGTGGAAGATATGTTCAAAATCGATTTATTGCATTTTGGTCAGCACATATGTGGCCAACTACAATCAGAAACAGCAAATGACCCACAACTGAGGGCCCTGTGGAGAATCATCATAGAAGGTTGGCCTGACATGATGAAAGAGGTTCCAGAAAGCCTCAGATGCATTTGGCCTTACATAAATGAACTTGGTATCTCGAGAAGCATCACCTTCAAGGGAAAACAAGTGATTGTGTCAGGACAGCTTGTCACAATTTCACCTAGGCCATATGGGGATAGAGCGAACAAGATGACTGGTGCAAGACACTGTTATTGGCCAGGGATCAAAAATGACATCGAAAGGTTAGTGCGGATGTGCGAGGCATGCCAGAGCCACCAGCCACAACAATGCAAAGAACCTTTACACCCTCACGAGAGTAAGTCAGTCCTTTGGTCTAAAATCACCACTGATCTATTTTCCGTTAATGGAGAAAACTTTATCTTAGTCACTGACTATTTCTCCAAATTTCCAATTGTCAGACAAGTAAAAGACACTTCAAGCGCAGTCATCACAGACACATTGAGTGTCATATTCAGTCTATTCGGTGCACCTGAAGAAATCATTTCTGACAATGGGCCACAGTATACAGGCGAACCTTTCAGGGATATGTGTGCCAAATGGGGTGTAAACCATGTGACATCCTCACCACATTACCCGAGATCTAATGGTCTCACCAAGCGAATGGTTCGCATAGTCAAAGCACATCCTAAAGTGTAGGAAAATAAAACAAGATTTTCATGTTGCCATGCTCCACCTCTGAGCTACAGCTATGGATATGGGCTTACTGTCACCAGCAGAGATCATGTTTGGCAGACAAGTGCAGACGACTCTGCCAGAGAAATAGGGGAGAATGAAGATAGTGAATGACCAACAAGCAGGGGCAGAACTACCTCAGCTACATGTAGGACAAAAGGTCAGGGTCATACACCCCACAATGAAAACATGGCTGCCTGCAGGTGTTCGGCGTGTGCGGCGAGCCTATGTCCTACGAGATTACAACATCTGGCGGAGCAGTGTTGAGAAGGAACAAAAGCCATCGAAGAGAGGTGTGCAGTACTCCAATTTTGCACGGCGGACTCGAGGAAGCACGTTCCATTGGTGGGGGTGTGACAGAACAACAGGTTGACAGCCAACGCATGGACAACATGCCTGCAAACCCAGGACAGCCAAGGGTGAAATCCACATCCCCAGAAGGTTATATTATAACCAGATCTGGAAGAATTGACAAACCACCGAAACGATATATGGACTCTTAAGCCTCTGCATTTGTAAATTTCACAATCTCCATCCATGTGTAAATAATTTTTATGTTATCCAATTTTAAGTATTTTTACTTTTAGCATACAAGACTTATCTTTGGAAAGAAAGGGAATGTTGTATGAGTACCTTTAAGAGTGATGTCCCTTTAAGATCTTAGTATGATAATGAGCTAAGTGCCAGGACGCAGTCATGCGACTTGGAGCCAGCATCGCTCTGTAACTGTAACACCTCAAGGCAGGTTTTGTAAATAGTTAGCTCTGTACTGTATATAATTGTTAGCTGCAATAAACCTGTTTGAGATCTTCAACCAACTGGACTCCACGCATCTCATTTATGTTGCATCAGACAACATAAAAAGAACCCATACATATCCTGCTTTTAACATCTGACCTAGCTGAATATATAGCCATATAAATAACATTTATAAGACAACAAACCCATAAAAAATCTTATAATTCTGAATAAATGTACCCATAAAATCACCCACTGCACATTAAAATCATTTGCAAGATTTCAAGATTATCCTATCTCTAAAGCCTTGGGTTTGGGTTCTGTTACATTCCCCTGATCCAATAAGTCGCGGACTCCAGGTTTGATTGGTGTATATTATATTGGTGGACTGGATACCCATCCACCCCCCACCCCGCTTACAAAGGTGGTGCCTTTGCACCCTTTTGGAGACATTAGGCTGAATTTTACTGGCCCCTCGATGGCACGGGAAAATGTTGCAGGGAGAGGCCTACCTCGACCCGCGACGTCGAGAGGGGCCGCCGCAAATTATCGGCAGCGGAGGGACCTCGGTGTGGTCCCTCACTGCCTGGCGGTGGGTCCTTCATCTAAATATTCAAATGAACCTAAATTAGATGCTAATAAACTTACCTGCAGGTGGCGGACGTCCCGCCGATTTCACCAACTCCGAACATAGCTCGCGCGTCTTTGGAACTCCTTATGGAGTTCTGAGGTGAGAACTGAGTGGGGAGTAATAACATTTTCAGGGTGGGAGGGTTGGAGGAGCGGGAAAAACATTTTCTATTGGCTGTGGGGATGGTGGGAAGAGGTTGAAGAGCAAAGAGTGCAAAGTTTAGGGTTTAAAGTTCAGGACTGCCAAGAATGTTTTTTTGGGGGAGAGGGAAATAAATCTATTGTGTGATCATGGCAGCAGGGTGGGGGGCGGGGGCGGGGGGAGGTGGTGGTGGAAGTGGCGCTTTTATGTGAAATTTACTGCTTTTATTAAAAATTAAATTCCTGATTCCTTTAAAAATGGTTCCGGCATCTGCGCAGTGGTGCCGGATGCCGTTGCCGGGGATGCGGTGGCCACCCCCTCTACATCATTGGGAGCGGCCGCTCCACCTCTACTATTTAAATGAACCCCTGCGCAAAATATCGTGGGTGCTCCTCGGCTGCCTTTCCGTGTCAGAAGGCCGCCGAGTTGAAAGCACGGCCATAATTTCACTGGCGGTACTACAGTGAACCCAATAGAGGAGCCCCCATTACATTTTGTCCCCTGCCCCAACCCCACCATTTACATGTCAGTGCCCTTGTAAAGTGGAGGCTCCACTACTTAAAAGGCAAAGTTAGACAACCCAACTAGGTTGGAACCTGGCGTACCCGGGTTCCAATCTATTTTTGAGTCAGATCCAAGAAAAAAGTTTCCATGACAACAACTGCCATCACATTTCATCTATTCCCTTGTACTGTTGAATAGGTAAGCCTCGACTTCTCTTCAGGCCAAATACATTTTCATTTTAAAGTTCAGTATCTCACTTCTCAATTCCCCCCTTCCCGGCTATTATATCCTAGTTTGCAGCTTCTTGTCAAGCTCCCCTTGCTCAGAATGTGACCATGTTAAACCATCACAACAGTACTCGAGAACCCATACTATCTATAAGTAATGCCATGGCAATTTAGGTAGTAACTACTGATTGATGTCGAATCCAACTTTTCATTCAGAATCTTACTTAAAAGAGATTTATTCCCTCTTGCAACCAGCAAGTCACTGAAAGTTGAACATAGCAACCTAAGTAGCAACCTAAGAAGTCGGAACAGGAGAAGGCCATGCAACTCCTTGAGCCTGTGCCTCATTTAATAAGGTCATAGCTGATCTACCTCAACTCCACTTTCCTGCCCTATCCTTTGCTTCTCTGAAGTTGGATAAAGGTTCGCCTATTATATGGGCCCTCTTATCCAGAGAGTTCCATCTGAAAGCTTAATCCATTGTGTTCTTTCAGATGAAGACTGAGGGAGTATTGTAGATTTGCAACACACTCTTTTACATGTGCAGTTGCTTTAAAGTCATAGGGCTAAAAGTTCATCTGCCCCATCTTTTGGGCACAGGGGTAACGATTTGCAACAGTCCCATGCCAGTTCCATTGGAGGTAGGCAGCATTCAAATTTGGTGCTCCCACCTCATTACTATGATTGTAGTGTAGAGCTGAGTGAATTCCTAGCTGCTGGTTTCTTCTGCCCTGCTGCCTGCTGCCTCTGTGCTCAGTCAAACAGCATTGTGCTACGAGCACATTGTACAACCAGCCTGCTCTTCTTAAAGGCAGTCTGTCCCTCTTAAAGGGAAACAGTGCTGAATGGTATTGCTGGAAATTAAAAGATGGAAAATGGAACATGAGAGCAGAGAGAGGGTTCCAGGGTGACAGATGTGGTGCTGGAGGCATTAGTGGTGGAGGTAGACAGGAGGAGAGATGCTATGGTTCTGTGGCCGTTCAGAAGGCCCTCAAAGGCCACCCTCAGAAGGGAGTGGGAGCAGAAAGCCAGGGAGGGCAACTCCCAGAGTCTGGACCCAAGGACCTGACAGCAGTGCCACAAGATGTGTAATGGCCTCATACGGTGGTCAAGGTCTGTGAATGCATCTTCACATGACAGCTCCTACCCACCACATCACTAGTCTCTCATGCTGCTCAATTCACCACACTCCCATCATTCATGCAGCAGCACACCCTAGGTCTCAGGACTCATCCTGATACTCCATTACACTTTCAGCCCCCCAGCCAGATCTCACTGCCTTCACATACCTCCAACTATTCAGCGGTGCCATGCACATCACCCAAAAACACTGCTACAAAATCACTGACATTATGCCTTCTCTCTTGTAGGCCAAGGTGACACATCATAGAATGGAGCAGAGCAGAACCACTGTGGTCAAGAATGCCTGCATCTCCTGAGCCCACCAGAGGTGAACTATTTATTTATTTAGAGATACAGCACTGAAACAGGCCCTTCGGCCCACCAAGTCTGTGCCAACCATCAACCACCCATTTATACTAATTTTTCATTAATCCCATATTCCTACCACATCCCCACCTTCCCTCAATTCCCCTACCACCTACTTATACGAGGGGCAATTTATAATGGCCAATTTACCTATCAACCTGCGTGTCTTTGGCTATGGGAGGAAACCGGAGCACCTGGTGAAAACCCACACGGTCACAGGGAGAACTTGCAAACTCCGCACAGGTAGTACCCAGAATTGAACCTGGGTTGCTGGAGCTGTGAGGCTACAGTGTTAACAACTGCGCCATTGTGCCGCCCCAACATCTCCCTTCCCTCACATCAACCTTCACCTTCTGATTTCCTGCTTTTAGATACAAAAGAACTGCTGCCTGCCCAGCAGCAGCCCAAGGAGGAAGAGGAACAGCAAAGCACTAATGATGAGGCCCCCTCATTTGATCTGATTGTAGCCACCAGCTCAGATATTGGCACTGTACATATCTTGGAGGAAAGCGTAGAGTTGAGATCAGCACCAGGTGAGTCAACTGGGCATGAATGGGCTGCAGCCAGGCCACAGGGAAAGGATCGGCCATTTGCCAGCTCACCGGAATGCGAGGTCACAGATCAGTTCTGCTACAATGGACTCAGATGAGGACCTCAAAGGGGTGGCATACAGAAAGGCACAGATGAACATACACAGCTCGATGCTGGGTGCATTGCCTGGCCTACGAGTCAGCCTCCTATCACTGTCAAGGAGCATGGAGGAATCTGGCTGAAACTTCGCAGATGGCATTGCAGAGCTCTTGTCCTCTCAGCAGCCTCTGCTCCATCTCCCTGCCATGCTGCGGACCCAGAGTTTCTGTCACTGCTGTCCCTATACCTGTTGCAGCCTTTGTGTTGGCAGGTCACCTAATCCTCTGCTTTCCCTTTGAGGATGCAGCTTCAGTCTCTGGCAAAACCATGATCTCAACCACAACACTTCCAAAAACACTCAAGAGTACTTCCAGGTAGTTTGGAATAGCAGAAGCTTTTCAACATCACCTTACCATCAATTTTGGTGCCTAGCCCTTTAAGGAATCCTCATGCAGGGCCCATCTTGCAACTTAACACTTGTCGTTTGAACAGTAACATGCAAATTTGTTGCCTGGGCCTGGGAGGTCCAAATTAGGTATCCTGGCGTCGTATCAGTCAGTTGGGCTGTGCGATGTCAGGATAATGCTTCTTCACAGGCTTCTGGTACACACTGAGGATGCCCACCCAGGTGCCCTTCTCAAGAGCTCATGCCACATAGACAGTGCCGGGAGCAGCTGACGGCACAACGTAACCCAGCAAAAAGGCACTAAGTCTTCAGAGCACCGATGAAATTTGTATCCATAGTTTACAAACCTTTTGTTCTGTGCTGATACCTTTCATTTGGCTGAGGAAAGACTGTATCGGCCATTGGGAGCAAGATTGTCCTGAATTTTAAGTGCCCGTGCCAGGCAGAAATGGTGTTGGAAGATCTAATACAAACTTCTGTTCTGTAGAAGCTGCTACTGTCTCTTTGCTTCAGTGGGTATTCTTTATTTTCAGCACTTCATCCAACAGAACAGAAACTTAGTGATTCCTATCACACTCTTCACTTGGTTTGAAAAAAAATCCATCAATAATGAGATTCCTTTAATGAAATGTAGGACATTGTAATCGAAATAAAATGTTTGAACTGAAATAATTACTGAGATTCAAACCAGTCGGATCCTTTTATTTTGTTATGGATTTCAACATCAACCCATAAAATGTTCAAATATTAAAAAGAAGTCAATCAACTTTGAAGAAGGAATCTCTACATGAATGCATGACCTTTTCTAGATTTTCACAATAGAGATATTGTAAAGGTCTTTCACTAGTCAGTATCATTCTTTTGCAATGATATCAAATCATCTGCTGAGTAACAAGTGCATTAAGCAGTCCAACATACATGTAGTTTTATATCTATAGATATGTTTATGACCTAACAAAGATGAGGGGCTGAAAAGTCCAGTTGGTCCATCAAGCCTGCCCCACACTCCTGATGCCTGGAGCAGGATAATTAGACTTCCTACACCCCCAGTAGCCATGTAATCTCCTGGGAAAGGCAAAAAAAGCAGGAAGAAAACCAGGATCAATAGGGAAAATAAAACCCTGGAAAATTCCTCTCCGATCCCCTTGGGCGATCAGAACCTATCCAGGGAATCACATTGACCATGCGTTAAGCATTACTCAACTTAAGTTTTTTATGATGCAATCTCTGCATCACCATTTTACAACAAGTTTTATATGGGACTTTTTGTGGGCTGCTCCCACCCCGCCCCCCCAGTTATTCTACTCAGATAGCACCAACTGCCAGATTCATGGTCCCAATGTTGACCAGGTTTAAGACCATATGGTTAGAGCATTTCTATGCCTCCTCGAAGCCATCAGTTCCATGTAAACATGTGTTAATAAGTCACATGGTGAATTTCTGTGGTCTCCTACATTTTATTTGGTGAATCCATCTAGAATGTGTGATGGTTGGCTTCTGTGATTAATGCTTGAAAAAGTCCTCTCACTGATTAATTTTGGAAGAGTTATGCATCAAGCTTTTTTAAAAAAAACTTACCAACTGCTACTTTTGCAAAGTTCCATCTGATTAACCTACAGGTGGTGACCAATTTGATCAATTACTTCAGCTATCCTATGTAGTCTAAACAGAGTGCAGATTGTAAACTGAGTGTGGACATTCGAGTTTGGTGAGTAGCGAGTTAGATTTTCTACTTTTCCAACCCTCCAGTATTTGGTTCTTGCTTTGGTACAGTGGAAGGAGCTATTTGGTGAGTAACTGGTAAGCTATTCTACTTATAATAAATAGTCAGTAAAGTTAAGGTATGGCAGGGCAGCTCTACTGAGTGGAATGTACAGCCTATGACATGTGGGAAGTCATGAACACACCATATGTCCTAGACAGACACATTTGCAGCAAGTGTCACCGGACAGAAGCTTGAGCTCTGTGTTTCGGAACTCGAGCGGCGGCTGGAGTCACTGGTGTGCATCCACGAGGCAGAGGACTACATGGACAGCACGTTTAGGCAAGTGGTCACACCACAGTTTAGGAGTATGCAGACAGATAGTGAATAGGTGACCGCCAGGCAGCCTATGAAAACCAGGCAGGTAGTGCAGGAGTACCCTGATATGATCTCACTCGCTTATCAGTTTTCCATTTTCGATACTGGTGCAGGTGATGGTTCCTCAGAGGAGTGCAGTCAGAGCCAAATTTGTGGCACCACAGTTGGCTCAGCTGCACAGGAGGGGAGGAAGAAGAGTGGAAGAGCAGTTGCGATAAGGGATTTGTTAGTTAGGGGAACAGACTGGTATTTCTGCGGCAGTAAACGTGACTCCATGATGGTGTGTTGCCTCCCTGGTGCCAGGGTCAAGGATGTCACGGAACGGCTGCAGGACATTCTTCTGGGGGAGAGTGAACAGCCAGAGGTCATGGTCCACATTGGTACCATTGATATAGGTAAAAAGGGGGATGAGGTCCTGAAAGAAGATTTTAGGGAGCTAGGAAGGAGATTAAAAAGCAGGACCTCAAAAGCAGTAATCTAAGGATTACTCCCAGTCCCACATGCAAGCGAGCAAAAGAATAGGAGAACTGAGTGATTGAACACATGGCTGGAGAACTGGTGTAGGATGCAGGGCATCAGATTTCTGAGACATTGGGACTGGTTCTGGGGCAGGTGGGACCTGTACAAGATGGACGGGTTGCATTAGCAGGACTGGGACAAATATCCTCGCAGGGAGATTTGCTAGTGCTGTTGGAGAAGCTTTAAACTAAATTGTCAGGGGGATGGGATCCTGAAAGGGAGCTCAGATTGGAGGGAAGCAAAACTGGTAACTTGTCAAGAGCGTGGGAACAGGAGCAAGGATTAACGAGGAATGCCAAGGTGCACAGAATACTGGGGGAGATAGCTCTGGAGGAGCTAATAGTACATTATTAGGTGCGGTGAGAGTAAGGGAGAAAGTAATAAAGTCTGAATCAGGGTTAATGTGCATGGAGTGTGGTTAATAAGACTGGTGAGGCACAGGCGCAGATTGCCATGTGCAAATATGATGTTGTGGCTATAACAGAGACCTGGCTCAAAGAAGGGCAGGACTGGGTGTTAAATATTCCTGGATACAAGGTGTTCAGGAAAGATAGGAAAGGGGAAAAAGAGGAAGGGGTGGCAGTATTGATTAAGGAGAGCATTGAAGTGCTGGAGAAAAAGGATGTCCCAGAGGGGTTGAGGACAGAATCAATTTGGCTAGAGCTAAGGAACAAAAAAAGGTGCGGTTACGTTGCTCGGTGTTGTCCAAAGGCCACCAACTAGTGGGAAGGACGTGGAGGAACAAATTTGCAAGGAAATTACAGAGAGGTGCAAAAATTATAGGGTAGTTATAATGGGGGACCTTAATTATTCAAGCATGGACTGTGATAATAGTAGTGTAAAGGGCAGTGAAGGGCAAGAGTTCCTCGAGTGTATTCAGGAAAATTTTCGACAAACGTATGTTGCTAGTCTAACAAGAAAGGAGGCACTGCTAGACCTGGTTCTTGGGAATAAGGTAGGCCAAATGGATCAAGTTTCAGTAGGGGAGCATTTAAGGGATTGTCATCATTGTATCATAAGGTTTAGGCTGACTATGGAAAGGGACAAAGAGCGATCCAGGGTAAGAATAATTAACTGGGGGAAGGACAACTTCAATGCTATAAGAATGAAGCTGGGGCGAATAGGTTGGAGTCAAAAGCTGGCAAGAAAACCAGTAGTTGAACAATGGGCTACCTTCAAAGAAGAGATAGTTCAGGCACAGTCCAGGTATGTTCCCTCGAAGGGGAAAAGTAGAGCAAACAAATCCAGAGCTCCCTGGATGACAAAAGAGGTAGAGATTAAGATAAAGAAGAAAAAGTGTGCGTATGACAGATGACAGGTAGAAAATACTATTGAGGACCAGGCTGAATATAGAAGGTCCAGAGGGGAAGTGAAAAAGCAAATAAGTGAAGCAAAGAGGGAGCATGAAAAGAGATTGGCAGCTAGCATTAAGGGAAATCCCAAAGTTTTCTTTCAGTATATCGATAGTAAAAGGATGATAAAAGGAGGAGTGGGGCCGATTATGGACCAGAGAAGGGATTTACACATGGAGGTAGAGGGCATAGCTGAGATATTAAATGGATACTTTACCAAGGAAGAAGATGCAACCCAGGCAATGTTGAAAGAGGAGGTAAGTCAAACACTAGAGGGGTTTAAAATTGATGAAGAGGAAATATTAGACAGACTGTCAGTACTTAAAGTAGATAAAACACCAGGACCAGATGAGATGCATCCAAGGATGCTGAGGGAAGTGAGGGTGGAAATCGCAGAGGCACTGGCCATAATTTTTCAGTCTTCCTTGGACTCGGGGGTGGTGCCAGTGGACTGGAGAATTGCGTATGTTATACCCTTGTTCAAAAAAGACTGTAAAGATAAACCCAACAATTACACGTCAGTCAGTTTAACTTCGATGGTGCGAAACCTTCTAGAAAAATAATTTGTGACAAAATCATTAGTCACATGGACAAATGCTAGTTAATTAAGGAAAGCCAGCATGGATTTTTTATGGGAAAATCATGTTTAACTAACTTGCTGGAGTTTTTTGAGGAGGTACAGAAAGGGTTGATGAAGGCAATGCAATTGACGTGGTGTACATGGACTTTCAAAAGGCATTTGATACAGTGCCACACAACAGATTTTTGAGAAAACTTGCAGCTCATAGAATAAAAGGGATGGCAGCAAAATGGATATGAAATTGGCTGAGTAACAGGAAACAATGAGTTGTGGTTAATGGATGTTTTTCGGTCTGGAGGAAGGTTTGGAGTGGAGTTCCCCAGGGATCAGTGTTGGGACCCTTGCTTTTCCTGATATATAATAATGACCTAGACCCTGGTGTACAGGGCACAATTTCAAAGTTTGCAGATGATACAAAACTTGGAAGCATTGTGAACTGTGAGCAGGATAGTGTAGAACTTCAAAAGGACATAGACAAGTTGGTGGAATGGGCAGACAGGTGGCAGATGAAGTTGAATGCAAAGAAATGTGAAGTAATTCATTTTGGGAGGAAAAACATGGAGAGACAATATAGAATAAAGGGTACAATTCTAAAGTGGATGCCGGAGCAGAGGGACCTGCGTGTACATGTGCATAAGTCATTGAAGGTGGCAGGACAGGTTGAGAGCGCGGTTAATAAAGCATGCAGTATCCTGGGCTTTATTAATAAGGGCATAGAATACAAGAGCAAGGAAGTTATATTGAACTTGTAAAAGACACTAGTTCAGCCTCAGCTGGAGTATTGTGTCCAATTCCGGGCGCTGCACTTTAGGAAAGATTGAGGGCATTGGAGAGAGTACAGAAAAGATTCATGAGAATGGTTCCAGGGATGAGGAATTTCAGTTATGAAGGTAGATTGGAGAAGTTAGGACTGTTTTCCTTGGAGAATAGAAGGCTGAGAGGTGATTTGATAGATGTATTCAAAATCTTGAGGGGTCTGGGCAGAGTAGATAGAGAAAAACTGTTCCCACTCATGAAAGGATTGAGAACGAGAGGGCACAGATTGAAAGTATTTGGTAAGAGAAGCAAAAGTGACATGAACAAAACTTTTTCACGCCGCGAGTGGTTAAGGTCTGGAATGCGCTGCCTGAGAGCATGGTACAGGCAGGTTCAATTGAAGTATTCAAAAGGGAATTAGACAGTTTTATGAAAAGGAAGAATGTGGGTTATGGGGACAAGGCAGGGGAATGGAACTGAGGGAATTGGTCTTTTGGAGAACCAGTGCAGACACGATGGGCCGAATGGCCTCCTTCTGCACTTAATGATTCTGTGATTCCAGTCATGGCTGCTTGCTGTCTGCTGTCTTGTTGTGATGCCAAAACTTATGAATTAGGATGATCTGCTTTAAAATGCATGTTTCCCTAGCTGATGGTGGAGAGATTACCTGTGATTGCCTGAAATGATCCTGTGCTGCAGAAGTCACCTTTGACGTCAGTGACAGAGCAATGCATGCATGACTTCACATCTTCATGCAGCAGGTCACAAACATGTCCTATTACCTCTTTGGTAAAGTACACTCTTCTTGGAAAGGTCATACTATAACCTGTACTACCTGTATATTCTTTACGGGTCAGCACCCCCCCTGAATAGTGCCTGACTTAAGCTCATTTGCTGCTCTTCTTCCTTCTCCTCCATAATAGTGGTATGCTCCTATGAAAAGGGGTAGCTGCTCCTGAGGTGTGGGTGTGTGGGGGTTGAAAACCAAACATAAAGACAGAAAATTCTGGAGATATAACACTACAGCATGCATGTGACATCACTGACAAGTTCCCCTCTCGGAACTCAGCCTGACTGACAGATTTGGCTTCCAGTTGGGTGGGGAACACGAGGCCACAGGACCAGGTGGGGGATGGGTGGGGATCCATTCCTGGGGTGGGAGGTTGGTTTGAGTTGGAGACTGTGGTTGGGGGTTCAATCTGATGTGGGGTCTAATCCGAGGGGGTGTGAGTCAGAAGCCTGAGGGGAAGGGCTTCTGATCCTCGGAGGCCGATGCAAAGATGGGGGTTGGGAGGCTTTGGGGAGAGGTGCAATCCTGGCATGGGGTGACGCAATGCCGGGGTAGGCAGTGTCGGAGGCCTCAGTGTGAAGGAGGGCTATCGGAGGCCTTGGCGGGGCTGTAGGTAGAGGCTTCAGGATGAGGGGAGGTCAAATAACTTGAGTGAGGAAAAAGGGGTCAGAGGCCTCGGGGAGGGGCGGGGGGGTTGCTTGGAGGCCTTGTTGTGGAGGTTGGGATTGGAGGTGGTGAGGAGGATCACCGGCCTGGCGGAGGGACTTAGAAGCCTCAGGGTGGATGCAGGAACGGAGGGCTCGAGGGCAGGAGCAATTGGAGGTGGGGCTGGGATCAGGGGCCTTGGGGCAGGAAGGAGGATTAGAGGCCTGGGGGAGGAGGTTGTCAAAATCAGAAAAGTCGGGGTGTTGTCTGATCACAGAGAGTTGGTGCCTACCTTCTGGATCCAACAGTCCTCACTTCCCTGTAGCTGCCAGGTTTCATGGGCTGTCCAACTAAATATAAATGCTGCAAAAAATCAGGCACGCAGCTTCGTAATAATATTAAACACTTTTGCCCGCCTCCTTGGAATGAGTTGACTGTCCACACCCCTGCTCTGCCTCTGATAAACAACAACTGATATTTACATAGCACCTTTAATGTAAAAAAATGTCCCAGTGCTCTTCAAAGGAGCAGTATAAAGCAAAATATGACACAGAATACATAAGGAAATATCAGGGCAGATAACGAAAAGCTTGGTCAAAGAGGTAGGGTTTAAGAAGCTTCAGGGGGGATAGAGGGGGAACGCAGCTGTACTGCGGGAGGACACCTCAGAGGGGTCGTGCAGCGAGGCAATATGGGTGGAGCTCAGGAATAGGAAGGGTGCAGTCACGATGTTAGGGGTTTACTACAGGCCTCCCAACAGCCAGCGGGTGGTAGAGGAGCAGATATGTAGACAGATTTTGGAAAGATGTAAAGGTAACAGGGTTGTAGTGGTGGGTGATTTTAACTTCCCCTATATTGACTGGGACTCACTTAGTGCTCGGGGCTTGGATGGGGCAGCATTTGTAAGGACCATCCAGGAGAGCTTCTTGAAACAATATGCAGATAGTCCAAGTAGGGATAGGGCCGTACTGGACCTGGTATTGGGGAATGAGCCCGGCCAAGTGGTCGAAGTCTCAGTCGGGGAGCATTTCGGGAACAGTGACATTAATTCCGTAAGTTTTAAGGTACTTGTGGATAAGGATAAGAGTAGTCCTCGGGTGAAGGTGCTAAATTGGGGAAAGGCTAATTATAACAATATTAGGCAGGAACTGAAGAATTTAGATTGGGGGCGGCTGTTTGAGGGTAAATCAACATCTGGCATGTGGGAGTCTTTCAAACATCAGTTGATTAGAATCCAGGACCGGCATGTTCCTGTGAGGAAGAAGGATAAGTTTGGCAAGTTTCGGGAACCTTGGATAACGAGGGATATTGTGAGCCTAGTCAAAAAGAAAAAGGAAGCATTCGTAAGGGCTAATGAAGGCTGGGAACAGATGAAGCCCTGAGGAATATAAGGAAAGTAGGAAGGAACTTAAGCAAAGAGTCAGGAGGGCTGAAAGGGGGCATGAAAAGTCATTGGCAAACAGGATTAAGGAGAATCCCAAGGCTTTTTATACGTATATAAAGAGCAAGAGGGTAACCAGGGAAAGGGTTGGCCCACTCAAGGACAGAGGAGAGAATCTATGTGTGGAGCCAGAGGAAATGGGCGAGGTGCTAAATGAGTACTTTGCATCAGCATTCACCAAAGAGAAGGACTTGGTGGATGATGAGCCTAGGGAAGGGAGTGTAGATAGTCTGGGTCATGTCGTTATCAAAAAGGAGGTGGTGTTGGGCGTCTTGCAAAGCATTAAGGTAGATAAGTCCCCAAGGCCTGATGGGATCTACCCCAGAATACTAAGGGAAGCAAGGGAAGAAATTGCTGGAGCCTTGACAGAAATCGTTGTATCCTCATTGGCTACAGGTGAGGTCCCAGAGAACTGGAGAATAGCCAATGTTGTTCCTTTGTTTAAGAAAGGTAGCAAGGATAATCCAGGAAATGATAGGCCGGTGAGCCTTACGTCAGTGGTAGGGAAATTATTGGAGAGGATTCTTCGGGACAGGATTTACTCCCATTTGGAAACAAATGGACTTATTAGCGCCAGGCAGCATGGTTTTGTGAAGGGGAGGTCGTGTCTCACTAATTTGATTGAGTTTTTTGAGGAAGTGAAGAAGATGATTGATGAAGGAAGGGCAGTGGATGTTGGCTGTATGGACTTCAGTAAAGCCTTTGACAAGGTCCCTTATGGCAGATTGATACAAAAGGTGAAGTCACACGAGATCAGAGGTGAGCTGGCAAGATGGATACAGAACTGGCTCGGTCGTAGAAGACAGAGGGTAGCAGTGGAAGGGTGCTTTTCTGAATGGAGGGATGTGACTAGTGGTGTTCTGCAGGGATCAGTGCTGGGACCTTTGCTGTTTGTATTATATATAAATGATTTGGAGGAAAATGTAGCTGGTCTGATTAGTAAGTTTGAGGACGACACAAAGGTTGGTGGAGTTGTGGATAGTGATGAGGATTGTCAAAGGATACAGCAGGATATAGATCGGTTGGAAACTTGGGCGGAAAAATGGCAGATGGAGTTTAATCTGGACAAATGTGAGGTAATGCATTTTGGAAGATCTAATACAGGTGGGAAATATACAGTAAATGGCAGAACCCTTAGGAGTATTGACAGGCAGAGAGATCTGGGCGTACAGGTCCACAGGTCACTGAAAGTAGCAACGCAGGTGGATAAGGTAGTCAAGAAGGCATACGGCATGCTTGCCTTCATCGGTCGGGGCATAGAGTATAAAAATTGGCAAGTCATGTTGCAGCTGTACAGAACCTTAGTTAGGCCACACTTAGAATATTGCGTGCAATTCTGGTCGCCACACTACCAGAAGGATGTGGAGGCTTTGGAGAGGGTACAGAAGAGGTTTACCAGGATGTTGCCTAGTCTGGAGGGCATTAGCTATGAGGAAAGGTTGGAAAACTCAGATTGTTTTCACTGGAACGACGGAGGTGGAGGGGCGACATGATCGAGGTTTACAAAGTTATGAGTGGCATGGACAGAGTGGATAGTCAGAAGCTTTTTCCCAGGGTGGAAGAGTCAGTTACTAGGGGACATAGGTTTAAGGTGCGAGGGGCAAAGTTTAGAGGGGATGTGCGAGGCAAGTTCTTTACACAGAGGGTGGTGAGTGCCTGGAATTTGCTGCCGGGGGAGGTGGTAGAAGCAGGTACGATAGCGACGTTTAAGTGGCATCCTGACAAATACATGAATAGTATGGGAATAGAGGGATACGGTATCCGGAAGTGCAGAAGGTTTTAGTTTAGACAGGCAACAAGATCGGAGCAGGCTTGGAGGGACGAATGGCCTGTTCCTCTGCTGTACTGTTCTTTGTTCTTTGAGTGGCACAGTGGCTAGCACTGCAGCCTCACAGCTCCAGCAACCCGGGTTCGGTTCTAGGTACAGTCTGTGCGGAGTTTGCAAGTTCTCCCTGTAACTGCGTGGGTTTCCTCTGGTTTTCTCCCACATGCCAAAGACTTGTGGGTTGATAGGTAAATTGGCCATTATTAAAAAAAATTTGCCCTGAGTGGTGGTCGGAGAATTGAGGGAATGTGGGGATGTGCGAGGGAAAAAATGGGATCAATGTAGGATTAGTATAAATGGGTGGTTGATGGTCAACGTGGATTCATTGGGCTAAAGGGCCTGTTTCAGTGCTGTATGACTCTGTGAACCTCTTAAAGGAGGAAAGAGGCAGAGAGGTATAGGGAGGGAATTCTGGAGCTTAGGGGCTAGGCAACTGAAGGCATGGCCACCAATGGTGGAGCAATTAAAATCAGCACACACAGGAGGCCAGAATTACAGGAATTCAGGTATATTGGAGGATTGAGGGGCTGGAGGAGATAATAGGGAGGAGTGAACCCACGGAGGGATTTGAAAACTTGGATGAGAATTTTAAAATCAAGACGTTGCTTGACTGGGAACCAATGTAGGTCAGTGAGTGTAGGGTGATAGGTGAACGGGACTTCGTGTGAGTTAAGACATGGGCAGCAGAGTACTGGGTGACCTCAAATATACAGAGGATAGAATGTGGGAGACCACCCAGGAGTGCATTGGAATAGTCAAGTCTAGAAGTAACACAGGCATGAATGAGGGCTTCAGCAGCAGGTGAGTGGAGGCAGGGGCAAAGTCGGCTGATGTAACAGAGGTGGAAATAGGCGGACTGAGGGATGACAATAATATGTGGTTGGAAGCTCAACTCAGAATAAAATGTGACACCAAGGTTACAAACAGACTCGCTTAATCTCATACTGTTGCCGGGAGAGGGATGAAGTCAGTAGCTGGAGAACAGAGTTTGCTGTGGGGACCAAAACAATGGCTTCAGTCTTCCCAATATTTAATTGGAGGAAATTTCTGCTCATCTGGTACTGGATGTTGGATAAGCAGTTTGATAAATTAGCAACAGTAGAGGAGCCGAGAGGTGAGGTACAGCTGGGTGTCATCAGTGTACATGTAAAAACGAACACTGTGCTTTTGGATGATGTCGCCAAGGGGCAGATGAAAAATAGGAGGAGATCAAGGATACATACTTGAGGATACCAGAGTTAACAGTGGGGGAGCAGGAAGAGAAGCCATTGCAAGTGATACTCTGGCTGCAATCAGATAGATAAGATGGAACCAGGTGAGAGCAGTCCCACCCAACTGGCCGACAGTGAAGAGGCATTGGAGGAAGATGGTGTGATCAGCTAGGTCAAAGGCTGCAGACAGGTTGACAAGGACGAGGGGGGATAGTTTACCTCTGTCACAGCCAAATAGGAGTGAACGCATTAGAGGCAGGTTGGGATTCAACTTTTTAACACTTTAATCTCCCATCCTATTCCAAACCCACCTATATTTGGGGTTAGAATTCCCTTCAATGTTTCAAGCTGATTGCTTCACATCAGAACTGTAAAATATTCAAGATGTAACAAATTTTAAGTAAGTAGAGGGGCAGGGAAAGATGGAGGGGATGAAAGAACAAAAGGGAAGAATTTGATAGGGTGTGTGGCAGCAGAGATTAATTAACAAAAGGGATGATAATGCAAGGCAAAAGGAAATGGTAATGAAAGAAGTAAAAATGCAGAAGATGAGTCTTGAGGAGGTGTAAATGACAATAGCAGAATCATATGAACAGCTGCTGTCTGAAAAAGTGGAGGCATTGGTAATGATCTGAAATTGTTGAGCTCTATGTTGAATCCAGAAAGCTGCAAAGTGCCCAACTGAAAGATGAGGTGCTGCTCCTTGTGCTTATGTTGAGCTTTATTGGAACAGTACAGGAGACTGAGGACAGAGAGGTTAGAGTAGGAGTGGAATGGAGAACTAAAATGACAAGCTACTGGAAGCTCGGGGTCACGTTTGCGGACTGAACAGAGGTGTTCCTCAAAACAGTCACCTAATCCGCATTTGGTTTCCCAGTGTGGAGGAGGCCGCATTGCGAGCAGTGAATACGCTGTACTAAAATGTTTTATCTGAAGGAACCTCCTGAATGTGCTGCGTCATAAGGGTTTCCAGCATGCAAGTGAATAGAAGTTTCCCAGCATCATCTGTGCAATAGGCCTGTTAATTAATTGCCCTTTACCATGTGGTGATCACTACAAACAGCTGAATCTCTATTGACACTGAATCGATGCCCTGTACAGTGCAGCACCTCCTCGTTCCACTCAGAATCAATATTATTTCTTAATGGTTGATTGGGTCTGGGGCTCATTATTATAATTTAACAGAAAAAATTGAATTGAGAGTCAGCATAGATCCCACTGTGGGCCTGGAACAGGACCTAAAGCAGCAAAGGCAGAAAGCAAACCACCCCAGAAAAAATGATTGCCATCAGTACCAACTTAAGCTGAATAACTTAAACTAGCTGGAGTAATTGAGCCTTAAGTTCATTTCTGGTAAGTTTAGCTACTGGTTTAATAAATAGAGGTACGGCAGAGCACTGCATCTCTGTCAAATACACATCCTGTGCTATGTGGGAATGCCAGGATGCTTCTTGAATCCTGGACAAACACATGTGCAGGAAATACCGACACCTGGAGGGGCTTGAGCTCCAAGTTTCAGAGCTTGATCAGCAACCAGCATCACTGCAGTGCATCCACGAGGCTGACAGGTATGTGTATAGCATGCTTCTGGAGGTGGTCACTCTGCAACTTAAGAGTATGCAGGCAGAGAGGAAATGGGTGACTGCCAGATGAACAAGGAGGATCAGGCAGGTATGCAGGAGTTTCCTGAGTGCATCCTGCTCTCTAATCGGTATTCAGTTCTGAATATGCTGAGGGTGATAGCTCCTCTGAGGAGTACAGCCAGAGCAAAGCCCACAGCATCATTAGTGGTTCAGCAGTACAGACAGGGAAGAGGAAAGTCAGAAAAGCAATGGCGATAGGGGATTCGATAGTTACGGGCATTTCTGTGGTCGCAGATGTGACTCCAGGATGGTATGTTCGCTCCCTGGTGCCAGGATAAAGGATGTCACAGAGTGACTGCAGAGCATTTTGAGGGGGAGGGTAAATAACCAGATGCGTGGTCCATATTGGCACCAATGACATAAGTAGAAAGATGGATGAAATCCAGATTTTAAGGAGCTAGGGAAGAAACTAAAAGCTAGGACCTCAAAGGTAGTAGTCCCTGGATTATTCCCTATGTGACATGTGACCGAGTATAGTAATAGACGGATAGTGCCAATGAATGCTGGAGAGATGGTACAGGAGGGAGGACTTTAGACTCCTGGGACATTGGGTCCTGTTTTGGGGGAGGTGGGACCTGCACATGCCCAATGGGTTGTATCTGAACAGGGCCGGGACCAATATTGTGGTGGGGAGATTTTCTTGTGTTGTTCGGGAGGCTTTAAATTAGCTTGAGATGGGAACCCGAATGTAGGTTTAGAAATGAAAGAAGCAACGCTGGAAGTACAAGTCAGGAAATAAGCAAGTGAGTATGGAAGCCAGAGAAAACAAGAGCTATAAAATGGACAGCAAAGGAGTTATTCAGTGATAAGTGGTATATACTTCAATGCAAGGAGGCTAGTGAATAAGACAGATGAGCTGAGGGCACAGATAGATATTTGGAAGTATGCTAGGATAGCTATTACTGAAAAGTGGCTTAAAGAAGGACAGGAATGGTTGCTTAACATTCATTGTTACAGGGTTTCCAGACAGGTTAGAGAGGGCTATAAAAAAGGAGGGGGGGTGGGTCACAATATTGGTTAAAGAAACAATCATCTGTGAGGAGGGATGGTATTCTAGAAGGATTATTAAACTGAGGTCATAGGGGTTGAATTGAGCAACAAAAATGTGGCATCACGTTGTTGGGAGTATATTATAGATCCCCAAGCAGTCAGAGGGAAAATCAACAGCAAATATGCAGGCAAATTGATTATAAGTGCAGAAAGAATGGGATGGATTTTAAAAGCAGTTCAGGGTTGGGATCGGAGGTGGACGGGCCTACAATTTTGTGCCGCTGGCCATCGTGCCAGTTCAACACCGCGATTCCGACCCAAGAGAATTTTGGCAAGGCCAGGTCAGGGTCAGAATGGCTACCCGCCCGCAAGCAGTGGGTAGCCAATTGAGCGCAATAAGGGCAATGTTGGCAAGAGACATCGGCCTGGACCGCAGCCAGGCAAAACCATGGCAGGCTCACGTCGGGAAAGTGGGGAGCAGTGGGCTGCACTTTATCCCGCAAGGGATACCCCACCCACACCAGTCAAGGATGCCGGGCCACAGCTGCGGCCGCTGGTCGTCCTGTGGAGGGGTTGCTCCTCCATGAACATGGGCAGGCAGCTGTGGCCAATTTAATTGAACAAAACTGAGCTCTTCTTCAGAGGGTGCTTCCATGTTGAGGAGTCTTCTCTCTCTCTCTCTCTCCCTCCATTACGAATCAGCAGCTGCTCGAGGTGGGCTCTCCATTGGCACTCCCAGTCTCAGGAGCCGAGCCAATGTCATCAAATGGACGGCAGCCCACTCCCTGCCATCAATTGGCCTGGCCCTTTAAATATCCAGTTGGGCGTGGAATACGCTGTGCAGGGCCGGGACCCATAACTGGTCCCGACTTCCAAACCCCGATCCTGGACTGAAAATATAGCCCAATAGGGATTTCAACTACTCTAATATAAGAACATAAGAACTAGGAGCAGGAGTAGGTAATTCAGCCCCTCGAGCCTGCTCCGCCATTCAATATGATCATGGCTGATCTTATCTCGGCCTTAACTCCACTTTCCTGCCCGTTCTCCATGACCCTTCAACCTTCTATTAATTAAAAACCTGTCTATCTCCTCCTTAAATTTACTCAATGTCCCGGCATCCACCGCACTCTGGGGTAGTGAATTCCACAGATTCACGACCCTTTGAGAGAAGTAATTTCTCCTCATCTCTGTTTTAAATCTGCTACCCTTTATCCTAAAACTATGACCTCTCATTCTAGATTGCCCCCACAAGAGGAAGCATCCTCTCTATGTCTACTTTGTCAATCCCCTTAATCATCTTATATAGCTCAATTAGATCTCCTCTCATTCTTCTAAACTCCAGACAGTAAAGGCCTAAACTGCTCAATCTCTCTTCATAAGACAAGCCCCCCATCTCTGGAATCAATCTAGTGAACGTCCTCTGAACTGCCTCCAATGCAACTACATCCTTTCTCAAATAAGGGGATCAAAACTGTACGCAATACTCCAGATGCGGTCTCACTAATGCCTTGTACAGTTGCAGCAATACTTCCCTCCTTTTATATTCTATTCCTTTAGCAATAAATGACAAAATTCCATTTGCCTTCCTTATCACCTGCTGTACCTGCAGGTTTTGAGATAATTGAGATTATTGAGATAAAATCAGTATAATGGTATAGAGGGTGCAGAATTTTTAAAATGCATTCAGGAGAACTTTTTCAGCCAGTATGTAGCAAGCCCAAAAAGAGAAAGGGGCAGTTCTGGACTTGGTTTCAGGAAATGCAGCTAGGCAGGTGGAAGGGGTATCAGTGGGAGAACATTTTGGTTGTAGTGATCGTATTTCAATTATATGTAGTGTAGTTATGAAAAAGGACAAAGATAGACAAGGAATAACATTTTTAAATGGAGGAAAGGCCAATTTTGCTATGCTGAGATGTTATTTGGCAAAAGTGGACTGGAAACAGTTATTGAAGGCAAATCAGTGACACAGCAGTGGGAGGTATTCCAGGAGTAGACAAAGAGGGTGCAGAACAAATATGTCCCCACAAAGAAAATGTGTTGGACTCCCAAATCTAGATACCTCCCCCTCCACCAACCCCCAGAATGTCAAAGAGCATAAAGAGTAGAGTAACGCAAAAAATAAAGCCCACATCAGATACTGAGAGCTCAATACTGCAGAAAGCCGAGAGCAGTATCGAAAGTGCAGGGGTGGAATTAAGTAGGAAATTAGGAAAGCAAAGAGAGGGCATGAAAAAATATTGGCAAGTCAAATCAAGGAAAACTGAAAGATGTTTTATAAATACATTGAGTGAGAGAATGACTAAGGAAAGAGTAGGGTCGATTGGAGATGTGCGGAGTGAGTGAGGAGTTGAAATACATGGGCATGATTCTTGATGAATATTTTGTGTCCATCTTCACAAAATAGGGGGATAAGCAGGCATTGCAGTTAAACGGGAGGGGTGTGAAGTATTGAATGGTATAAATATAGTAAGAGAGGAAATATTAAAGGTTGGTCAAGAGTTGGTTTCGTTTTGGATTGTTTTGAGCCAGTTGGGTTTGCAGCCTGCTGAGAGAGGCACCCAATTCATCCATTCTCCACCTCTCTGAGAAACCCTGAGAATCCAGTGTGTGATAGCTGAAACCCCTGATGCCGCATTTCTCCTGGAAAGCCTGCCAGACTAATCCTTGACATTGCCTGAAGAGAACTGCAGCAAAAAAGATCCCAGTGTGAGCCGTCTACGCATACTTGGGATGCCAGAATAAAGGGACAACTGATATTCCTTATTCTCTCCTTCAAGAATTAACAAGTATTTGGCCAGAGTATTTTTTATGTTATTTTGTAAAGAGATCTCTGCACAGTGTGTGTGTGTGTGTGCACGTGCACATTGGGCTAATTTTAGAAGGGAACTTTCATATCTCTATCTGTGTATTAGTGCTTTGCATCTGTACTCAATAAGTCTTGTTTTATAACATATTAATAATTTTGTTTTTTATTAAAGAAACCTGGTTGGTGGATTTTATTCTTAAATAAAAATAGAGTATAATTGGCTGTATCAATACCTGGGTAAACATTTAAATATATGTTGTGACCCGGGGAGAAGTGGAATTAGAAAAAGACAGTGCACTCCTCCCGCCTCAGTCATAACATATAATTGGGGGCTCTGTGTGGGATAACCCAACTCTGACGACGCGCAATTGTAAGTGGGGTAATAATTGAAAAGGGGACAAGGAAAACACCAGGGGCTGAATTTTACTAGCTCGCCATCGATTTCTGCCGCCCGCGTGGACTACCTGTTGCAGAAACACCGCAATGGAGGGGGCGAAACAACCGCCCTCCCGCTGACGTAGAGGGGGCGGGCGCACCGTCCCCGGCAACGGCGTCCGGCACCACTGCCATTTGTAAAGGCTTCAAGCCTTTACAAGACATTTACATTTTTAAAGAGAACTGCTAATGTGATTTAAATTTACACATTCAATAAAAGAACAAAGCACCTCTTCTACCCCTCCAATGACCTAACAAGTTATTTATTTCCCTCTCCCCCCTGAAAAACTTTTTTGCCGCTCCTGAACTTTCACCCCTAAACATAGATATCTTTGTCCTTCAACCCCTTCCCACCATCCTCTCAGCCAATAGTAACAGATTTCCCTGCTCCCCTTCCACCCTGAAAACTTCACTCATCCCCCCTCCCCACCAATGTTCTGCCTCAGATCTCCAAACGGGGATCTGAAGACACAGGACTTCTGGCCGTCACCTGGAATATCGGCATGGGACGTCCGTCGCTACAAGGTAAGCCATTTATTCATTAAACTTTATTTACATATTTAAATTAAATTCTTTTCATTGAGTTGGGGGGTGGGGGGGGGGCGGTGCCCCGAAGCCTCGCCGCCACCGGTAAAATGGGGCTGGGCCTTCCCGGCATCGGGTCCTGTGGCGGGACTCTCCCGGAGATATTTTCCGGTAGATATTTCCCCCCACCCTGACCCCCAACGTCGGGAGGCTGGTAAAATTCAGTTTCAGGTTTTTTGTGCATTGGAGTAAAGTTTATATAACAGTTTTATATGTCAGTTGCTACGACCTTTCTTGAGAGGGACGACTTATTACTGAATGATTTGAAAAACTTAACCAAGGCTTGGCTAAAAGAATTGGTAGAAAAGTTGGAGTTAGAGTTAAAACCAGGGGCTAAGAAAGCAAACATAATTGAGGTAATAGCACAGCATTTGAAATTGGAAGAAGGAAAACGCAATTCAGATGTCAATTCAGTTGAATTAGCTAGAATTAGTTGCAGATGAAGCAACTTGATCAGGAAAAAGAATTGGGAATGAAGAAAACAAACCTTTCCTAATAGGGATAGCCTGTCCTTTTGAGACCTCATTGGTAGATTTGAAAGCTGTGGGTCAGTAAACTGCATCCATGTGTGTTAGGCAGTACATGATTTATTTGTGAGCAAATTGTCTCTGAACTGCATCTGGGCTCGAACAGGGAATTTGAGTGCACAGGTCACTGATATTTATTTGCAAGAACTAAGTGGGAGGGGAATTCAGCCTGACTTCACTATCCTACTGGATAGTGAGTGTGTGTGGACTTTGGTTGAGTACAGAACTAGGTCTGGCTGTGAAGCTTTCTATAATTGAATGGCTCACTAATACTGTCAGAGGTGAAGAAGGCCCATCTAAGTGTGGTACTTGAGGGCAACTTTAAAAAAAGGGCCAATTTAATCACTGAAATCCAGTGCAAAAGGCTAAGTTTTCAAACAATTAAATGACAAATGTATATGGGCTAATGTTTCTTAGCGGCAGAGAACTGCTGCCCGTGTTTCCTCAGTCTGGCGCCAACCAGGTGAATCTTTGATCTATTTTCAGTGTCAAAGCAGGAAGGAGTTGCTGATAGATGAGGAGTATCATCATTGGCAGTTCCCAGGATAATAGTACTTAAATGTGACAAGCTAAGGGTTAATGTCCTGAAAAGTGATACAACACATTTCCCAGTCAACCAGAAGATGAACAAAAGAAAAATATCAAAATTTTTACCTGTCCTTACATCCTACATTATTTATCCTTGACTAGTTATCTTCTGCAATGGTCTGAGCAGCTCAGGAAGCACCATTTTGCACATAGTTTTCAATCATCTCTAACTGTGCCATCCTTATAATCGTTACTCCTTTTCCTAATTAGATATTTATCCAGCAGCTATTTCTTAAAGGTGTTAATTAACACAGCATTAACTGATTTAGGTGGGAGTCGATTGCAGTAAATCCATTACTTTGAAAAGAAAAAATAAAATCCTTGTAAATTCAAGTTTTTCTTGAGGCTTGTTAATTTTATACTCACCGGTATAGGCTTTCCATTGCCTTTTAATTGGGGTGTATCTTTAGCAAGGCAAGGCATCTTCCAGCACCGGAGAGGAGCTGCTGTCCCGGGCCATAATTCTGATCCAAGAATCATTAATAAATGGAAAGTGGACTTCCTGACTTCTAACGGGAGGTCATCCCAGTATTGGGAGCCGATTAATAGAAGGAAAATCAGGCAAGCTCTTTTACGAGATACAATCCTTTGCACTCGACTATCCTCCCCATGCCTCACCCAGTTGATACTTTACTCAAAGTCAAATTATGTTGTATTTCAAAATCTGCATCAAGGCCTGGATTTTCTGGCAAAACCCATCTCCAATTTTGGGTTTTACAAGCAGGTGTGGCAAGGGAAAAAGCCAGAATGACCTACTGGCAAAAACCTCACCCTAAGGACGATCCCATTATTGCTCTGTAATGATCTCAATGTAGACTGAATGTACCCATTCTTGGCCTACCCCATTGCATGTAGATAATGGCAGGAGGTGTGGCTTGCTTTTCCCCATGATATCTTGTAGTTTTCTATTCAGTTCCTGCCCCTATTCAACTATAATGTTGCTGAAGCAGGTACGCTACCAGAGAAATAGGAAAGTATAATGGAGACGATTGGACAAGCAACAAATAGGCTTCAGATTTCACTACCTTCCCAGTGAAGCCACCAAGACATAGCAAAAGAGAAAGAGCCAAATCAATTTTTTTGGTGGTGGAATTCCCTCAAGTGTAAGGTGCCATTGGCGTCACCCATGTGACAACTAAGGCTCCTGTTTGAAACTGCCTTTATTTAATCAACAGGATGGAATGTCATTCACTGAATGTGCAGATAGTGAGTGATGCTACTTTGTTGCATCTCAGTTCATCTGTTGCTGAAACCCTCATCCATGCCTTTGTTACCTCTAGACTTGACTATTCTCATACACTGGCTGACCTCCCACCTTCTGCTGTCTGTATACTTAAGATGAGCCAAAATTCTGCTGCCAGTGTCTTTACTCACACCAAACCTACCACCCCTGTGCTCGCTGATCGACGTTGGCTCCCGGTTAAGAAACACCTCGATTTTAAAATTCTCTTCCTTGCTTTCAAATCCCTCCAAGGCCTTGTCCCCCACTATCTCTATAATCTCTTCCAGCTCCACAACCCTGGGTGATATCTGCACTCATCTAATTCTGTCTGCTGGAGCACCCACAATTTTAATCGCATCACCATTGATGGCCTTGTCTTCAGCTGCCCAGGTCCTAAGCTCTGGAATTATTTCCCAATACCTATCTATGTCTCTACTCCTCTTTCCTCCTTTAAGATGTTTCATAATACCTAACTTTTTGGCCATCTACCCTATTATCATATGTGGCTCGGTGTCAAACTTTGTTTGATATCACTCCTGTGAAGTGCCTTGGGACATTTTACCACCCAAAAGGTGCTATGTAAATACAAGTTGTTGTTTGTGTTGTTGTTATCATTGCTGTATGCTACCCAGGAAGCAGCTATGATTCTTTTATTCTTGGGCAATCCAGGATACCTGCACTGAACAGTCTATCAGGATGACTGATAGGCGATCAGGGGTAAAAACAGGAAATGCTGGAAATACTCAGCAGGTTTGGCATCTGGTTACAAATCAATCCTCAACCTCTTTTTTGTTACACTTTCTGTCAAATGGAAATTGTCCCAGAGAGAATGGTTATCTATATAGCATTCTATAGGAAAGCTTTTCTCTGATTGTCCCTTATATAAGAGTTCCTTTAAAATACATACCCATATCTATCGCTTCTACCAGTGTAAGTAACTCAGCAGCTAAGGTGTTTTTAACTATCCTCTTTATTTTCTTCGATTCCCAAGCTAACGGACAACATTTATCATTTCTTCCCACCAAAGATATAATGAATCCTGCTGCGCTCGAATAACCATTGGGAAGATTAGCATGTGAGGTGTCACTAAAATGACTAATTTCATTTCTCTGGGTCACCCAATGCTGGAAACTTGAATGTACATTTATCTAAACTCAATTTCTTCAGTGTCTTCTTTGCTTTCAGCACTTCCCCAACAGGAGCATGTTTCAGCATGGTGCTCAATTCCAATACATCATAGCAAGCATTCGGCCTAGTTTGTGTGTACAACCAGTTTAATTACCCAATTAAGCTCCCTAACTGATTTGCTTCTTCCTTGGTTGCAGAGTCTTCCTTTTGTGAGGATCTGGCTCAATTTATTGGATTGCTATTAACATTCTCTAGGTAAGACTGTTGATTTAGGGTTACCCCCAACTTAGTCTGCCTAATATTCAAACCCTATATATTTAAAAGCTCCAGAAGCCCGACTTCCAATTTTAAATTCCTGCAGAACATTATCCAACACAAATTTCTCAAATGCCGCACATCCTCCCCACAGAAAATTGTTTACGTGTATCAAGAAAATGCCTGCTAGTTTTTCTTCATAGTAGCAATAAAACCATTGATGGAGTTGCTTTTAGCTGAATACAACCAGCTTTTAGTAGGATGGACCTAACTGAATAATACAACATCCTAAATGCATCATTCAGCCCATAAACACACTTGTGCAGCTTCCATAATTTTCCCTCTTATATCTGCAGCTTCTTTTGGTGGCTTAAAAAATACATAACTTTGAAATTTCTCCCCTTGCAAGAAATGTTGCTTTGATATCAGTTGGACTGACATTCCCATGAATGTGTCGCTAAAAGGGCCAGGAAAATCCTCGAACTTGCTTTTCCTGCTACTGGGGAGTCTACTCTAACTTCTTGGTCGCCTAGTCGTTCCTCAAATCACCAAGCTACAAGTCTGGCCTTCGCTTTATACATACCATCGGGAAGTACTTACTCTGTATAAATCCATCTATGGGACAATGCTGGTTGTCATAAAGTCATAGAGAGATACAGCACCGAAACAGGCCCTTCAGCCCACTGAGTCTGTGCCGACCAACAACCACCCATTTATACTAATCCTACATTAATCCCATATCCCCTTACATCCCCACCTTCCCTCAATTCTCCTACCACCTACCTACACGAGGGGAAATTTACAATGGCCAATTTACCTATCAACCTGCAAGTCTTTGGCTGTGGGAGGAAACCAGAGCACCCAGCGGAAACCCACGCGGTCATAGGGAGAACTTGCAAACTCCACACAGGCAGCACCCAGAACTGAACCCGGGTCGCTGGAGCTGTGAGGTTGCGGTGCTAACCACTGCGCCGCCCATCTGGCACCTCCTCTACCTGGCTCCTCCATGTATACGCCAAACTCTCTCCAACTGTCCAGCTCTTTTTGTTTTGCATCCTTTACCAACTTACCATCTAACTCTATTAGCCACGAGAGCTTCTCTATCATAAGGGCACCTACTTCTTGTACCACTCCTCGCCTGCTCTCTGGTCCTTGCTCTTGTGAAACCTACTAGATTTCCTATCCCTTTCTGGACTACTACTTGACCTGTCCCTCCTCCGACCAGACTTCCTTTCACAAGTTTGTGACCTTTTCCTTGCACTATGATCATCTTCAGGCCCACTGTCTTGCACTACTTTTTCTGGCCTTCCACATTTTCACTTCCTTCTCCCAATCTATAGGTCTGATATCCCATCCCTTGTCTTGCACATTCAGCCAATGTTTATATTTTCCTTTGGCCTTTCCTGCCCTTCCTATAATGGTGGCTTCCCTTCATTCACTAGTCCCTTCTGGCATATATGTCACTCTAGTCCCAGCTTTTGGTAGTTGACCTTTGGGATTATCTGGATCTTCACTATCACTTGGTCCATTCTCAGTTACATAGAAAATAGGAGCAGGAGTAGGCCATTCGGCCCTTCAGGCTTGCTCGACAATACAAAAAAGATCATGGCTGATCGTCTAATTCAGTATCCTGTTCCCGCTTTCTCCCCATATCCCTTCATCCCTTTGGCATTAGGAAATATATCTATCTCCTTCTTGAATATATTTAATGATTTGGCCTCCACTGCCTACTGAGGTAGAGACTTCCACAGATTCACCACCCCTGAGTGAAGAAATTTCTCCTCATCTCGGTTCTAAATGGCATACCCCGTATTCTGAGACTGTGACCCCTGGTTCTGGGCTCCCCAGCCATCGGGAACATCCTCCCTGCATCTAGCCTGTCTAGTCCTGTTAGAATTTTATAGGTTTCTACGAGAAACCTCTCATTCTTCTAAACTCTAATTAATATAGGCCGAGTCAACCCAATCTCTCCTCATACGTCAATCCTGCCATCCCAGGTATCAGCCTAGTAATTCTCTTTGCACTCTCTCCATGGCAAGAATATCCTTCCTCAGATAAAGAGACCAAAACTGCACACAATACTCCAGATTTGGTCTCAGCAAGGCCATGTGTAACTGTAGCAAGACATACTTGTACCTGTACTCAAATCTTCTTGCAATGAAGGCCAATATACCATTCGCCTTCCTAACTGCTTGCTGTACCTGAATGCTTGCTTTCAGTGACTGGTGTACAAGGACACCCAGGTCTCGTTGCACCTCCCCCTTTCCCAATCTATCACCATTCAGATAATAATCTGCCTTTCTGTTTTTACAACCAAAGTGGATAAGCTGACATTTATCCACGATATACTGCATCTGCCATGCATTTGCCGACTCACCCAACTTGTCCAAATTACATTGGAGCATCTTTGCATCCTCCTCACAGCTCACATTCCGCCCCTCAGCTGTGTCGTCTGCAAACTTGGAAATGTTACATTTAGTTCCCTCACCCAAGTCATTAATAAATATTGTGAATAGCTGGGGCCCAAGCACCAATCCCTGTGATACCCCACTAGTCACTGCCTGCCACCCGGAAAAAGACCCATTTATTCCTACTCTCTGTTTCCTGTCTGTCAACCAATTCTAAATCCATGCCAATATATTACCCCAAATCCCATGAGCTTTAATTTTGCACAATAACCTCTTATGTGGGACCTTATCAAAAACTTTCTGAAAATCCAAATACATCACATCCACTGGTTCTCCCTTATCTATTCTACTAGTTACATCCTCAAAAAACTCCAGTAGATTTGTTAAGCATGATTTCCCTTTCGTAAACCCATTCTGACTTTGTCCAATCCCATTTATGCTTTACAGGTGTTCTGCTATCACATCTTTTCTAATAGACTCTAACATTTTCCCCACTACTGATGTAAAGCTAATTGGTCTATAATTCCCTGTTTTTTTCTCTCCTTCCTTTTTTAAATAGTGAGGTTACTTTTGCCACCCTCCAATCTGTAGGAACTGCTCCAGAGTCTATAGAATTTTGGAAAATGACCACCAATGCATCCATTATTTCCAGGGCCACTTCCTTTAGTACTCTGGTATGTAGATTATCAGACCCTGAGGATTTGTCAGCCTTTAACCTCATTAATTTCCCAAGCACTACTTTTTTTTAACCAATACTGATTTCCTTCAGTTCCTTCCTCTCATTAGACCTTTGCTTCCCTAACATTTCTGGGAGGTCATTTGTGTCCTCCTTTGTGAAGACAGAACCAAAGTATGCATTTAATTGTTCTGCCATTTCTTTGTTCCCCATTATAATTTCTCCTGTTTCTGACTGTAAGGGAACTACATTTGTCTTCACTAATCTTTTCTCTTCACATATTTATAGAAGCTTTTACAGATAGTTTTTATGTTCCCTGCAAGTTTACTCTCATATTTTCTGTCACTATTTTCCCCCACTTAATCAACCACTTTATCCTCCTTTGCTGAATTCTAAACCGTTCCAAATCCTCAGACTTGCTGCTTTTTCTGTCAATTTTATATGCCTCCTCTTTGGATCTAATACTATCCCTAATTTCTTTTGTAAGCCATGGTTGAGCCACCTTTCCAGTTTTATTTTTGCGCCAGACAGGAATGAATAATTGTTGTAGTTCATGCACACGTTCTTTAAATATTATCCATTGCCTGTCCACCGTCAACCCTTATAGTAAAGTTCCCCAATCTACCATAGTCAACTCACATCTCATACCTTCGTAGTTTCCTTTATTTAGATTCAGGATCCTAGTTTCGGATTCAACTACTTCACTCTCCATCTCAATGAAGAATTCTATCATGTTATGGTCGCTCCTCCCCAAGGGACCCTGCACAACAAGATTGTTAATTAATATAATAAAAGCAAAATACTGCGGATGCTGGAAATCTGAAACAAAAACAAGAAATGCTGGAATCACTCAGCAGGTCTGGCAGCATCTGTGGAAAGAGAAGCAGAGTTAACGTTTCGGGTCAGTGACCCTTCTTCGGAACTGACAAATATTAGAAAAGTCACAGATTATAAGCAAGTGAGGTGGGGGTGGGGCAAGAGATAACAAAGGAGAAGGTGCAGATTGGACCAGGCCACATAGCTGACCAAAAGGTCACGGAGCAAAGGCAAACAATATGTTAATGTTGTGTTGAAAGACAAAGCATTAGTACAGATTAGGTGTGAATACACTGAATATTGAACAGCAGCAAGTGCAAACCTGAAAAAAAACCTGAACAAAGATTGTTAATTAATCCTTTCTCATTGCACAATACCCAGTCTAGGATAGCATGTTCTCCAGTTGGTTCCTCAATGTATTGGTCTAAAAAAAAAAATCACGTACACAATCCAGGAAACCCTCCGCCACAGTATTTTTGCTAATTTGGTTTGCCCAATCTATATGTAGATTAAATTCACCCATGATTACAGTTGTACTCTTATTGCATGCATCTCTAATTTCCTGCTTAATACCGTCCCTTACATCTCCACTACAGTTTGGGGGCCTATAAACAACCCCCACCAATGTTTTCTGCCCCTTGGTGTTTCTTAGCTCCACACATACAGATTCCACATCATGACTTTCTGAACCAATGTCCTTCCTCATTATTGCATTGATTTCCTCCTTTACTAACAATGCTACCCCACATCCTTTCCCTTTTTGCCTGACCTTCCTAAATACTGAATACCCCTGGATGTTCAGTTCCCATCCTTGGTCACCCTGCTGCCATGTCTGCATAATTGCAACTATATCATAACCATTTATATCTATTTGCACTGTTAATTCATCTACCTTATTGCGAATGCTCCATGCATTAAGACAAAATACCTTTGTCTTTTTAACATTGCTAGTCATCTTAGCTTTATTTTGCACTATGGCTCCATTTGTTTCTTGCCCTTATTTTTTCTGCCTTCGACTTTTGCTTCTTACCTTTCTGTCTTTCATTTCTATCCTTGTTTCCCTCTCCGCTGTCTCCCTGCTCAGATTCCCACCCCCCCTGCCATTCTAGTTTAAACCCTCCCTGACAGCACTAGCAAACACCTCCCCGAGGAAATTGGTCCCGATCCCGCCCAGATGCAACCCGTCCAGCTTGTACTGTTCCCACCTTCCCCAGAACCGGTCCCAACATCCCAGGAATCTGAATCCCTCCTCCCTACACCATTTCTCCAGTATTTATCTGATATATCCTGCTATTTCTGCTCTCGCTAGCACATGGCTCTGGGATTAATCCTGAGATTACTACCTTTGATGTCCTACTTTTTAATTAATGGCGTAACTCCCTATATTCAGCTTGTAGGACCTCATCCCTTTTTTAAAAAACCTATGTCATTGGTACCAATGTGTACCAGGACAACTGGCTGCACTCCCTCCCCCCTCAGAATGCCTTGCAGCTGCTCAGGGACATCCTTGACCCTAGAACCAGGGAGGCAACATGCCATCCTGGAGTCTCTTTTGCGGCTGCAGAAATGCCTGTCTGTTCCCCTTACGATTTAATCCCCTATCACTATAGCCCTGCCACTCTTCTTCCTCCCCTCCTGTGCAGCAAGAGCCACCCATGGTGCCATGAACTTGGATCGTGCTGCTTTCCCCTGAGCTATCTCCCCCAACAGTATCCAAAGCGGTATATTTGTTAGAGAGGGGGATGGCCACAGGCGACTCCTGCACTACCTACCTTCCTCTACTTTGCCTGATGGTCACCCATTCCCTTTCTGCCTTTGCAGCATTTGCCTGAAGTGTGACCACCTCGCTAAACTTGCTATCCACGACAATCTGAGCATCGCGGATGCTCCACAGTGAATCCACCTGCAGCTCCAGCTCCGTAATGCGGGTATCCAGTAGCTGCAGTTGGATACACTTCCTGCACACATGGTCATCAGGACACTGGAAGCATCCTTGATTTCTCACATGGTGCAGGAGGAGCATATCATGGGTGCGAGTTCTCCTGCCATGACTTACATTTAGATTACTTAGTTACACCCTTTAATTAAAAAATACTAATTATGCTAGGGGCCTTGTTCTACTCCCACTACAATCTAAAGTCCTTACCTTTACTTTTGAAGCTACTGATAAATCCTACTAACAGTTAAAAAAAAGCTACTCACTTGTTCCTTATTATTAAGCTATTTACACATGCACCCTCACACTGGTGTACTAACTCAGCTATTTAGAGTTATTCCCTAATAGCAGTTACTCGCCAACCAATCACCTTGCAGTTAGTCTGTTATCTGCCATAATCTGTTGCCCGTAAAGGTCCGACATATGCGAAGTACATGGTGCATCATTAGTGTCAATCATTTGTTCAGCTTTTGTCAATGTATAATCAGTGCCAATAAGCCACTAGGAATGTACTCTGTCAGTTTGGTTACCATGTTGCAAAATTACCATTTTGCCATCAGTGCCCATAACTATTCCTGGGCCTCTCCATTCTTTCTGCCCTTCTCTTTTGTAATACACCATGTCCCCAGTATTAAATTTCTTTTCTGATGGCCTGATCCGATACCTCAAAGCTCTCCTGAGTTTTTCTGAAACCTCCGCCTTAATAAATGTTCTTCTCCCTGCATGCATGGCATTCAAATGTTCCGCGAGAATTGAACTAATTGTAGTCCCCTCTAAAGCTGGGGATGATCCCACATTTCGGAGTCCTGCCATAAACTAATTGATATGGGCTGTAGCCCCCAACCATTTGAAGCATGCTTTTCGCATGTACTGCCCACACCAGAGCAGTAGTCAATTTACAATTTGGCTAGTCGGCTAGAATTTTTCAGAGCATTTTGTCAATCATAGCATGATTTCTCTCACAAATCCCATTACTCAAAGGAATTTCTGCTGCCATGCGCATTGATACAATAGTTATCATTTTCACACATATTCGTGAACTCATCCTTGGCAAATTCTCCTCCCTTGTCAGTTAGAAATCTAGCCGGTGCTCCCAGGCCCATTCCTATCCACCTTTCCATTATCTTGTCCATTATTTTTTTTGTCTTTCCTATAAATTACCGTTGACAGACTGAATCTGATCGCTATGTCAATAATGTGTAGAAGTAAAATGTTTTTGTCTTTGTCCCATACCTTCCAATCCATCACTACATTTTCATTAAAGTCCATTGCTAATGCGAGACTTGCTAGGGGTCGCAATGGCGTCCTCCTGTATTTTTTACAGGTATCACATTTTTCACTGATATACTCAATAAGTTTAGCGTAGTCATCATCTATTACCCCTGCATCTTTTAACAGAATCTTTAACCTATGACAAGATGGAAGTGCAAACTGTCGATGTGGTTTTGAAATAATTTGCCTTTTTCTCCTTTAAATCCCTACCCCCGGATGCCATTAATACCTCTTTAGCATCCTGCTTCGAGATGTTAAGTCTCGCGAAAGGAATACAATAATGTCCCGATTGTGTAAACTGCAAAGTTACAGATTTCCCAAAGACAATCGCCTTCTGTTCCATATCCAATGTCATCTGAGCCTTTCTCATGGGCGGTTTACTTAGCAGCAAAGGTATTTCACTGGATACTACATCCATACTAATAAAATGGTTTATCCCCACTATTTTATATGGAATTACCACTCTCTTCAGTGATTTCAACATGTTGTCATCCCCAAACCTTGAAACAGATAGAACTGTCATATTCTTTGACCTTACTTTGGTCTTTCTTACCTAAAGAATCCACGTAACACCTTAACCAGTCCACTCCACATACTGTGGACGTACACCCACTGTCTAGTACTGTGCAATTGAACGAATCTGCAACTAGGACACTCATTATCAGACTGAAGCTTCTAGGGTACAATTCCTAGTACAATTCCTTCTGATTGATCAGTAGTGTCATCCTCGCCTTCCGAACCTGCCACATCATACGTCAATTCAAAAACCCTGTTATTCTTTTTTGGACAATGCAATGCATAATGATACTTTGAGTCACATTGGAAACACCTGTTGACCACCCCTTGGTTACTCCTAGGGTTCATCCTTCTGCCACAATTGCCCAATTCCTGCTATCTGTGAAGCTTCCGAAAGGGTCTCTATCCTCATTGGTTTTATTTGTAATTTCGTACTGAAGTTTGGGCCCCATATTTGAATGGCCTCAAAATACTGCTAGCATTGTATCCTTCATCATTGGTGGCATTGCTGAAGAGCCCATTTGCGCCATGAAAGCAGCCAGAAACAAATGCTTTCCCCAAAATTTTCATAGCATCAGACATCGGATCAAAAAATTTATCTCTTTCTTTGAATCTAACTCTGGTTAATACCAAGAGCCTATCCATGTTCAATATCCTAGCACAATCCAACAATTTGAAGGCAAGTTCTAATCTAGGAATTTTCAAGGAGAATCACTGAAACCTTGCACATAGTCAGTTAAACTCCATTATATATTCTTCTATGGATGAACCACCCATTTTTCTAAATTTATCAAAGTCCAACCACGCCTCATAAACACTCAATAAGTTATCTTTCATATAAATTTTATGAAATTGTCAAAACCTTTCTCATTATCCAAATGATGAGCCTCTAGCTCAGAGAACACTTTGCCCCTGATCTTGCTTCTGGCAGGAAGTAAAAGTGCAAGGGCTATTCCTTGCTTCCTTTTTGGTAAAGACGTAACCCATGTCCATAGATCAACCTCATTCTTCCATTGATTATAAGCTTCCACTTCACAAAACAGTGGAAAATCATATCCTGACACCTTACACCTGGTTTCAGTCATCTTTTCATCAATAAACCCCCAATTATAGCCTTCTCAAAAAAAAACTCCAATTCTAATCTCCTGTCTGAAAACAAATCTTAGGCTGCAATCTTCACTTACAGGCAACCATCTTCTGCTACCAATGTTAGAGAAACTTCTAAGCCTGTTTGTGAAGAAGACACTAAGACTAGGATGCTTTGGTGGAGACTGTTTATGCTTGCTATGGAGCTTATTTCTCCAACCCTAACAACAGACAGCCAGTGTTGGATTGCTATTCTTTATATATACATCTGAGTACAATTAACTAATCAACACTCAACACCTGTTCACTCTATTACCTTCAACTATTATGTATTTACCATCCATTAATTGAACTTATTTGACACTCACAGTGAGCTGCACCACATCTATGTCAATCCATCTGGAATTGCCCTAGCTGTGGGTCTGCAGAGCTGAATCTGCCGGAATTTCCTGAGCCAGCTCATTTGTATAGCCACTGGAGGATCTTCAGTGCATCTCCAATGTAAGATGGAAATAATGTGCTTGGACGTTAGAAAGCAGCCTTTCAAAACCCATTTTTGTCTGAAAGCATCAGCCTCAGACCAAGGGAGGGTGGGGAGTTGGGGGTGTTGGTGTCGGTGGAGGGGATGGTTGCAGGGAGGGGGTGGGGGGGTAGTAGCACGTAAGTAGGAAAGTGTTTGGATCATTCAGTTCACTACACTGGTAGTTACACTGGATGGCTTTTGTGTTATTTTATCCCACTTTTCTAGAGGCTCTTCCTCTGGATAATCTTATAGTAATTTGAAAGGAATGTGTATAACTACAAGTTTCTTGCTTATAACACGAACTGGTATGATCCTATAGACAATACGGATGAGTTAAAATCCCTTATTTGCTATTCGAGAAGTTCTTATGAAGGAAAATTAATTAAAATTTTTCATTTCTCCCAGTAATGGATACTGCTGCTATGAGAAAATTAAAAAAAAATATATATGAAAAAATTAACTCCCAAATGGCGGAGAGAATAATTTCATGAACTTCAGTAAATGTCTTTTTAAGTGGGAATAAATGCACTGCCCATGTTCATTGCAGATTACAAAACACTGAAAACAGCACTAAATAAACTTTCAAAGATCAACTTTTTTGGGAACACCATGGGGGGAATTTTATGCTGTCCCCTGCAGTGCGTTTGGAGGCAGGGAGAGCATAAAATTGGGTGGGATGGTGGCGGGTGCGGGGAGGTGTTCCTGCCATCATCCCGCTTCCACCAAAACTTAGTCTGGGCGGGAAGGCCTGTGAACGGCCTTATCACCCCGGAACCAATTGAGGCCCTTAACTCGGCAATAAATCCCAATTAAGGGCCTCTTCCCGCTGCAGAAGCAATGAGCCATGCAGTGGACTACCCTGTTGTCACACAAAAAGCACAGCATTAAAAGACACAGAGTGCCTGAATGAGGAACCCGATGTTGGGAAGGTGGGGGCACGCTCAGAGCCACCCCCCTGCCCTTGCTATCGACTCCCCTACAACCCCCCTCCCTCGTAACCCCACCCCACAAGACCCCTCCTGCCCTGACCTATCTGTGGCCAGGATCTAGTGATGCTCCTCAGCCTCTGGTAAGTGCTCTTCCAGCAGCAGCAACCACCTCCGAGGTGGCGCTGCAGCTGCCGGCTTCTGATTGGCCAGCAGCTCTCCAAGGGCGGGACTTCCGGTGACGTGGTCCTTGATTCTGTGGAAGGCCTGCGGCTGTCCACTTAAGTGTCTGATTGGCACTAGATTCAGTGGGCCTTCCTGAGAAGAGGTGATGCGAGGATCTCGGCGTCACTTTTCCAGATGTCGAGACCCCAGTTGCCGGAATAAAATTCTGGCCCATAACACCCAAATAATCTCCTGGGACTCACGCTGTAGGAGGCCAAGCAGTTTGTCACACTCCTCGACCCTACATGCCAGGCTTACGCCTGAATTACAATTGGCCTTTCAAATCAGAGTGATTCCTTAGCTGTCAGCTTTTGGTGGCTGCGTCAATTTTTTTGTAGAGTAGTTCACAGTCAGTGGGATGAAGCAATGAAGGCAATAGGGGAGGCGGTGGCATAGTGGTATTGTCTCTAAACTAGTAACCCAGAGACCCAGGGTATTGCTCTGGGGACATGGGTTTTATTCCCAGCATAGCAGAAGGTGGAATTTGAGTTCAATTAATAAAAATCTGGAATTAAAATCTAGTTCATGAAACCATTGTCGATTATCATAAAAACCCATCTGGTACACGAATGTCCTTTAGGGAAGGAAATCTGCTGTCCTTACCTGGTTTGGCCTACGTGTGATTTCAGATGCACAGCAATGTGGTTGACTCTTGAAATGGCCTAGCAAGCCACTCAGTTGTATCAAACCGCTACAAAATCAATAAGGAATGAACCCAGATGGACCACTTGGCATCTACCTAGGCACCAGAAAAGACTATGGCTAAAACAGCCCTGTCGACCCTGCAAAGTCCTCCTTACTAACATATGGGGGCTTGTGCCAAAGTTGGGAGAGCTGTCCCATAGACTAGTCAAGCAGCAGCCTTACATAGTCATACTCACAGAATCATACCTTACAGACAATGTCCCAGACACCACCATCAACATCCCCGGATATGTCCTGTCTCACTGGCAGGATAGATCCAGCAGAGGTGGTGGCACAATGGTATACAATCAGGAGTAAATGGCTCTGGGAGTCCACAACATCATCTCCAAACCCCATGAAGTCTCACGACACCCAGTCAAACATGAGCAAGGAAACCTCTAACTGATTACCACCAAATACCACTCCAACCCCTCAGCTGATGAATCAGTACTCCTCCATGTTGAACGCCACTTGGAGGAAGCACTGAGGATGGCAAGGGCACAGAATGTACTCTAGGTGGGGACTTCATTGTCCATCACCAAGACTGGCTCGGTAGCATCATTACTGACTGAGCTGGTCGAGTCCTAAAGGGTATAGCTACTAGACTGGGTCTGTGGCAGGTGGTTAGGGAACCAACAAGAGGGAAAAACAATTTTGACCTCGTCCTCACCAATCTGCCTGTCACAGATGTATCTGTCCATGAAAGTATTGGTAGGAGTGACCACCAAACAGTCCTTTTGGAGACGAAGTCCCGTCTTCTTATTGAGGATATACTCCATCATGTTGTGCGGCACTACCACCGTGCTAAATGGTGACTTATTTTGAACAGATCTAGCAATAGAAAACTGGGCATCCATGAGGTGCTGTGGGCCATCAGCAGCAGCAGAATTATACTCAACCACAATCTGGAACCTCATGGCCTGGCATATCGCCCACTCTACCATTACCATCAAGCCAGGGGATCAACCCTTGTTCAATGAAGAGGGCAGGAAGGCATGCCAGGAACAGCACCATGCATACCTCAAAATGAGGTGTCAACCTCGTGAAGTAACAACCCAGGACTACTTGCGTGACAAAAAGTGTAAGCAGCATGTGATAGACAGAGCGAAGCGATCCCACAACCAATGGATCCGATCTAAGCTCTGCAGTCCTGCCACATCCTGTCGTGAATGGTGGTGGACAATTAAAAAACTAAGTGGAGGAGGTGGCTCCACAAATATCCCCATCCTGTGGAGCCCAGCACATTAGTGCAAAAGATAAGGATGAAGCATTTGCAACAATCTTCAGCTAGAAGTGCTGAGTGGATGATTCATCTTAGCCTTCTCTTGAAGTCCCCAGAAACACAGATTCCAGTCTTCAGCCAGTTCGATTCACTCCACATGATATCAAAAAATGACTGAAGGCACTGGATACTGCAAAGGCTATGGGCCCTGACAACAATGGCAATAGTACTGAAGATCTGTGTCACAAGCCAAGCTGTTCCAGTACAGCTACAGCACTGGCATCTACCCGGCAATGTGGAAAACAGCCCAGGTGTGTCCTGGCCACAAAAAGCAGGACAAATCCAACTTGGCCAAATACCGCCCCATCAGTCTACTCTCAATTATCAGTAAAGTGATGGAAGGTGTCGTTGACCGTGCTATCAAGCGACACTGACTGAGCAATAACCTACTCACTCACACTCAGTTTGGGTTCCACCAGGGCCACTCAGCTCCTGACCTCATTTCAGCCTTGATTCAAACATGTAAGAAAGGATATACTTGTACTGGAGGCGGTGCAGTGAAGATTTACTAAATTGGTCCCTGGGATGAGGGGGTTGTCCTATGATGAAAGGCTGAGTAAATTGGGCCTATATTCTCCTGAGTTTAGAAGAATGAGAGGCGATCTAATTGAGACTTACTAGATTCTGAAAGGGCTTGATAGGTTAGCAGTTGAGAGGTTGTTCCTACTGG
Organism: Heterodontus francisci; assembly: GCF_036365525.1. Classification (NCBI taxonomy): domain Eukaryota; kingdom Metazoa; phylum Chordata; class Chondrichthyes; order Heterodontiformes; family Heterodontidae; genus Heterodontus; species Heterodontus francisci. The sequence goes on from NC_090374.1 coordinate 141,037,654, forward strand.
TCACGGAATTTAGAACACGGGGCACAGTCTCAGGATAAGGGCCAATCATTCAGGACTGAGTTGAGGAGAAATTACTATACTCAAAGGGTTGTGAATCTTTGGAATTCTCTACTCCAGAGGGTTGTGGATGCTCCATCATTGAATACATTTCAGGCTGGGATAGTTAGATTTTTGGTCTTTCAGAGAATCATGGGATATGGGGAGCAGGTAGGAAAGTGGAATTGAAGCCCAAGATCTGCCGTGATTGTATTGAATGGCGGAGCAGGCTCGATGGACCATATGGTCTACTTCTGCTCCTATTTCTTGTGTCCTTGTGTTCTTGTGACAAAGCTGTCTGCTTGATTGGCACCCATCCACAAACATTCACTCCCTCCACCATTGACGCACAGTGGCAGTGTGTACCATCTACAACAAGATGCACTGCAGCAACGCTCCAAGGCTCCTTAGACAGCATCTTCCAAACTCGTGACCTCTACCACCTAGAAGGACAAGGGCAGCAGATGCATGGGAACACCACCACCTGCAAGTTCTCCTCTAAGCTACCCACCATCCTGACTTGGAACTATATTGCCATTCCTTCGCTGTCCTTGGGTAAAAATCCTGGAACCCCCTTCCTAACAGCACTGTAGGTGTACCTACCCCACATGGACTGCAGCGGTTCAAGAAGGCAGCTCACCACCACCTTCTCAATGGCAATTAAGGATGGGCAATAAATGCTGTTCTAGCCAGTTACTCCCACATCCCATGAACGAATAAAAAAAAACAATCAGTGCCTATTCAATCACTCAATGCAAGAAGAAGATTAATGGATTGCTGAGTCAGGCAAGATAAGAGATGACAAATTTTGCTCAGCCTTGTCCCATCAGTAGGGCCTCGTAACCTGCCAGAAGATATTGGCAAATTGGAGTTCTCTGCCCATAGTTTTCCAAAATGCTTTAACTGCATGCAAGCTTTTTCTGGTGCCAATGTGGCTCACAAAACTTACCCTAAGAAGTCAACCAGACCTTTAAAGACTACACTGTACTAAACCTGTCTACCACATGTCTACCACTTACAGTCACCTCCTCCGCATGGTGTAAAAGTGATTGAATAGCTTTCC